>NC_080474.1:13824375-14145000 GCF_030265055.1 Doryrhamphus excisus
TTCACCCTCCGCCATGTTTTGTGAGATAAAAAATAACGACATAGCACCATAACACAGGTGATTTCTTCTTTTTAAATTTTCACCTGACTCCCGTGGTTAATTACATTGTGAAACTGTGTAGTGGAAACTTTCTTGTCAGTGGCAATCTGTCACAATGAATATTTGAATATTTCAAGTGTAACTAAGCTAACCACTGTTGAAAACAAAATAAATTATTCATTATTTGATGATATGTGGTCAAAGTCGCTTCATAGCAAATCTTCTGAAGCTTTAGCCCTACTGTGCTAGGCAACCAGGATAGAAATGTGTGTATTGCCAACTTGCCACTCTTCTAATACTACTACTGTACATTGTTATATTTCCAGGTCTATGGTTATGATCACACTATTTGTCTTGTCTTGTTGCTGGTAGCCTTGTATTGTGTAGTAGTGTTGGTAAAAAAATGGCAATGAAAAAGCACTTGTGTAGTAAATCCTTGAAAGATTATCTTTCGATATTTGCTAATGTTTTGCGAAATTAACGGAAATCTCTCAAGCTATGTCAACTTTTTTTGTGGAAAAACAAGGTTTGTGCAACTTAAGGCAGTGATTTTCAACAACTGTGCCGTGGCACACAAGTGTGCCGTGAGAAATTGTCAGGTGTGCCGTGAGGAATTATTCAATATCACTTTTTTAATTAACATGTATTAATAATTTTCTGCAAATATTATGTCATTGTCGCGTATCATTGGTGTAAAGACTGGCAGAGCAATGCAATATTCGTCCGTGTGGCAACACTAATAGACTTCACTAATAGACTTAGTGATGCACGTGAGAGGTAGTGGTGACATTTTGTAATATTGTTGTTTAAATTTGTATGCGGATCAAAAGGATCTGCTGTGGCGAGTCCATAATCAGGAAAAAGCTGAAAGAAGCAAATAATGTTGGTTATTGGTGTGCTGCAAAATTTTTCCAACATAAAAAAGCGTGCCGTGGCTCAAAAAAGGTTGAAAAACACTGACTTAAGGCATTATTTTTGGCTTCCATGTTGTACAACATCAGTGCGCATTTGACTGTAATTGACACATATGTACCTACCTCAAAGATATGATTCCAGGAGAAGCAAACCAAGCGATGCGGTAATGATGCGGAGAGGTAAATAGTGTTCCAAAGACTAAAGCAGAAAAGAATGAGGACAGCCAGTCTGAGATGGTTGATGCATGATGGTCCTGGTCGCCAAGGAAGGAGGTGGTCCATTAGCTTGACTCCCACGTTAAGACATCCTATGCCTCGGGGGGCCACACTCTCTTCCTCTCAGACACTTGGCAACAACGTGGTCATTTTTTTATAGCAGCTCCGATGCATTAAAGTGATTACGAGGCAAACATGTGTCTGCACGTGCTGTTAATAGAGCCAAGATAGCCATCTGAATGGACACATTGAAGATTTAACAGTAGCGGCTGTCCTATAACTTACTATATTGCTGTAGGGATGATTTACTCCAGTGGGAGGGAGAGAAATTCCCCATCATTTGCATACCTCACAGCGTAGGAGGATGCTTGGGGGTGGAGGCTGCGTGGAGCCTGAATATAAAATATATTATCATGTGTTGCACACACACATATGCAGTATATATTGTTTAGTTCAGGGGTATCAAACACGCGGCCCGCGGGCCAAATGTGGCCCGCAGGACACTAGTTTGAGGCCCCCGCCTTGATATATAAGTTTAATGTTAGTGCGGCCCGCGCAAGTTTGATATGGATGCTGTATGGTATCATGTACCCAGAAAAAAATATTATGTTTGATTAATGTTCATGTTAAAGGTTAAATAACTGTTAATAGTTGTCCTCCCTATCCGTGTGGAAGTGGTAAGTTTTTGGCTATTTAAGTTTAAAGGAAATAACTTGAAGGCTACCGTTTAGGTCGCTAGCTCTCTAGTTTGCGAGTTAGCATGTGTCTCAAGACCCTGCAGTTGCGCAATATGTTGTAAATAAAAAGAGTATAAATAAACTATAGTCGTATTTTGTCATGTCTACAGGGCTCTAATAATGCTTTGTTAATTTTAATCTGAAAAAAAATAATTAGTCTACCCACCAACTATATGTGGTTTCTTAAGTTTTTATCTTTTGCCGTTTTATTATTATTATTATATTTATTTATTTATTTATTACTGATTGATTGATTTTCTTTTCTTTTCATCTTATTTTGTGTAGAAAAATAAAAAGTAAGATATTTGAGAACAGTGGAATGTTTTATCAGAGCTTTTCTTGTAGAAAATTGGAACCAAAGCGAAGTTTTTTAAATGTTTTTGTTTTTAATAAATGCGTTTTTTTTGGGGGGGGGAAACCTGATGTGGCCCAGTCTTTCTGAGTTTGAGACCCCTGGTTTAGTTATAGTTTATTTACAGTAGTTATACACAGAGTGTTTAAATAAAATATAATTTTAATGCAATCTTAATCAAACTTTCCGCTCAACTTATCCGTGATGGCTGACTAAAATAAAAAAAAATAAACAAACATACTGATGATCGCTTTGAATAAAATCACCATCGTGCCCAAGTACTGTAATTGTCTTTTCTTTGTTGCTTCTCTGCTGGTGACTCACGTCACCGCCTCTCTGCTCCCATCATCATAAATCCACATTAATAAGGAGTCTGCAGACGTTACTGAATAAAAAAAAATGTTATTCAATGCCTTTGGCACTTAGAGAATGTAAACAAAAGCAAATTCTTGCACATTGCAGATGATTCAGTGGAAATGTTGTTTATACTAAAGGATTTTTGAGTGGTCATCCTGTGCACAACGTCTTGAGCTAAATTTGTGTAATGAGGTGTGACTGTAAATGAGCGCTGACTGGTTTAAAATACAAAATAGTGCTAAGGCTGAAGGGAGACTAGGCTTTGAGGGAGTTATTAAAGCGGAAATGTAGAGATTACGCTACGGGACCATTTGTTAATCAGCTGTGAGCTCCCCTAAAACAGCTAGTTGTTGTGACTGAATGGGGTCCCAGGCCTTGTAGGGGGGCTACACATGTGTTTTGTTGCTTCCTCCAGGGTGCTCATATGTGCTGTGTAGCAGTGTGTGTATGTGCGTGTGTGTGTGTGCAAGCAGCTTGTATAATATAATCTTAGCCACTCTGTTGGGGTTCCGGGGGGCAGAGAAAATGTGCTGAAAGGCTGGTTCCGGCACGCACAATTACACATAGATGATATAGCAGAGAGATCTCACACTCGGCCACTTAAAATATTTATGCATTCCCATCAAACCGGACTAAATACCACCCCCCCTTAGACCTTTGATGCTCCCAGTGGTAGGAAAAAAAAAAAAAAAACAAGCCTGGTCACACAACTTGGCATCTTGTTCGACTCCCTCAAGCATCACCCCTTGTGTCACCACTGAGTCTTCTGGTGGGTGACCATCATCTCCATTAGGAATACATTACAAAGTATTGAACTGTCATTGGGGGCGGCAATTTTCTTCTCTGCAGAAAAAGCAACATTTCTCTGTTTATTTGGTCAAAATAAGTTTTTTTCAAAACACCATCCTATGGTTTACTGGCGATTTATAAAGTCCCAAAAAGGCTAGAAACAAACTTTTTTTTTCTGATGAAAGAAGATCTAAGGAGACCAGGGTTCAATTCCACCCTCGGCCATCTCTGTGTGGAGTTTGCATGTTCTCCCCGTGCATGCGTGGATTTTCTTCAGGTACTCCGGTTTCCTCCCACATTGACTCCAAATTGTTCATAGGTATGAATGTGAGTGTGAATGGTTGTTTGTCTATATATGCCCTGTGATTGGCTGGCGACTAGTCCAGGCTGTACCCCGCCTCTCGCCCGAAGACAGCTGGGATAGGCTCCATGAATTAATGAAAGAAGATCTCCGTCTTAGTTTTCTTAGTTTCAATGTTTATATAGTCCTAAAAATATATGTAATATATATAATAATAATAATAACAATAATAATAATAATAATAATAATAATAATAATAATAATAATAATAATAAAATATTAAAATTATATATTAAAAATTAAAAACTGCCCGTTTGGACCTGTCTTTTTTGAAAATGGCTGGCAGTGAATGAGTTCACCAATAGCAAACTAGCGAGCTAACTATAATTACCCTCCAATTTATTCATTCATTCATTCATTTTTTACCGCTTTTTTCTCACGAGGGTCGCGGGGGGTGCTGGAGCCTATCCCAGCTGTCTTCAGGCGAGAGTCGGGGTACACCCTGGACTGGTCGCCAGCCAATCACAGGGCACATATAGACAAACAACCATTCACACTCACATTCATACCTATGGACAATTTGGAGTCACCAATTAACCTAGCATGTTTTTGGAATGTGGGAGGAAACCGGAGTACCCGGAGAAAACCCACGCATGCACGGGGAGAACATGCCATCTCCACACAGAGATGGCCGAGGGTGGAATTGGTCTCCTAGCTGTGAGGTCTGCGTGCTAACCACTCGACCGCCGTGCCGCCCCCAATTTATTCACTGTATTCTAAACGAGTTAAAAAGAGTTAAAACAGGGAAAAAAAGACAAAGAAGCCAAAAATGTCCAACTTCCACACTGAATGCGAGGAGAGCTTCTTTTCACTATGCTGCAGATGATTCCATGCAGTGTTCAATAATGGAACATTACTGATGCAAAATTGTAGCTGACTTATGATTAAGTGCAAAATAAATAGACTTTTGACAGAGTGGGGCACTCGGGTGTAGTATATTCTCTTCTGATTTCCACGGTACAGTCCCCAGCTGAAGTTGTAACTTTTAAATCACATCTTTTGTTGGCAAGTCTGAAAAGTAAGATAGTTGCCACCAGGAACGCATTTGTCGATGTTACTTTGTCTCTTGTCTATTTATGCTCAAATCGCTCCTCTGGCATGCCTGGGATTTTCTTTTTTACATTGTCTTCCTGAAACAAAGAGTATAAAAGCTTAGAGAGTGACAGAATCACAAAACAACAGCGTGACGGGTGACAAGTCCTCAGAGGCTGGTAATAACGGCTGGTAGCTGCTGTGTAAACATTATGCAATATGAACGCAGTCTTCTGCTTTTAAAATAATTGGACAGGACTTTCTGTTTTGATATCTACGGAATAAGCCATTTACGGTGTAAGTTACTGTTCTTTTTTTTTTGCACTCAGGAAAACATAATGAGCTTTCTGTTTAAGTCTTAAGCAGAATGCCATTAAGGTTTCTTTATGGTTCTCAGAGGTAAGAAGCAAGCAGTGACTACAACAGCCTTCTGACCTGGTCACAGAACGCCCATGTTAGCTGACCGAGGATACAATATTGTTCCCCCGCAGATGTTACGGGTCCCAGGATATGGCACCACAGTAACAAAATAATACAGTAATCTGTAAGGACAGATATGGATGGACAGCAGTGAGGACACGGAGCAGCAACATCTTCGTCCAGATTGCGTCTCCTATTAAAACTTGATTCATTTCAAGAATTACAATATACAATAATTGGTCACGAGTGGGCGGCACGGCGGTCGAGTGGTTAGCGCGCAGACCTCACAGCTAGGAGACCAGGGTTCAAGTCCACTCTCGGCCATCTCTGTGTGGAGTTTGCATGTTCTCCCCGTGCATGCGTGGGTTTTCTCCGGGTACTCCGGTTTCCTCCCACATTCCAAAAACATGCTAGGTTAATTGGCGACTCCAAATTGTCCATAGGTATGAATGTGAGTGTGAATGGTTGTTTGTCTATATGTGCCTTGTGATTGGCTGGCAACCAGTCCAGGGTGTATCCCGCCTCTCGCCCAAAGACAGCTGGGATAGGCTCCAGCACCCCCGCGACCCTCATGAGGAAAAGCGGTAGAAAATGAATGAATGAGTGAATGAATGGTCACGAGTGTGTGCAGGAGCTCAATAACTACAGTAAACCTCGGATATATCGGATTCGATTGTTCCCACTGGTTTTGTCCGATATAAGCGAAATCCGTTATATGCGTATACCGGAAAATGTCGGTTTTACGCATATATCGGATTTATATCCGGTATATGCGTAAATCGGATTTTATCCATTATAAAAAGGCACTTCCTTGACTATGTTTCCAATGTACCTGGACTGGGCAATGAAAAGAGACGTAAGGTAATGAGAATGTAACTTTATTGGACTCTGAGCATAACAAATTGTTAATTAAGCTAGGCCCTGTTACGCCCGTCAGGCCTACGTTATTTCCAATAGTGAGGTTAAGATCTCATTCACTGCTGTGCTAGTATTATTGACGTCACTCACTTTTATATTTGTCCTAAATCTGGAGCCAGGAGAAAGACAATAGCCAGTGACATCAACAAGATTAGCATAACGATGCGGCCATCCGATATATGCGAGGGAAATTTAATGGAAATGCATTGGAACGGGACTGGAGATTTTGTCCGAAATCCGTTATAAAAAATCCGATATATGCAATGAATTTTTATTGGAAATGCATTACAGAAAAATCAGTTCTTTTTTATCTGTCCGTTGTGAGCGAATTTCCGATATATCCGAGTCCGATATATCCGAGGTTTACTGTACCTTCAATGAACCTGCCTGTGAGACAAGGCTGAGGGCCATCTAAACCCAAAATGGCCGCCACACTGTAATAACTGTCGTCTAAACTGCGTCCTAGCCGGACGCTACTAATAAGCTTGCTCTATTTTAAAAAAAAAGCTTAACAATATCATATGAGCTACGAATTATGAATTTACAGAGATTGAATTTGTTCCTCTTAACAACAACTGACCTGTAAGGACAACAGATATGGATGGACAGCAGTGAGGACACGGAGCAGCAAAACCTCTGTCCAGATTGCGTCTGAGCGTTGGCGGAAGTCCACGCCTCAATGCAATCTTGGCACAACAGCTCCCGAGACAAAGGTTCCACCTGAGTACTGCCCCCACTGTGTAATACTATTAGTTTTACATTTTTTCACCGTATAAAGTCATAAAAAAAAATAGATGTGTATATTTTTTTGGTGTATGACACAGAGATGGTTTGTGGTCTATTTGTTGTGCTGCTGAGATATGCCTCACACCCCATGTTGGATGCAGCAATGTTTCATTCTCACCACATCCACATGAAAATGAAAAGCTTAGGTGGTCCAAAAATCTATTGAGATCTTGTCCAATCCTAGCTTGATTTTAATTAGTCTTTGAAAGGTCATGTTGTTGTGTTGGAATTTAACCAGAAGCACAAGATCCTGGAGTGTGTGCTGGTGTGTGTATGTAATGCAATAGAAGGCTTTATTAGGTCATAGCCCACACACACAAAGAGATGCTGTGTGGGGGCGAGTCAGCACATTCTCCGCCCTGACAACCTATGGGCCCTGGTGGTCAAGTAATAGATAATTGTTCAAAGTAAGCCAGTGGATTAAGTCTGGAAAGATTTTGAAACAAGGGCTACGCGGTGAGGGAGTGGTTAGCGTACAGGCCACACAGCTATGAGACTCTGGTTTGATTCTCCGTTCAGGCGTCTGTGTGGAGTTTGCATGTTCTCCCCGTGCATACGTGGGTTTTTTCCGGGTACTCCGGTTTCCTCCCACATTCCAAAAACATACTAGGTTAATTGGTTAATTCCAAATTGTCCATAGGTATGAATGTGAGTGTGAATGGTTGTTTGTCTATATGTGCCCTGTGATTGGCTGGCGACCAGTCCAGGGTACCCGAAGACAGCTGGGATAGGCTCCAGAATGCCCGGGACCCTCGTGAGGATAAGCGGTACAGAAAATGGATGGAAGGTTTTTAAAACAAAATCATCAGTCCGAGGATATCTTTCTCCATCGTACACATCAGCTGAAAAATGTACATATAGAATGTATGTTTGTAATGTTCACCACTGTAAAGTTCACCACTTGTATGGTGACGGGGCAGCTCTGTGGTCGAGTGGTTAGCGCGCAGACCTCACAGCTAGGAGACCAGGTTTTCAATTCCACCCTCGGCCATCTCTGTGTGGAGTTTGCATGTCTCCCCGTGCATGCGTGGGTTTTCTCCGGGTACTGCGGTTTCCTCCCACATTCTAAAAACGGTATGAATTATTAAAAAAAAAAAAAAAACAACAAAAAAACCTTAAACTGTATTATGGAAAGCAGGAAGTGAACAAATGTAACAGTTACTCATTGTAAAAGTATCAGATGGAGGGGTAGAATGGTTGTTTGTCTATATGTGCCCTGTGATTGGCTGGCGACCAGTCCAGGGTGTACCCCGCCTCTCGCCCGAAGACAGCTGGGATAGGCTCCAGCACCCCCGCGACCCTCGTGAGGAAAAAGCGGTAGAAAATGAATGAATGAATGTATGGTGATGCTGGAATATGGTACTCTAACACCTTGGGTGTATTCTTCTTTTCTTAACATCGCCTACCTGAACTGATGATCCTTCTTTTGGAGTAAATGAATAGCTGATTCTGATTCTGAAATGCATGAAACACAGAATCATGTGAGATAGGGAAAGAGAGTTGGAAGTGTTTGCTGGCCAATGGCCTCGTTCTCACAGCGGCCATCCAGTCGCCAGTGGCAGCAAGCTTGAAGGCCCGCTGCTAAATTGCAGTAATAGATTACACTATTTGGGCTCTGTTCAGGTCTTTTGTCTCTAAAGATACTTTCATTCTGCTCAGCATTCATTTATGGTAATAATGGTAATAGTTTTGTTTTATTTGAACATGCATCAGATTACAATTGAGTGCATCACATAATCAGTTCACAGTTCCACATGTCCAAAAGGAGTAGGAAGAAGCAAAGTTTATTAAATCCTACCCCTCCATCTGGTACTTTTACAATCAGTAACCGTTACATTTGTTCACTTCCTGCTTTCCATAATACAGTTTAAGGTTTTTTCTTGTAGTTTTCTTTTTTAATAATGCACCTAGTACCGAAGGTACCTTTTAATACAACACATGGAGCATCTTGTACATAAACTGAAGCTAAAACTCTGTTTCGTCCTCAGAAATAAATCTTGCTTCTCATTTTATATAAGAAAGCGTTTAATTTCTGCTACTTTTTTTTTTACCTTTGCTGGATTATGGTGACCTTCTTTTTATGAATGCATCAAATCATCTTTTAAAAAAGCTAGACACTGTTTATCACTCTTACGCTTCATGACTGGCCATGGCATTGGTGTTCACCATTGCACTTTTTCTGAGTTTCCATCCCTGTATGTTCGCAGGTGGACTCATTAGTTGTTTTTTATCTATAAATGTATTCTTGGGCTCCTACCATTTTACCTCAGTGCATACATGCATAAATACTAACAACAGTATGTTCTCAGCTCTCCGAAAAACGTACCAATGGTAGTTCCTAGAGTCAGAACAGAGTTAGGTAAGACAGCATTCCAATACGGTGCTTCCTTTGCATGGAATGATTTTCAAAATGAGCTAAACTTACCTCAACTTATCACGTTTTTAATTTAAAGTGATTTTAAAGGATTGTGAAATGCATGGGCTTGGCCAATGTAATTGTTTTTAATTTGATGGAATTGTTTAGTGTTCACTGTCAATGTCGTATTGCATGTTGGAAATGTCTTGTCAGAAACTTTTGCGTTTGCTGCTACCTTGGCCAGGTCACTCTTGTAAAAGAGATTTTTAATCTCAATGAGGTTTATCTGGTTAAATAAAGGATGAATGAAAAAAATGTTTACCTTAAATCATAACAGAAAGATTTACTAAAAACCTGAAAATCATTCCATTGAGCCAGGATCTTATATAAATGTGCCAGTTGAAGTCAGAAAATGAATCAGTGTGATTTTTACATTTTGCTGTATGAGCGGAGGTGAGAATGAAGCGCTATTTCTGGTTTGTGCGGAGCATAGCGGTGGCCATAGTGAGATTTGCAGTTTCGCCGTTTACAAGAATACCCCTTCAATTCACATTTGGAAGGCTTCCAATCCAATCGGTGGCATTAAGATTACGCCTGTAGGATCATGTGAGCAGATTATCGGTTCCGACCAACCTCCGATTGGAAGCAACATTACCAGATTATGTCAGTTGTGTAGTGTGTGGCAGGTGATCTTTGGGGGTTTTTTTTGTTGTGGAAACATAATCTTAGAACCTCTAATCTCATATTCCTATTAATTTTTTTTTTTTTTTTTTACAAATAATCCTTGCGAGCTGTTGTGTCCTTCTTTCTTTAAACCAACATTGTGCTCCACATTTGCACATAGTAAAATTTCTTCTAAATTTGGCAATAAGCATTTAGCACTCCATTTGTGGTGGGTGTAAATGGGAATGCTTGTTCAGAAGCAAAACAAATTACAGCTGGAGGCTATGTGCTGCAGTATGCACCGTATATCGCAATTGGGTTTTATATAGAAACACGTCTATAATCTTGTGTTTGGACAAAGCAATGATAAACGCTATTCACATAATCTTACCAAAAAAACTGAGCATGTTGTGTCACTTTAATTTGAGATATATCTATTGAATGTGTGGTTCATCATTGTGGAAATGGTTCTTGATGTAGATCTTGTCTCTCTACGGATTCGTGACTTTCAGTACCGTAAACATAAGATAAGACTTATATAGAAATTACAGAAATATGTCAATAAATATTTGTCTCTTTTTGCCGAGAAGTAAATAAAGGAGAGCCTTGTTTTCTTTTGTTGTTACTGTAGCATATCTTGTTTTATGTTTTAAGTGTTTAATGGGTTATGGTTTTGCAGTCTCTATTTTGCTGCAATGCTCCGTTTTCTCGCTGCTGTCAGTCTCCCCTTGGATAAAATTTGTCTCCTTACGCTGACAAGGAGACCTGCCTACTCTCCAGTTTTGTTTGTTAGCATGCCATGTGTTGATGTGGTTTTGCGGTCTTTGCGCTGCAGCTCCACATTTACTACCTGCCCTGAGTGTCCTATTGGGTAAAATGAGTCCTCTTATGCCATGTGATATGCACAAACTAAGTAGTGTTCTTATTTGACAGTTAGCATAGTTGCTCGTGCTAAAATGGAGATGCATTACAAAGCATCAGTTTTTTGTAACTGAGTGCTGCATCCATGACAAGGACAGCAACAGGATATGTCACCTCAAAATCATTAATTTTAATGATGTGCGTGTGTGTCAGGTTGCGGGTCGCGACCAGCGTACTGAAAAGATGACGAGTATGGCAACGACACATCACTGAGGTGTGATGCAAAATAATACAAAGCAGGTGAAAGACAGAAAGGCAGGTCACATTTGAAGGGTCATTGATATACTGTATATGTGTATCTGTGTGTGTGTTTATTGGGGGTTGCACACCAGCACATTTAATATGGTAGTATTGTGGCTTGTGTTGGCATATGGCTGCCACATGCACCACATTGAGGGGGCATGCTTGTCGAGGTGAGCTGGGTGGAAAACCACAGCATCTTAAATCAAGCTGCCAGAATGTCACACAACAATGTGCAATTACCGTGCACATACACACACTCACACATACACACACATGCACTGTCCAAACCAGCTGCACTTTGCTAACGCCTAATATTGGTCACAGGGCTTATGCTTATTTACAACATCTTGTTCAATAAAAGAACTGTACGTTTTATGCAGCAAATGGTTTATACTACCCGGTTGAAATATTTGTCATTATACATGGTTGTTTATTAACAAATATATTGCACAACACAGAACATACACAATGGCAGAACCAGTGTTGCAGTAGCAATAAGAAGCAAACTGCCTAGCCATTCTGGTCAGTCGATGCCAATTTCCTTAATTTTCGGGGAATGTGCGATCGGCCAATTGACATATGACATATGAAACCGATCTTATCGATATCCGCAAAGGTAAAAAATTCAGCTACTGCCTCGGTTTGCTCTTCCAGACTGTCAGTTAGCAATGGAGCCTAAAGCTAACCGGAGCAAAGAGCCAGGCAGCGGCCTGCTTTTAGTGCTTATGAGCAGTGAAAAGAGCAAAGCTACTGTAACCAAGACTTGCAGAATGCCCACTGATGCCATGGAGGTTCAGTGTAAATAAAGGATGGAGGCCACGGTTGCAGGAGACAGGTTCATTCATGTACACAGCTCAACACACTTATGACCTTCCACATTCCGCTTACTTGTGGTAACAAAATAGGGTCATTAAATAAATGCTTACACTACTACTAGGAAAATGATGGAGTTGGTATGGGCATTGGACAAACGGACATTTTTTGGTTTGTTGTGCACTTCAGTTTTGGTAAGAATCCTAAATCAGGTCTGCATTGTTTGTTTTTAAAATGTGAAAAACAAAACACTAAAGGAACTGATATAATTTAGTAATCTGGACATTTTCTAAACCTTTCATATATATATATATATATATATATATATATATATATATATATATATATATATATATATATATATATATTTGAGAGAATTACCAAATATCCTGATAAAATAAGTTTGTATTCTTTAGTGTTTTCCAACAATATAAGATAATAAGTTTTGCAACAGCCAAGTTGCAAGACAGATAAGATAAGATAAGATATGCCTTTATTCGTCCCTCAGTGGGGAAATTTGCATTGCACAGAATCAGTTAAGCAGTACAAAATACACAATATAGAAAAATAAACAATATAAACAACCCAAATATTTACAAAATCAACATTTTTTCCCAGAGATATTTTAAAGTACATGTAGAGGTAGACAAAGGGTGTGGGTGGTATCTGTATGTACTCTACGCAATGGAATTAACTGGCATCCAACATCCATCGAAGCTACCAAACATTATACAATACAATTTAGTGTGGAATTCCCCAGGGAAGTGTTTTGTGCCCGCTCAGTTTTTATTCAAATTGATGCAATTTGAGTAAAATTGAGCAATTCCAATGGTCAAAACACACCAGCAGCTGATTAGCACAACTGACATTTTAAATAGTATGCAGAGTTAGATAAGCTGGATGCTGATGTTTTTGATAAAATTAACTTTGAGATGCCAGATGTTGTTTGTTTTTTTGAGACTCGGGTTTATCTGAATATAGGCATTTATTGGAATGGATGATTGATTAAAATACCTTACAATATTTTTCCCGTTACAATCAGATCCAGTGTAACCTGACCTTGGACTGTTTTGTTTTTTTTTTGCCCCATCTCAAAGACAGCTTGGCTTGCCACGTGTCAGGGAAAAAAAAAGAACACCAAGTGCTTGATGTCCTCCATTGTTGTCCTTTGTTTACTGTGTGGCCTTGTTCTTCCATTCATGCCTTGTATATTGTGTCACCACACTGTAATGTCACTTTCCCGCCTACATAACCTCTCAAAGGGAACAGAATTCCAATCGGGGTGTCTACCTTACCTTCCACCTGAGCTGCATGTCTACTTGAACATGTATGATGATGGCAGCTCGGTTGTATAACTGTATTCGTACGCGTCTACTTACACAAACACGCATTGCAGACTCTTTTGTGTCACTCCCACTCATGTCCTTGTAGAGTGTCTCTCATGTTCATTTGTTCCATCTCCAAGCTGTCAGCAACCTAAGTGCAGCTGTTGTCGCTCCTTACTCACGTGTTTGAAGGGAACTCCAACAAAGGAGATCTTCGGAAACAAAAGAAGCGGAGGAGGCGCTTGCTGAAGTCATTTTATAGTTATTTTTATTTTTGGATGATGAAGACTGGTAGTTGCTTGTGGTGCTCTGTTGTGTGGAGATGGGAAATCCTCTGGGAAAAATATCCTAAACATGTGACATGCAAAAAGTCGAACAATTTAAAGTTCAGTCAATATTTTCATCAAAATTTGGACCGAGTGATGCATGTGTCTGGAAGGACAAACCAAATCATTTGTCCGTTGTCTTCAAAGACTGAGTAGATTTTCTTTATTTATGTCATTCATTCATTTTCTACCGCTTATCCTCACAAGGGTCGCGGGGGATGCTGGAGCCTATCCCAGCTGTTATGTATCTGTGTGCTCATTGATTAGTCTTTGCTAGCTTTCGATAACATTTATATCATGTTAGCGATTCATGACGTTAAATGTATTGTGTATTACTGAACAATTCATTTCCCATGTATTGATTTCGACACGGCGGTCGAGTGATTAGTGTGCAGATCTCACAGCTAGGAGACCAGGGTTCAAGTCCACCCTCGGCCATCTCTGTGTGGAGTTTGCATGTTCTCCCCGTGCATGCGTGGGTTTTCTCCGGGTACTCCGGTTTCCTCCCACATTCCAAAAACATGCTAGGTTAATTGGTGACTCCAAATTGTCCATAGGTATGAATGTGAGTGTGAATGGTTGTTTGTCTATATGTGCCCTGTGATTGGCTGGCGACCAGTCCGGGGTGTACCCTGCCTCTCGCCCGAAGACAGCTGCGATAGGCTCCAGCACCCCCGCGACCCTCGTGAGGAAAAAGCGGTAGAAAATGAATGAATGAATGAATGAATGATTTTGCAAATCAAAGCATCAAGTAAAATTCAGGTTTCATTCATTCATTCATTTTCTACCGCTTTTTCCTCACAAGGTTCACGGGGGGGTTCTGGAGCCTATCCCAGCTGTCTTCGGGCGAGAGGCGGGGTACACCATGGACTGGTCGCCGGCCAATCACAGGGCACATATAGACAAACAACCATTCACACTCACATTCATACCTATGGACAATTTGCAGTCGCCAATTAACCTAGCATGTTTTTGGAATGTGGGAGGAAACCGGAGTACCCGGAGAAAACCCACGCATGCACGGGGAGAACATGCAAACTCCACACAGAAATGGCCGAGGGTGGAATTGAACTCGCGTCTACTAGCTGTGAGGCCTGCGCGTTAACTACTCGGCTCTAGATTTTACTTTATTGTGGTTTCATTTAGTTGAATTATATAGCTTTTTCATTTTTTTATTTTTATATTGCTTAGGTTTTGTGATGAAAAAAGGGACTCACTTTATATTGTTTTGAAATTGGAACAACTAGGAAGTCAGCCATCATCACAGAAGGGTTTGTCGACATCCCCTTTTACGGTCACTGTGGAATGGTTGTATTTACATCGGGAACAATCTGCTAGGGATATCATATAACAGACAGACGGTTCGAATGGCTGCCGTGATGCAATCAAATATTTACCAGCTTCGCCTCCGCTAACCCCCACCTGTTTTTTGCTGGGATGCCTGGAACCATCAGGTGGCGCGTTCCGAAACAATGAGTCACTGATGGAAGGAAGTGTGATCACACATGTAGTGTTATTATTAGTCTCCACACACGTGCTTTGATCATGCACACCAGGCTTTTTGTGCATTTGCTGTCGTCTGGTTTCTCAAATGTCAAGAAACAGGAGCTGTTTTAAAACATGCTTGTTTGGCCAACAAACAGCATGCCTCGAAGTCACTGCAACACAAACACACCATATGCACACAAAAAAACATATGGCGGCCCAAGTGGTGACCTTGCTGCCATCTGTGTGTGTGTGTGTGTGTGTGTGTGTGTGTGTGTGTGTGTTTGCTAAAGGACTTACTTGAGGAATAGTGTGTGTTACAGTCACGCCCACTTTGAGCTCTTTTGTCATACCCAGTTAAACTTGTGTAGGTTAACATTAAGCATACACTGGACATAATATTAGGTACACCTGCACAAGCTCATATGTTCCAATACAAGAGTTGTATTAATCATGTTGCCTTTCTAACCTGCCTGGTTCAGCCATCCTCGCGCATTCTCATGGTCTCAAACCCAGGTCCTTTGGAATAAGAGTAGAGAGTTCTAGGTGTCAAGCTAAAAACCCAGAACGTCAATTGGTTCAAGGTTCAAGGAGTGGCTGGAATCTGTTACACCTTTACAGTGGAACCCCACCATCCATTCAAAGACACTGACTGACCTCCAATTTTATATCATATAAATTCTGGAAGTTTGTTGTCTTGATCTTTAACTGTTTGGCTTGTTTTTTTACTTTTTCCTATATGAGAGCTTGTGGTTTGAATTGTCTTCTGTTTTTCCTAAAATCGCTTTTTGTTAAGCTATTAGCTGACATTGTTTTGTTTACATGGATTTATAGCATATGTAAGTTGATACAAGCGTCACCTAGCAATTGCCATAGCGACACAAATGCCCCTGTATTGGAACCCGTCGGTTTTGACAGGTTAAGGAAAAATCTCTTTTGGCCTTTGATGTGTTCAGATGTTTTATTCATAGAAGTAAATAAGCTGCCTTTATTAATCCTATTCTTATCTATCAACTTTTTAAACCATCTGGCGAGACTGGGGTTGTGACTATGTTGCTATGGTAATTGCTTTGCAACGCTTCTATCAATATACACACTTATACATCTATGAAGCCAGAAGAACATTAGCGAAAAAATTGATAGAACAGATTTTCGGAAAACAGAAGACATTTGAAGTATAGTAGTCATGATAAAACAAATCTTGGAGAACGTTTGCTATTTTCTTAATTGTTGATTTAATCCTTGATATTTTGGGTTGGGGGTTCTGTTTTGCTTCTTCTGTTTTTCTTGATTGTTGAGTTAATCCTTGATAATTTGGATGAGTTCTGTTTTGCTTCTTCAGTTTTTCTTGATTGATGAGTTAATCATTGATATTTTGGGTGGGGGGGTTCTGTTTTGCTTCTTCTGTTTTTCTTGATTTTTGAGTTAATCCTTGATCATTTGGATGGGTTCTGTTTTGCTTCTTCTGTTTTTCTTGATTGATGAGTTAATCCTTGATATTTTGGGTGGGGGGTTCTGTTTTGCTTCTTCTGTTTTTCTTGATTGTTGAGTTAATCTTTGATAATTTGGATGGGTTCTGTTTTGCTTCTTCTGTTTTTCTCGATTGTTGAGTTAATCCTTGATATTTTGGGTGGGGGGTTCTGTTTTGCTTCTTATGTTTTTCTTGATTGTTGAGTTAATCCTTGATCATTTGGATGGGTTCTGTTTTGCTTCTTCAGTTGTTCTTGATTGATGAGTTAATCCTTGATATTTTGGGTGGGGGGTTCTGTTTTTCTTCGTACACAACAAGCAAGAAGCTAGGCTAAAATTATGGGGCCAAATTACTCCACATGAATACATGTAAATATCTAAAAATCATCTTGTATCTAATCATCATTATTGTTATCGCTGACACACATTTTGCCACTATTTTTCCATTAAATTAACATTGTACAGTTATTTTTATATTAGCTTTATTATTAAAAATGTGTGCATGTGTGCCTAATGTTGTGTCTGGAATCTTTGAGGCAATTTGGCTTGTTTTGGCTAATGATCTGATAATGATGCAATCAATGCGCTCACATTTAAAGTGGTTCACATTGAATTGTGCACCAAATGTTGCCTCTTCTAAAAGGGCGTTCGTTCTTTTTACTGTTGACATATTTCACTGGTTACCAAAAAAAAAGATCCTATCAGGGACTCTCCTGTCCAAAGTGAAGTGCCATTTGTCATTTTGAAAGCACCAGCACTTGTTTATGTCCATAGCTGTGCTCCCCAAGGTAAAAAGCCTTCTACTTACGACATAAAGGCCAGTAAAACTGGACTGTGGCGACCGGTTACTCTGCTGAGTTTCTTTTCCCGCTCTCCTGCCCGTCATGTATAATTCATATACCTACAGGCAATCTCAGGCAGGGTTCAGATTGATTGAAGCCTCGCTACACGAATGTGGGCTCATTAATTTGCAGCGGACGTACCGTGGCCGGCTCGACTATTGCACCGCAGCATGACATCATCAGCCAAGTGAAAGCAACAGCGGTCATTCGCCCGTTTATCAGATTTTTAAGTACATATTTGCAGCTGTGATAACCTGTCCTCTTACATCTTCTAAGCCACAGTGTGCGACGGGCCTTGAAATGGACATTTCTGTTGCTTAGACCGAATTAGATGTTATGTCTCAGCCCCCGACTTTCATCCAACATTAATTTTGATGCAAAACTGTACTCTGCCTCGAGGTACTAATAAAGATTATTGAAGATTATTGATCCAAAATAAGGAACACTCACTTGTGACCGGGACTGAACAAAATTATAGTAGAAATGAAAAACAAAAACATACTAATACTAATGATAAGCACCTCTACTTAACGGAAATAAATATTTCCTCGAAGACTGGCCCCCATTTGAATTGTCAGAACACGCCACACCTCAAATAGATGCATCTTTTTTTCACCCAAGGAGAAAAAAACAGCCTGGCTCCACATTGTCCTTTCTATTTAAATTTGTAGGAATATTACAAATACAATGTAATTTTTAATGGTATTTATAACAGTTTTTACATGTTTTATTGTATTAATGGTCAAGCTATAACTATAAATCTATTTTGTATTATTTTTATTTGTTTTATTTATAGCTCCTCTTTGATTTATCATACATTGTAATTTCCACCAATATTTTAAATTGGATAATAGGCATTCATTCATTCATTTTCTACCGCTTTTTCCTCACGAGGGTCGCTGGAGCCTATCCCAGCTGTCTTCGGACGTGAGGCAGGGTACACCCTGGACTGGTCGCCAGCCAATCACAGGGCACATATAGACAAACAACCATTCACACTCACATTCATACCTATGGACAATTTGGAGTGGCCAATTAACCTAGCATGTTTTTGGAATGTGGGAGGAAACCGGAGTACCCGGAGAAAACCCACGCATGCACGGGGAAAACATGCAAACTCCACACAGAGATGGCCGAGGGTGGAATCGAACCCTGGTCTCCTAGCTGTGAGGTCTGCGCACTAACCACTATACCGCTGTGCCGCCGGATAATAGGCAATCATTGTTTAATCATGTATTTCATCATTGTTTAATATTGTTCATTTACAATATCATTATAAAAAATACATTATTAATACAATGTATAATTATAGGTTACAATGGGTTACAAAGGGTGGAATTGAACCCTGGTCTCCTAGCTGTAAGGTCTGTGCGCTAACCACTAGACCGCTATGCCGCCGGATAATAGGCAATCATTGTTTAATCATGTATTTCATCATTGTTAAATATTGTTCATTTACAATATCATTATAAAAAAATACATTATTAATACAATGTATAATTATAGGTTACAATAAATATTACAATTAGTATATAAAATGTAAAATGTAATATTAGATTATATTGGCTCAGGTAAAAGAGAGGTCTCCCTCCCTCCAAATCTACACCCTAATCCTTATGAGTGCCTGGGACAGTTGACACAATTATCCACCACTATGCAAGGAATTGAAAAAAGTTGATATTAATGTTATAGACTAGACACCCTGCTGTGCTTTGATATGATACGGCTCTGAATACAATAATTGTCTCCCTGAAGGTCCATTTTCCCTGCAGAGCATTGTCACACTTATTCTGCATGGATTTTGCAAGAAGCTCCAATTTCCCATCTTTAAAAACACAGACAAAAGGCCCAAAAGGAGGAAGATTAAAAGTATTTTCTTAGTTAGGAATGTGACGGCGTAGTTAAACTTAGTAAATGTTCCTTGCAGGAGAAAAAACTTATCGTATTGTCCAAGATATTCATTCCTCCCTCAGCCGGCGTTGACACCACGGGATGTTACCAACTCTGTTTCAATCAGCAGCGATGCAGCTAAGGACAAGACAGAGTGCTTGTGTGTAATCGCTGTGTCATTATATTGGTGTGTGTGTTTGTTTTTAACAGTGTGTGCATGTGTGTGGGTGGAGGGGGGGCTAATCTTAGCTTTAGCTCCGGCCCCCACCAAGGATAGGGATTAAGAGACATAATCACATGACAAGTGAGGAAACACACGACACCGGCAACAAGGCTACTGGGGGAGAAAAGTTGTGAGAAAGTCACATGACAAATTGGACGGAATTTCAATGCTCTACGGCATTGTGGTTAGCCTAAATCAATCTGTTTACTGTTAGTGCAGCAAACCTTTGCTTCAAGAGGGACAGACAGCAAAACAAAAGGCAGATACCGTAATTTCCGGACTATAGAGCGCACCTGATTATAAGCCTCACCCACTACATTTTTAGAGGACAACCGATTTTGTACATACACAAGCCGCACCTGTATATAAGCCGCATATACCCACATTAAAACATGTAAACATATTTACAAAGAAAGACGGTACACAGAGAATGAATTTTTTCCAGTTCGGGCCACCTGCTTTTATTACTTCTGAAAGCTTTTTTCGTCTTTTTACATTGCTCCACTTCTTCCCACTGCCGTTTCCAGCGTCTCATCATCGATTCGTTTATGCCAAGTTTACGTGCAGCAGCTCTGTTTCCTTCTTTATCGGACAGCTCGATTGCTTTTAGCTTGAAAGCTGCGTCATATGCCTTTCTTTTTGCATTTTCCATGATGAGGGTATGTTCACGCTAATTTAATTTAGATAGATAGACTTCCTTTATTGTCATTGCACAAAAACACAGTAGTGAAATTGCCAACGAAATGTCGTTGCCTGGCTCCCATATAACAGACACAAAAGAAGATAAATAATAATAAATGATAACAATAATAATAATGTGGAGAATAAATAGACACCAAATATGAACAACATAATGTAAAGTGCAGCGTGAACAGTAAATTACAGTAAAATTTATGCACAAGACAAGAAGTTGCAGTCTTCCTCAACGCATCTTAATCTTAATAGTTTTATTAAACTATTACTTACTTATTAAATTATTACTATTAATAGGATTAATAGTAATCCTTTTCTACTCGAGAACCCCTGACGGCCGTTAGAAAAATTACAGAAATTGGCCGCATCACTGAATAAGCCGCAGGGTTGAAAGTTTGGGGGAAAAAAGTAGCAGTTTATAGTCCGAAATTTACGGTAATCTTTTGTTCCACGTGCTAGAGATGATGAGTTCAGGAGACAAAGCAAGAAATATGACAGATGGTGAATTCGCTCTCGTGGGCGCCAGCATGCCGGAATGCCAAAATACAACACAGACCTTTTTATATCACATGTTCCAACAAAGAGATCATGTGATTGATAAGATATAAGATATAAGTATTTCCATTTCCATAATACCTCACATTAACTCTCTAAGAAGATCTCAGTGTATAGACTGGTCATATATATGACCTCGTTTCATATTATCTGCATACTATATTGTATGTAACTCTGGGGAAAAACTGTTGATTTTGTTAATACTTGGGTTGTTTATATTGTTTATTTTTTTATATTGTGTATTTTGTACTGCTTAACTGATTCTGTACTCTTGCTGCTGTGCAATACAAATTTCCCCACTGAGGGACAAATAAAGGCATATCTTAATTTCTTAATCTTAATATAGTCAGTAGGTATAAGAAAAAGACTTCCTTCAAATAATAAAAGTTAGACTAACCATGAGTACACAATTATCTTATACATCTGGCAACTGTATGATTTTCCAGCAGTCAGCTGTGAGATGTTAGCCTGCTTTTGCAGAGCTCATAGAAAGATCATCTCATCATTACCTTGACTCTTGACCTTGACGCAGAACCAGCACTTGATTGAGTCCCAAACATGAACGGGATAATACACAAGCCAAAAGGTCAGAGCTTTCATTTGGCTCCAAGGTCTTGAGCCGTGATGGTTGGAGACTTTTCCATACATATGGCGGCCATAAACTTATCTCACTTTAGATTATGGGTTTGGTTCTTATTCTGAAGCAGTGGGAGGCTTCAGTCAGTCGCCTGCTGAGCATCGTTATTCTCAGGCTGCACTTCCAGACAATTGACCGCGGGGCATAGATTCGGTGTACTCAGTGTGGAGTGCTGATTGGCTGCGGAAACACACAGCTGACGTGTAGATCAATGCCGACTTGCCCAGGAAATCCGATACAAGTCACAAGTGGAAGTAGAGACATCGACTCCTCCTGTAAGGCTCTTTGCGAGGTTATTTGGTGCTGTGGTTTCCTGCAGAGCGAGGACCAAGAGTTTTGTGTGGCCAGCATTTTTTTTTCTTTTTTATTGCCCTCATCCAAAAGTATGGGGGAGGTACATATCTTGTTAGTGTGCGGGCAATGTGGTTTACAACTCTGGGAAAGTTTGTGACGAGACTATAATCCTGTTCACACAAGAGTTGTGACACTGGATCCGGATTTACTGTATTTGCCTGTGCTTTTCACACAGAACCCAGCAAAGAGTAATATTTCCATAACAGCCAGCATCTAGTATTATAAATGAAATACTTTTTGAACAGCGATAAATGCTCTCTATTTAATTAATACATGCGCTGTTCTCCCTGTGCATGTGTGGGTTTTCTCCGGGTACTCCGGTTTCCTCCCACATTCCAAAAACATGCTAGGTTAATTGGTGACTCCAAATTGTCCATAGGTATGAATGTGAGTGTGAATGGTTGTTTGTCTATATGTTCCCTGTGATTGGCTGGCGACCAGTCCAGGGTGTACTCCGCCTCTGGCCCGAAGACAGCTGGGATAGGCTCCATCACCCCCACAACCCTTGTGAGGATAAGAGGTAGAAAATGAATTAATAATACATGCGCATCATGGCAAGACACACCTCCCTCTCTGATTTTGTCTAGACTCACCTGGTGTGAAAATATTATTTTTTTTTTAATTTGGGCAAATATATGAAACATTACAGTGCATTTCTTACATCAATCAAAATATAACTTTCTATTATTTACATTTGTATTCAACTATCTGATCACAAGCCCAAAAGGAGTAGGCTGAAGCAAAGCACTGTCTTGTTTTCCCTTCGTTTTATTATTATCATTGTAATATTATTATTATTGTTATAATCTTTATCATTATTGCCATCATTATAATCATCATTAATATTACCATTTTCATCATTATAGTTGTAACAATGTTTTGATTTTTTAATTATTTAATTTTACAGACTTCATTGCTTCTTGTAGAGTGCTGTATCATTCCATCTGTTGTTTTCTGAAATCCACAGTATTTGTGCTTTTATTGTCAATTTATTAGCCCACTTTTTCCCCCTAAGTGTAACATTTACATATCATTTTCTGGATTGCATGTGTCTAATCTTGTGCATTAAAAAAACAAGAACTTGAGACTGTGTCTGAACAGGTGACCAACTCACACATCAGTTTCTTCTTGTTAAGCCCTTTTTATTGGTATATATATCGTATAAATCAATATTCAACATAAATATATCAGGATTTGAGTTTTTGGTGAAGTAAGCCGTTGCTTGCTCAAAATGACACACCAAAATGACACTTGTCTTTGATGCTTCTATTTTCTTAATACAAAATGTTAGATTTTACTTTGTTTGCAGCAGTGATGTAGGTCAAATTATACATCAAACTACAAGTAAGAGACAATCCAAAGTGGAGCATCAGTCAGTGGAATAGAAAAGGCCGACCGAATGGCCCTCATGAGTCAGCTGTGGTGCACACGGCTGCAACATCCCCGATAGCTTGTTTTGTTTTTCCACAGCACATTGAAACATTCACAAACACACACACTTTTAGGTGAAGAAGAACAGGCACTGCTTTTACTTCAAGTCTCAGAATATTATCGTCGTCCCATGATAACCGTGTATATCACAGTTAAGGGGTTCTCTGGAGCAATAAAAACGTGTTTTATAGCAAAGTATTTCATAAAACAACTGTTACTACAGCAGAAATGTGTCACAGTCAACATTGTTTGTTTTCAGTGGTGTGAGACTTGCCTGGAGTATCCATCTAACCAGTAAATTAAATGTGTGTGTGTGTGCAAAAGAATTCCTACAACACTAGTGACACAAAAATTGAGGTTAACCGTTGCACAAACGCCATGTTCACATGAATTATTCAGGTGCAGTGAATTCCCATAATGGTGGCTCCTGACAGTGGCTTTGAGTGAAATATTTTTCATAATTTTAAATAAGTTTTAGAGGCTCCACAGCAGTGTTATGGAAGTATGTTGTTCAAATTCAGGTGTTGATGCTGGGATATAGACAGTTTGGTGGCGTGCACAAGTCTGTGAGGACCAGGCGGCTCTTAATTTGACAGGAGCCAATCATGAGCTCTGAAAAAGCTCACAAGCTTGTCAACCTATTGGAAATGACAGGAAGTCATCAGTCAATATGACTCTGTTCGACAGTCTTCACTCACGGTGTCATCTTAAAAAGAACACTAAACTCATCACACAGTAACTTAACACTGAAAAGGTGTACTTAAGAAATATACAAACAAGTACCAATACACCGTTTAAATAAGCTTTAGAGGCTCCACAGCAGTGTTTTGGAAGTATGTTGTTCAAAGTCAGGTATTGATGCTGGAATATAGACAGTTTGGTGGCGTGCACAAGTCTGTGAGGACCAGGCGGCTCTTAATTTGACAGGAGCCAATCGTGATTTCTAAAAAAAACTCACAAGCTTGTCAACCCATTGGAAATGACAGGAAGTCATCAGTCAATATGACTCTGTCTTCAATCACGGTGTCATCTTAAAAAGAACACTAAACTCATCACACAGCAGCTTAACACTGAAAAGGTGTACTTAAGAAATATACAAACTAGTACCAATACACCTTTTAAAATGAAAAAAATAATAAATTTAGAGAGTTCAAATTTTAAGAAAGAAAGTGAGGTCTTATAAGACAGAAATAATGGTAGTTTGGTGCCAGTCAATTCATTTTCATTCATGTTCATGTTCGATTCCATTCATGAGGAAGGAGGCTTTTTCTTCAAATTATGTTTCATAAAAAAACTTCCAAAACGATTGTTTTAGCGACTCTTTTCTCACAAATTAGGACAATGATAGATTTTTCTCACATTCTGTACTTCTAAACCGGCTCTGGGGATGCATATTACTGTCAGAACATCATTAAAGAGTCACTTTTGTATCATGGGGACCTTTTGATGTTGAGACCGTGCAGTGATGTTAGCCGCTGGGTTTAGCCACAGGCTAGCTAACGACACATTTGTAGGCGATTTCTTTTCAGTATCAGCTTTATTGGCCATGTTTGTTACCACACTAGGAAATACAAATACAACAATAGATTTGTTTACACATAAGGAGAATACCACTACACATCTTTACACAGAATGTTATAGAATGATTATATTAGTTTGGTATTTACAATGTGAAAGGTCACAAATTCACACTGTTACGTCCACAACACGATGTATTTGCTGAAGATCTTCTGCTGTGATAGCCTCGTCCTTATTTCCACACAGCTACTGACGCAGTGTTTTTTTTTAATACCCTGAAGGCTTCCTGCACCTGCAGGCTCATATTAGCCTTCATAGAGACAACAAAAAAATAACTGCAAGAAATGAAGATTGACTATGTTGAGATGTCTGCTTTAAATCAGTAGAACTCTAATTAAGACACATTAAACAGAAAGTCTTTAAATTGTGTTTGTGTTCATGTACTGAGTAGTAAAAAAAAAATTGTCTTTTATCTGTTTTTCCTCTTCCTCTCACATCACATCAGTGTCAGCCAGTAATGTGACATCTGTTAACAGCGCTGCTTTTCCAGAGGGAGATCTTCATCCACGGTGCTTTCTCAGATCCCGCAGTAATAAGAACCACTTTCTCCCAATTTAACGTGTCTACCCGCGCATCGAACCGACCTCCCGACAGTTCTCAACGTCACGGCTGTCGATTTTTGTAGATTTCAGAGCTCAATGCCGCCTCAATCTGAGCCGTCTTTGCACATTAACTGGGAAGTTGGCATGTGGTTAATTTATTTGGATGTCTCCAACACAGGAAGGAAATGACCTGGTCAAAGTTTGAGGACTACCAAGCTGGCTCCTGTTAACACGTGATCACAACAACAGTTTGTTCTAACTTCCTAACAAAGTAGCAAGGAGCAGGGTTGATGTCAAAGTTCGAAATAACCATCACAGACAAGTGCAAAACATGCCATGCACAAGTTCCCCGAGGTGGCACAGAACCGGGGATGTTTAAACTCGTGCAAAAACCACAACCAACATGAGGATACTCACAGGACCCTGGAGTCGCAAAAACGGGCTCCAAAATAATCACTGGCGTTGGAAACATCTGCAACTCCTGAGAAAGTTTTTCTCATATTTAATGTTACTGACAAAGGGAATATATGTTTTATTGGCATGAGTATTGCGCGTCAATATTTATTGTTATGCTGACTATGGACCGACCGATATGTTTTTTTTGTCGGGCCGATACCGATTTTTTTCCATCACCCTTAGCCGATGGCCGATTTTGCTTGGGCCGATACTGCTTTTGTTCCCTCAATTTACATGAAAAAATGACAATGATAACAAATATTACAGGTCTCAATTTTAAACAAATATTTATTGAAATGTAAACACTGAACACAGTAGGATTCAGCTTTCTTAAACACACATTTAAACGGCGTTATCAACTTTAAAAGGAATAAATATTCAACCATGTGCAAAACATTTCTGTCGTAGTTTAAGTTTTATCTCGATGAAGCATTCCGCTGCATTCCTGTTTTTCAGACCACAAACTAAACTATATTTTCAAGCACGTATATTGCATGCACTTGGCGTTCATGTTTCCTATGTTTACCTGTTTAAGGCTAATTAAAAGTTGAAAACTACCCTTGTTGTGATTCACCACTCTTTCAGTGGTGGAGGGGTACTGCGACTGCGTTTGTTGCAGGGTCCTCCGGCAACACGAAGCTGCCCGACGCATGCTTGTCTGTAAATCATGCGCCGTAAAAATACATTGGTGAACTTACACGCGTATCGGCCGATACCGATTCAACTAAAGAACGCAAATATCGTCCCCATATATCGACTGGCCGATGTATCAGTCAATCCTTAATGCTAACATGGTGCACTACGCAAGTTACTTTGTGCGTCGTGTGTTCACGTGTTGTGTTGTCTTTTGTATCAGCTACCAATTGCATCTGACTAAATTGGTAAAGCGTACCACAATAGCACTGCAAGTCATGTTGCCAGCCACACTTTTCATGTTAGTTCTTTTTTAAAAAAGGAATTTAGAAACGCCCGGTGGGCTGGATTAAGACGCTTGGCAGCCGCCGCAGTTTGTCATCACCCCTGGTCTAGTAACCTACATTATATACATATGTTAAACTTGCAAGCACTTTGGTGAGCACTTTGGCAAGGAAAAAACACTTGTAAGGAAGAAACTCGGCACAAAACTGAGATTACAGAGCAGGTCTGGTATAATACATTACCTCATGTCACAAATGTACTCCGGTCTTATATCATTTGGTGTATTTTAGTCCAGTCCGAAACTACTTCAGTTAGTGTGTAGAACTACACAAAAAAGGTTGACGTATGAATTAAGAAGGGGTGTTTTGTTGTTAATATTCTCCCCATTTAGTCCCTATCGGTTTTTCTTCTTAATTAATGAAGTGGTGTGAAATGAAAAAAACAGAGGGCTGATTATCAGCTTAGCTTCTATCACTTGGTCTAATTTGTTGGCTCTCGGCCGCTCACATTTCCGGTCCAGCCGCTGCATCACGGACGTGGAAGAGGGACATCATTAAAAATGATGCCAGTAATAAAAGAGCCCGAGAGGGCTGCAAAGCTGTCATCGTGGTTCAAATCACTGTGATTCACAAGAAGAAGGAAAAAAAACTGGTCATCTTATTTGCATGGTGCAGCAGACAAAGCTCATACAGTATTTAGCCTACAAATGAGTGACATTGGGGTATTAGGAAAAAAAACTCAGTAAAAATACAGTCTGGAGCAGCAGAGTGGAAAAGAAGCAGAAGATCATCCCCATTCCACTTAAAATCCCGCTAAAGCCACCCAACTCCATCACCATGACACACTGAACTCACCACAAACCATCATGGTTCCCCCAAAATAAGGAGAGGAAATTGAAATGAATGACTTCCTGTGTTGGGCATACAAACACAGTCACTGCAGCGCATCAATAAGATCCATTAAATGTTGGATTAGCACTGCAGCACATTAAGATGATGAAGTGTTCTGGATTCTGACCAAATAAAGCAGGGGTTTGTCTTTAACAAATTAGCAATTAGTGGTGCTGGAACGGACAAGATGCAAAGTACCCTACTGTTGCAAGGGGTGTTTATTTCCTCGACTACAGGAATACCATTAAGAGGGGAGACCTTTATTTGTCAAAATTAATTTGGTTAGGAGTTGTTTCTTTCCCCAGGTGGAGGTGTCCAAGTGTTTCGGGATCTTAGTCACGAGTGAGGGAAGGCTGGAGGGTCAGCAGTAATGTTGTCGTGGAGAAATGAGAGCTGAATGAGAAGGCAAAGTTCTCGATATTCGAGTTGATCGACATTCCTACCCTCACTTATGGTCACAAGCTTTGGGTATAGTGACAGAAAGAGCAACATCATGGATACAAGCAGTTCCATCCATAGGGTGGTAACTCTCACCCTAAGAGATACAGAGAGCAGTGTTGCAATTCCAACTTCAATTCCAACTCCCAACAATCAAGCGTCTACAACAGGGGTCTCAAACACGCGGCCCATTACATATTAGTTCCTGATCCTATCCATCCTGGTCACTCCCAATGTGAACCTCAGCATTCTCATCTCTGCTACCTCCAGTTCTGCTTCCTGTCAGTGGCACTGTCTCGAGACCAGAGGTCTCAAACATGGGGACACTAGTTTGAGGCCCCCGCCTTGATATGAAAGTTTTAAGTTAGTGCAGCTTGCGCAAGTTTCATATGGATGCTGTATGGTATCATGTACCCAGAAAAAATAATTACGTTTGATTAATGTTCATGTTAAAGGTTAATTAACTGTTAATAGTTGTCCTCCCTATCCGTGTGGAAGTGGTAAGTTTTTGGCTTTTTAAGTTTAAAGGAAATAGCTTGGAGGCTACCGTTTAGGTCGCTAGCTCTCTAGTTTGCGAGTTAGCATGTGTCTCAAGACCCTGCAGTTGCGCAATATGTTGTAAATAGAGTATAAATGTGACTATAGTCGTGTTTTGTCATGTCTACAGGGCTCTAATAATCAACTCCTGGGAAGTTTCATCACTGTTTTTGCTGTTTGTGGATAATGGCTCTCACTGTGGTTTGCTGGAGTCCCAAATTTTTAGAAATGGCTTTATAACCTTTTCCAGACTGATCTCAATTAACCTCAGCTAACAGGGGTGCAATCACTTTTTCACACTGGGCCATGTAGTTTTTTTTCTTTTTCTCCCTTAATATTATTAATAGTTTTGTTTAAAAACTGCATTTTGTGATCAGTTGTGTTTTCATTGACAAATATTATAAATTGTTTGATCTGAAACATTTAAGTGTGACAAACATGCACAATAATGAGAAATAATTACGGGCTTTGCCATTTTTGTAAAACAGTACATGTGAAAATTTGTTACAATAATATGTAATGTGTAAAGCATTACTCATTGTATGTATGGACATGTACGTACTTTTTGTGGGATGAATGCGAGTAGCTGCGGTCAGCACATTGGCTCGGTCATTTCCTCCTGGCTCAGACTGCAGTCTATAAAAGTTAATGATCTTGCTGGAATGCACACTCACCTGCCTGCATGTTGCAGCGCCTGTGGTTACTGCAGACGCGTGTTGTTGGTCTTCCGCTCACTGCAGGATGGTTTGCACTCGGGTCTGTTGAAGTTCACATGAGTCAGAGGGTGGGTGGGGGGAGATGGGGGGAGTAGACGTGTCCATCCTGTCTCCTCATATTTCACGCACACTTCAATGGTAAGCCTTCTTACGCAACACTGCTCCCAAACTTGGGCTGCAAGTGCCAGATATTGCTGTGTGTGTGTGTGTGTGCCCGCCACGAGGATCGTTTCACTCATCAGTAATCACCGGTCAAAGAGACGTCCCACACTTTTAATTCTCGGTACTGCTCTTAAAAAAAGAGGACAAGGAGACATAAAAGGAAGTAATGAGAGCAACTAAGAGTGGCGGGACGGTCAAACACTCAGATGCCAGTTAAGTATACATACAGTATATGCAGAATTATCGTCATTGCAGTCAAATTATTTAGGGGTTGGCATTCTAAGAAATGTCCACATTTGCTGTTAATGTCATACCCATATTATAGTATTTTTCACCATTTTTTTGGAATTGTGTAGTCCACAGCCCCACTTGAAGTAGAAGTATATTAATGTGGTGTAGGACATGTATGAGGGCTGTAAGTCAGCGGTAAGATGTGCTGTAGGTGTGACAGAAGAGTTCAAGGTGGTGGTGGGACCGCATCAGGGATTAGCTCTGAGCCCCTTAATGTTTGCTATGGTGATGGACAGGCTGACAGATGAGGTTAGACAAGAATCTCTATGGACTATGATGTTTGCAGATGACATTGTGATTTGTAGTGAGAGTAGGGAACAGGTGGAGGAGATGCTAGAAGAGTGGAGCCTCAGCAAGATGGACTATATGTGTGTGAATGAGAGAGGGACCCAAGTGGAAGAGTGAGGTTACAGGGAGAAGAGATACAGAAGGTGGGGAATTTTAAGTACTTGGGGTCAACAGTTCAGAACAATGGAGAATGTGAAAAGGAGGTGAAGAAGCGTGTGCAGGCACGATGGAACGGGTGGAGAAAAGTGTCAGGTGGGATGTGTGATTGAAGAGTTTCAGCTAAAATGAAAGGAAAGGTATACAAAACTGTGGTGAGATCAGCCATGTTGTTTGGTCTAGAGCAGGGGTCTCAAACTCAATTTACTTGGGGGCCACTGGAGCTAGGGTCTGGGTGAGACTGGGCCACATCAGGTTTTCAAAAAAAAAATGCATTTATTAAAAACAGAAAAATATACAAACTTTTTCAGTGCTTTGGTTCCGATTTTCTACAATAAAAGCTCTGATAAAACATTCCACTGTTCTCAAATATCTTAATTTTTATTTTTCTACACAAAATAAGATGAAAAATAAATAAACAAATCAAGAATAAAGAAAATCAATCAGTAATAAATAAATATAATAATAATAATAATAATAATAATAATAAAACGGCAAATAATCAAAACTTAATAAACCACATATAGTCGGTGGGTAGACAAATTATTTTTTTCAGATTAAAATTAACAAAGCATTATTAGAGCCCTGTAGACATGACAAAACACGACTATAGTCACATTTATACTTTATTTATTTACAACATATTGCGCAACTGCAGGGTCTTGAGACACATGCTAACTCGCAAACTAGAGAGCTAGCAACCTAAACGGTAGCCTTCAAGTTATTTCCTTTAAACTTAAATAGCCAAAAACTTACCACTTCCACACAGATAGGGAGGATAACTATTAACAGTTATTTAACCTTTAACATGAACATTAATCAAAAGTAATAATTTTTTCTGGGTACATGATACCATACAGCATCCATATCAAACTTGCGCGGGCCGCACTAACATTAAACTTTCATATCAAGGCGGGGGCCTCAAACTAGTGGCACATATGGCCCGTGGGCCACGTGTTTGAGACCTCTGGTCTCAAGACAGTGCCACTGAGGGAAAAGACAGGAAGCAGAACTAGAGGTAGCAGAGATGAGAATGCTGAGGTTCACATTGGGAGTGACCAGGATGGATAGGATCAGGAATAGGAATATGTAATGGGCCAGACTGAGATTGTTCGGACATGTCCAGAGTAGAGATAGTGAATATATCGAAGAAGAGCCCACTGTTGTGTTGCAAAGCCTGCCTCATTTGTTGTTTTTTCATTTTTAACTAATTTAACTGTGTCGGATGAAAAAGTTTATCCAACAATAATTGTTTATTTTTATTTTTTTTTTTTTACATTGTCTCTAGGTCTCTCTGAAGTGGTGGGTGTATACATAGGCATGCTTATCTAGATCTTATCTTATCAAGGGCCTTCTACACAGAGGTGGCTGCCTACGTTGTGGAAATGTGCACATTTGTTGTTTGATTATCTCGGAAGATAATAACTCATCTAATGAGATAAATTAGAGGAGTCAAAAATAGTCATTTTGGAGTATGCGTATATTTGTATGAACGTGATATTGGGATGTGTGTACATACGTGACAGATTGTAATGCTTGTAGACAGCATCACTTACTGTATGCCAACGCTTGTCATTCCTGTCATCCAAGATTGATGCTATGTCTTCCTGAATTAAATGGCCGGATTTTGGATTTTCTTACTATGACAGAGCAACTGCTAAAGCTCCAGCTGTGTCATGTGACTCATCCTGTTAATACAGCGTTCTGTATGTTTCACACATCCATTTTCTATACAGCCTCCCAGCATCCCTACATAGAAAATATTGGATCTGTTCATACAAATTCTCAAATTGTAATCTCAGCACATTATTAGAGAGCGTAGATTGTGTTTAGCGATGCTGCGCCCTCCGAGGAATACATGCATACTCGCATGCTAGCGGGCCCTCAGCGACTCGTTTTAATTGCACTGGATCACAGCTGGCTTCAGGCTGCACGTCCATAAACATGTTGTCTCCACTCATGAGACATTGTCCTTCAATGCTTTCTTAATGGACCATCTTTGATCCAGCACCGGCAGCTTATGAATGATTTAGCGGCGGGATGATGGCATAGTACTAATGGTCCTGCCATGCCATTAATGTGGGATTGCAGAACGCATGTGAACGCTACAGTGGAAATAGTGACATCAGGCAGATGTCAGGCTCTGGGGACCTAATCATTTTGGTAATTATTTGCTATTACATATGTAGCACTAAGAGAATTATAGCCCAATTTGCAATACATTATATTCACCATAATGTAAAATAGGGCTGGGAATGTCAGGGTGCGTCATGATACGATACAATTTATGTAACAATAATGATATCTTGATACGGCTGTAGGGTGTAGCAAAAACAAACAAATAATTTCATAGATTATAATTTGCAACATGGGCGGCACGGCGGTCGAGTGTTTAGCGTGCAGACCTCACAGCTCAGAGACCAGGGTTCAATTCCACCCTCGGCCATCTCTGTGTGGAGTTTGCATGTTCTCCCCGTGCATGCGTGGGTTTTCTCCGGGTACTCCGGTTTCCTCGCAAAAACATGCTAGGTTAATTGGCGACTCCAAATTGTCCATAGGTATGAATGTGATTGTGAATGGTTGTTTGTCTATATGTGCCCTGTGATTGGCTGGCAACCAGTCCAGGGTGTACCCCGCCTCTCGCCCGAAGACAGCTGGGATAAGCTCCTCGTGAGGAAAAAGCGGTAGAAAATGAATGAATGAATGAATGAATAATCATGTGGACATAATCACCGTAAAGAAACAAAATAATGACCCAGATGAAGTCACACAGTCGGCTAACAGGCGTTTCAGTCATTCAGTGGTATTTGACGAACCTGAGTTTTCAACCTATGTGGAAAATGAAGGGACCTTAAACACTTCCCTGAGGAACGCCACTCAAAATTGTATCAACCTGATTGTTCCGTGGCTGGTGCCTCATATGAACTCAGCACCTTCCAGATTTCAGTGTGCGTTAAGGAGACATATGATTGGCTACTCACTCCAAAGGTAGGCAACAAATCAGCCAGAAAGTCAATCCAGAAAGAAGGCTTCCCCTCTGCCATGAAAAAGCATCCGGCAGCAAATCTCACACTTGGCTCACAACCTCTCAATCCCTCCCCCAAAACACACAGGGGATTGAACTGGAGGTTTTTCCTTTCCTGATTTTTTCTGCTTTTTACACTTGCCCTTCCCCACTTTCTTGGTAGCGTCCATCTCCCAACTGCTCCTTTTCTCTGCCTTGTCATCATCTCACTTTTCCGCTCCACTATTAGTGCTCACCTGACATGTGTTTCTTTCCCTGAGGCTTCCTTCAGACCTTTTAGCGTTCGCTCAAACAGAAAATGGTTCCGTGCACCAAATTTGCACACTCTTGTGATGCTGCTCTGTGTGCCTCTTTCTCAGTGCTCGCTGCGGGCTGTCTACACAAACACGCCACAAATTAGCCATAATGCTGAGAATGTACCACAAAAATGCTCCAATTAGAGCCTTTATATTCAGTTAACCGCGGAGTCTCTTGTAGTCGGTGGGTGCTTGGTCTACAAAAGCAAATAACCGCCAGGGTCTTTTAACTATAATTGGGTCAGAAAACACTGGCATTAACAGCTGCGGTTGTCGTTTTTTTTTTTAATGAACTCCACAATATGGCTCATCATGCTTATGGTCCTTGAAATACATATGAGCAGCTTTATCTACCTCTGCATGCACTGTTGGTACTCATCTGTTGGTGTGAAACTCTTGAGCTACACATTGCCGTACTGTTGTTTGCACAGATCAGCGCTATTAATGCTGGTTGAGCAGTTTGCCACATTACAACATTGGTTCAGTTGCTTTGTTTTTAAATACAAATTAAATAAATTAAATAATTATTTAAAATTGGGTGGCACAGCGGTCTAGTGATTAGCGCACAGACCTCACAGCTAGGAGACCAGGGTTCAATTCCACCCTCGGCCATCTCTGTGTGGAGTTTGCATGTTCTCCCCGTGCATGCGTGGGTTTTCTCCGGGTACTCCGGTTTCCTCCCACATTCCAAAAACATGCTAGGTTAATCGGCCACTCCAAATTGTCCATAGGTATGAATGTGAGTGTGAATGGTTGTTTGTCTATATGTGCCCTGTGATTGGCTGGCCACCAGTCCAGGGTGTACCCCGCCTCTGGCTCGAAGACAGTTGGGATAGGCTCCAGCACCCCCCGCGACCCTCGTGAGGAAAAAGCGGTAGAAAATGAATGAATTAATTATTTAAAATTAAATAATTAATAATAATAAAAAAATCAAAACATTGTTACAACTATAATGATGAAAATGGTAATATTAATGATTATAAACCGTGATAATAATGGTTCATGGTGGTGATAATAATAACAATAATAATGGTAATAATGATAAAGATTATAACAATAATGATAATAACAATAATAATATTACAGTGATAATAATAACAGGGGAAAACAAGACTGTGGCATGAACATGATTATATCTTGCAAAAAGGGGTAAGCTTTTGCTTCAGCCTACTCCTTTTGTGCTTGTGATTATTCACAAATGTAAATAATGGAAAGTTATATTTTGATTGATGTAAGAAATGCATTGTAATGTTTCATATATTTGCCCAAATAAAATTTAAAAAATTAAAATAAATAAGTAAAAAGTCTCACTCCAATGTAGTATCTCCCATCACATTAACACTTAGCCTTTTGTGCTTTAGGTAAATAAACACCCCAGCTATAATATATAGTATTATATATAGTATAGTATAGTATTTGCTGAAATCAAAAACACAGTTGCAGTTTCCTTGAAAGTAACAGTAAAAGCACTCTATAGACACTAACCCACAACATAAAAGATCCCCTTTTGACAAATGCACTTTTCTGACTTGCTGGATTATTTTACATTGTCGTGTTTGTTGTAGCCAAAAGTGATGACATTGTTTCATAAGAAAGATTGTGTGTTCATTGTGAAACTGCCGTGTGTGGATCACGTTGACTTCTTCTGGTTATTGAATTCGTGCAAGGCACCACAACTGCCTTGCAAGTAAGTAGCCGGCGGAGTGATTACATTGATTACACAACACGTTTGCAATACAATTAGATGCTCTCTTACTAGGCAACCATCTCCAATGTTTCATGGTAATCAGTGCTGTAGTTTTGCATCATCCTGCTTACAATAATGACCAAACGAGCTAACAAATGGTGAAAACGGTACATTGGATCGTGTTTGATATATACGTAAACATGTTGGCTTGCACATGGGATGATTCATGCGGGCGAATCTGGGTTAATTGACAGCGCCCTTCACAATATTGCTTCTTCTTAGATGTGTCAGTGAGCATCCGCGTCACGGAATAAGTCCATTCCTTTCTCCCAGCCACTGGACGCATGAAATGTCCTTATCTGCTGCACTCCTGATGCCTTCTTCAGTCCTTGTTCCCATCAAGGGACAGCAGTAAACTTCTCTGGCACAGTAAGCATGCACACTCCAGAGCACTTTATCCCAGAATAGAATCAAATGTTTTTGTAGGTCATTAGGTTACCTGCATGGGCCTTGACTCTGAAGGTCAGTAAATACGTTGCAGTGGAAGCCAATGGCATCTCCAAATTCCCTGACATTTAGACCTGTTTTGCATTCTTGGTTTTATTACTTGATTATTATCCTGTACTCACTTGCACGGGGGCGGTTAGAACTCTGTTGGACTGCAAAAGCCTTGTCTCGGGAGGGAAAGCGGGTCTCTTGTTAAAATGACAGCTAATAAATCAGCCTCCTGCACACGGAGCCAAGTGAGGCCAGCTTACTTTAATGTACAAAAACCTGCAAAATACTTCTTTTGGAACAATAAATAACTATGATGTGACTTTTCTATTGTCTGATTCTTACATAGCGTTATTGTGTGCATCTTTTGTAGAGAAGCTTCCCTTTTTATTTCCTGGTGCCGCAATTAATCACCTGGTGTGTCTTACAATGATTAAATGCCACACCTCAAATAGAAAGAGCCACGGATAATGTCAATACATGTGGAGAAAGGAATTGCAAGAATGTTAGTAATACTTTATAGACTAATATAGATTATTATATTGATTATATTATGCTTGTCAGTGGAGTATTGCTCATAGCCGGGGTGTTCTTCTCGAGTTTAGTTTGGCAAAGAGCCATTCTATGGCTTGCTAAAATTGCTAGTATCCTCGCAATGCTTGTGTTCACGACTGTGTGCTTTCCGTCGCGCAAACTTCTTACAAAGAAGGCATATCACTCCAACGTTCATGTCTCCTTGCTACTCACCGCTCCTTACTGCTTCTCACCCGGCCTCCCAACTACAATGGGAGCCTATCAAGGTATATTATCATTCATTCATTTTCTACCGCTTTTCCTCACGAGGGCCGCGGGGGGTGCTGGAGCCTATCCCAGCTGTCTTTGGGCAAGAGGCGGGGTACACCCTGGACTGGTTGCCAGCCAATCACAGGGCTCAAGGTATATTAAACAAGCCCAAACACAATGACGGCCAATCAGTGTCCACTTCATGGTATGATTGACCGTTGTCAAGCACAAGAACAACACCATTTTTTTTTTATAAAAAGCCTATTCACGTACAGAAACAGGAACGTTCGGGATAAAAAAAAAAAACACAAAAAAAACGATAATGTAAACTAAATATTGTGAAATTTGGTGTTGGGTGTGTGACGCCACAACATAAACTACATTTAAAAAAAGGGTTGTTTTACATCAAAATAACAATTTATTTACAAAAATAGTATCATGAACTATTCATAGTTTTCACATTTGGAACTGTGCATGCGTTAAAACTTTCTGCACGCTACATTCCTCCACGCTCTGTCACTTCCTCCTTGCTGTCGAGTGTATTTACATGCAAAAGATTCATGCCAAGCTGTTATTACATGGCTTAAAACTGCTCTAATAGTGACATCGGGCGTTCAGGTTTATAAAAATGTATAAATATGATAAATACATCTTTGGTATTGACTGAGTTAATAGTACAAGATTCCGCATGCTAAAGTGTAAATTACAGCTTTGTTAAACTCAGTACTGTATGATCACAGAGACACTACAAAAACCAAGGCAAAATTTTGGCCAAAAAGTACACATTTTTATACTTTTCTTCTTTAAGAGCCTGGAAAAAGGCTTTATTAATTTTAGAATTGTTATAAATAGATGGGAAATGACAGTAAGTACAGATGTTCGTGATGAATTATTAATTATTATTAAGTATGAAGCTGGCTTCCTGTGGTGGTGGCCCCTCATGCTGCAGGCTGCTTGGCTGAGGCTTGCAGTAGGTTGCCAGTGGAGCAGAGGTTGCACAGGGAGGTTGAAATGGAGGTTAAGGAGGAATCTGTAAGCAGACACCACAGTGGGACTTCCTATCACAACCAGTTGTCCTCTCTCTGTCCTCCTCATTCATGCTTGGAGTTGTCTGGTTTTTGCTCTCCGTGCCCCCCCTCCCCCATTTTCATTGCTGCACACTTGATATTAGCTCACTTTATCAGCACTCATTGAATAAATGTTGTGAAGAATGTGTGAATGCTGTTTGCACTTGCTGTCTTGTATTCCTCCTGGGTGCTTTTATTAGGCGAGAAATATACTTGTGAAATTGTTTTTCAAGTCTGTTTACCTGACTGCTAAAAGGCTGCAAAATGGAGAGAGAGAGAGAGAGAGACTGTAATTGTAAGTGATTATATCATCTGTCAAGAGCAGATCAAGAGCAAAGCAAACGTTTATCTTCATCTGGTCGTTGTTGTCCAAGTTAATGGATGAATTTCCATGATTTCCTACACGATAAATGGAAGTATCAGTAGACCCAATCACACAAACACACACAATCTTGTGTGTGGAAAAACAACTGATCACGAACACTAGAACCTCGACTGCCTCAGAGGTCGTCCCCGAAAGAAGGAGCTACTCCTAACAAGGCTAATTTCTATTTCAGAAATCCAAGCAACTAAAATGTCCCATGTTCCTGAATAGACCTTAGAGCAGGGGTCTCAAACTCAATTTACTTGGGGGCCACTGGAGCTCGGGTCTGGGTGAGACTGGGCCGCATCAGGTTTTCCAAAAAAAAAACAAAAAAAAAAAAACGCATTTATTAAAAAAAAAAAAAAAAAAACTTCACTTTTGTTTTTTTTTCTACAAGAAAAGCTCTGATTAAACATTCCACTGTTCTCAAATATCTTAATTTTTATTTTTCTACACAAAATAAGATGAAAAATAAATAAACAAATCAAGAATAAAGAAAATCAATCAATCAGTCAAATAAATATAATAATAATAATAATGAAACGGCAAATAATAAAAACTTAAGAAACCACATATAGTTGGTGGGTAGACAAATTATTTTTTTCAGATTAAAATTAACAAATCATTATTAGAGCCCTGTAGACATGACAAAACACGACTATAGTCACATTTATACTCTTTTTATTTACAACATATTGCGCAACTGCAGGGTCTTGAGACACATGCTAACTCGCAAACTAGAGATCTAGCGACCTAAACGGTAGCCTCCAAGTTATTTCCTTTAAACTTAAATAGCCAAAAACTTACCACTTCCACACGGATAGGGAGGATAACTATTAACAGTTATTTAACCTTTAACATGAACATTAATCAAACGTAATAATTTTTTCTGGGTACATGATACCATACAGCATCCATATCAAACTTTGCCCGGGCCACACTAACATTAAACTTTCATATTTCATCAAGACGGGGGCCTCAAACTAGTGTCCTGTGCGGGCTGCGTGTTTGAAACCCCTGCCTTAGAGGTTTCAGTGTATGTCGGATGTCCAGCATCAAGCAATGGTCACTGTTTTTTGTACATACTGTATGCATGTGTGTATTAGCACACCATGAGCAGGCATCGCAGGTGCCACTACGTCCCGGCTCCTGCTTCTAATCCCCATGGGAACGTAAATAAGCCGCCATGCGCTGTGCTTCCTTACATAACCACTACGCCACAGGGAATGAGACGGGATACTGGAAAAGGCAGGTGAACTACTATAAATCCACCAAAACAGGTGGGTATTCTGGTCACGAGGCGTCAGTATGGTATGAGACATGACATTAGATTATATTACCATTCACACTGTATGGACACAAGATACTGAGCCAGCAAAACAGAGCCTACATACCATGGCTGAGATCAAGTGGGGGGGGGGTTCTCCACTTATTCTGTGTGGAATTGGAAAGTTTTTGGCTTCTTTGTCCTTTCTTTCCATTCCGTTTGAAACACTTTCTTAGGTTGAAAATACACACTAATGTGTACGTACATACATACATGTAGTATGTACAGGTTGGTATCGATGAACATTGATACCATGGAAGGCTACAGTCCGATCCATCGACCACCGATCGGTATCGGCCGATATCAGTGCAAAAGCATGTTATCGATATCGGCCGATCCTTCTACCATCCCTCTATCATTCCTACCCACACTACAGCATTCATGTCTGCCATGTGTAGGACTCGCTGTCTTTGTGAGAGTGATAGGTTTTACACCCTTCAAAACGTGCATCAAAAAAATGTCTCATCGGGGTGCTGCTTTGAAAAGACATCCGGGGGTGGTGAGTTTGTGGCTCACAATGTGAACATCAGTCAGGCAGCAGCTAAAGCCCCCGTCCCAACCAAGTGTGGGCAAGGATTTGGAAGCATACAGACACTAAGTAGTACTTTTAGTGCATGAGGAACTTTGGTTGTGTGTGGGTCTGCCCAAGGCTACAGATGACGTGTGACGCACGTATCCTCTGCAACCACTTCTGACTCAGTGTGCACGTTCATGGTGGGTGCACGTCAGTCAGTCTCGCCGCTTCCCCAGTTCAGCTGTCCAATGAGAGCGCACAGAAGCACACGTCAGGAACCGTGACGTGTGAGCGTTTGCACCGCGCTTGTGCACACCGATTTCAGCAGGGGTGCCAAGCTGACAGACGAGTGCCGGCATTTTGACTCCTACGACCTGGCTCATCGATGAGCTTCATTTGTGTGCTTTTAGCTGCGCTAGTTGAGACATTTTTTAAGACAACAGGAATTATTTTTCCGCTCAGCGAGCAGTATTGTAATATCTTGCGAGACAAGCAAGTGATTTGGTCATTTTGCAAGCTATTTTGCACAAAAACAAGCCCAAAGTTTCTTATAATAAGTGACATGGCAACACTGCTCCTCATACGCGTATACTGCACATGTCAGTTCTGCGAAGAATCGATACAGCTCGAAGAGGGACAGATTATATATGTAGTTGTTACTGATGATGCCTAAAAAAAGCAGGCATGTTGATATTTATAGGTTATCACATGGTTTGTCTGGTATCAGGTCCAGTATCATGCCCCCCGCATGGGGCATGATACCTGGCCTGATACCAGACAAACCATGTGATGATCTTATTATCACATACTATTTAATCATGAGCTTATTATCACGTACTATTTAATCAAAAGACCATTTTGTTTCCAGAAAATGTTCAGTTTATTACATGTATTATATCTAAACAGTGTAAACACAATAATTGCAAAAATATTTCAACAATAATATTTTATCAACAGTCTTATCTTATCAATGTCTGACAATTAAAGTTCCATTAATCAAGTTTGGGTTTTTTTGGTGACTGGAGAAGCACTAGGAATATTTATAGTGTGTGTTCACGCTCGTGCGCTGTTTTCTGATTGGTTGTTTCACGGGCACGATACCAGAGCAGCGCGCTCTGAGTGGACAGCTACGGGGGCTGATACTGGACATGGTTAAACTCTATATTTTATCAGTATCACTGCCCTGGGCTTTGACACAGTATCATTTCGGCCTTTTCCCGTATCATTCATGGGCGGTTTCTAGGGTACAGGGCCAATTAATACTCTAGTATGTGATAATTGCAGGTTATCACATGGTTTGTCTGGTATCAGGCCAGGTATCATGCCCCCAAGAAATCCACCTTAGGTCTCGGGCTGATACTGACACTTGGGGGCATGATACTTGGCCTGATACCAGACAAACCATGTGATAACCTATAAGTATCAAAGTGTCGGTTCTTATGACAACCCTAAACGCTAACAAATAACAAAAATGGAAGAGAAGAATTAAGGAGGCAAAATTGTTATCCACTCCAATGAACATCCAGTATAGCATAAAGTATCGGCTGTAGTACCTTTTTGTCCTGACAAGTATTATTAGTAAATAGGATCTTGTATTGGACCTCATTAAAGGTGTTGTCCCCAATAAATGCACATATTAAATGGTTGTATTTTCTAATCCTGGCAGGAAGCAGCTTGTTGAAAGATCGTACATATTTAGGTACCGCGGCCATCGGGGCATCTCATGAGTGATGTGGCCAACTCGTGTGTGGGCGACTTCGCATGTCGTAAAACGCCGCTGACATTTACCGAATGAGATGCAGTGTGATTGATGCGCGGCAGAGTTGAGAAACGCACGCCGGCCGCAAATCACCTTTTTTACTACGCCAATACACACACGGCGCTAGCGATAGAAGGCATCTTTCTTTTTGATTCCTAAGTAAATTCCCCAGCAGTTGCCCTGACGTCGGAGTGTAGAAAATCCATAGACTTCCTTTTGTCACATGGTTGAATCGGCTAGACGCATGCAAGGTCGTAGGTCACCACTTGTAAGGGTCAGGTGCAGTTCATGGAGCACAGTCCTTTAGAGCTTATTATCATGAAGTGAGCAAGTTAAAGGCACTTTATGCTTACCTTTTTTATACCGCCAGACCGGTCATTCAATTAACACTTTAACTCTGAGGTGCTGCTCCAGTTTAATGTGAACATTCCCACCTAATTAGTGCTGTCATAAAAACACAACCCACACAGGGTTGTGTGAAAATTATAGCGATTGATACAGAAGACTATTCTGTGGACTCCAATAGAACTTAAACACCAATGGTATTGTTCTCTTCACCATATGATTATGCAAAAAAAACAAAAACAAACAAACATATATATCAAATTCCACAAAACTTTCTTTAGGGTTTCTACTAGGATTCTTCCTAGCTGTGGTGGTGGGCTGCATGGGAGATTTTGTTTTTGCAAATGTTGTTTTTATAATGACAAATAACCATTTTTATGACTTATTAACATATTTACTTTTTCAACAACCAGCAGAACAAGAACAGAGAACATCGCAAAATTGTTAATTTAATGGCAAACTTGCTGAGAGCACTTCAACTCAAAACATCAAGGTTTGGAATCAAGGTTCAACCTATTTAGAACGAAAAGTCAACTTTTTTTTTATACATTCATTCATTCATTTTCTACCGCTTTTTCCTCACGAGGGTTGTGGGGGTGCTGGAGCCTATCCCAGCTGTCTTTTGGGCGAGAGGCGGGGTACACCCTGGACTGGTCGCCAGCCAATCACAGGGCAAACAACCATTCACACTCACATTCATACCTATGGACAATTTGGAGTCACCAATTAACCTAGCATGTTTTTGGAATGTGGGAGGAAACCGGAGTACCCGGAGAAAACCCACGCATGCACGGGGAGAACATGCAAACTCCACACAGAGATGGCCAAGGGTGGAATTGAACCCTGGTCTCCTAGCTGTGAGGTCTGCGCGCTAACCACTCGTCCGCCGTGCAGCCTGTAAATAATATATATTGCATATAATATAAAATATTGTAATTGTAAGTATTGTAAAGATTGTAAAGCTTGCACCAAAACCAGTAAACGATTTGTCCTTGGCTCATTTCCCAGAATTGTAGACAAATCTTTAAGATTGGGATGGTGTTCCTGACTAATATATACGCTACGTGCTCTTTGAGTGTTTAACAGGCACCCACCTGAAATCATTCCAGCCTTTTAATAGCAGCAGACAGACTGTATTGCGCCATTGATGAATATCGCTTCTCTTAATGTTTGAATAGGACTACTGGATAGATGAGGCGCCGCTCATTCACTCTCACTTTCACGCTCTTCCTCCTCTTTCTCCCAGCCTCTTCCTGTTATTTTAGCGCGGGTGGCTAAAGTGCAGGAATCAGCAGCTGACTTCTATTCAGAGCGCTAATGGCTTTAATGCCGTGTGCAGCTGAACACTCGTCAAAGCCAGAAAGCTTCCTCCATGTAGACCCATTTCTTCCCAAGATACCCATTTCCGCCTCTTTCGGCCGTCTGAGACTCCACGCCGGTCTGATTTCCTAAGCCAATCATGTTCACATCTAATTCCTCACCACCAGCGAAGAGTATAGTGGGGGGGTTTTTTTGTTCCGATTGACCAGCAAAAAGCAAAATTCAGTAATATGCATGCCAGGCCAGTACTTGGCCAACTGCTTTGTCCTCCCATTACCCAAATCATATACATGCTCCTCATATTACCATATTTTGTGGTTAGAGCGCACACCCATAAATTATTAATACTTTCCAAACACAAAAAGAGAACATAATATAATTCCATAAATATTCTGAATAATGAAAACACATTATTTATTTTATAATTTATTTGCACAAAACTAGTGCTGCAACTAATGATTTTCTTCTATTAATCTGAAGCTTGTTTTTGATGGTTTTGATGAATCAAGTAGGCCCAAAACAGACCAAATCAATACAAACCCAACAAAAACAGGTAGTGGTTTGGTCTGCTACTAGTGTTGGCTGTTAATTTATTTGTATATTTTTAGAAAATTATTATAAAAACAATTAATTGGCGACTCCAAATTGTCCATAGGTATGAATGTGAGTGTGAATGGTTGTTTGTCTATATGTGCCCTGTGATTGGGTGGCGACCAGTCCAGGGTGTACCCCGGCTCTCGCCCGAAGACAGTTGGGATAGGCTCCAGCACCCCCGCGACCCTCGTGAGGAAAAAGCGGTAGAAAATGAATGAATTAATGAATTATAAAAACAATTAATTGGCGACTCCAAATTGTCCATAGGTATCAATGTGAGTGTGAATGGTTGTTTGTCTATATGTGCCCTGTGATTAGCTGGTGACCAGTACCCCACGTCTTGCCTGAAGACAGCTGGGATAGGCTCCAGCACGTCCAGAACCCTCGTGAGGATAAGCGGTAGAAAATGAATGAATGAGTGAATAATTACCATCGTAGTTGAATTGGATAATTGACTAATCATCAGTTCATCAATTAAATTGTATTTAATAAGTCTGCAAAAAGTACGGAATTTTCAACTTGTAAATAAACAACCCGAAAAAAGCCTTTAAAGCTGTTGCTCATCATGGAAAAAACACCAAAACTGCTGTTAAAAAGGTTTTTATAGTTTTATATATACATGCTGTGACCATGTAGTAACAGATACATTCATAATAACGCTAGTCCACACCAGTAACTAGTTTGATGTTAATGATAATAACAATGTCACTGTTGCTTGGCTAATATACATGGTGCATTACATGTTAACAGAGCATTGTTGCCACTTTTTGGAGCTTTATGGATGAAATTAGTTTCTCGTTACATGCATTCTTAGCACCAGACCATCTGTGTATATATCTTTTTAGAATGCACAGCAAAGAGAAAGACGTGTTCATGTCACATAAGTATTGTAGATGATGGACAAAAAAATGTTTTAAGTGCAGTTTTCTTTTAAGTTGCAATACTGCAGGTCGATCAAACCCATTTGTACCTTTTTAGGGCTTTTTCTCAAGCAAAACACAGTCCTTTCACTCAGCACCGCAGGTGCCGTCTTGACCAAATGTACCCACTCTGCAAGTGTATAAACAACTTGTATAACCTTACTTCTATTACCGATCAATGATCAGCTTTTAGCATCCATTTATGTAAATCTGGCTTTGTTGCTGTTAAAAGCAAAGGTGGTTGATTAATGAATAGTCCGTCTGAGGAGTGAATGAGTGTGCTGGGTTCATGTGGAATTTATTATCTATCTGCACTCCGAGGCAGCCCATAAAACAACTGCGGGTCATGTGACCAGGAAACCAAGGAATGCGTCTTCCCACTGGACTTGCATTGGAATGGTCCAGCTAGACAATTCATTAGGTACTGTTGCACAAGAGAACTTTGAATGTCTGTAATAGTACTGGAATCTGGAATCATTTTGTGCAGGTGTACCTAATGAAGTGGCTTGTGAACGTATGACATATGTAGTGTTTGTGTGTGTGTGTGTGAATGTGTCTCAGTTGGGCACGATGCTGTTTTACCTCACCCTTCTGATGCTAAGCTGCTTTTGCTTGATTGCCATCTGTTCAAGCGCTCTGTATTTCTACACAAAGATAACCTAGCTCAAACACAGGCACACAAAGACAAGATCACTGCTTGTATATGCAGCTCAGTGATGTGTATGTATGGTTATTACACTTATTGGAGTCAGCAGAGAACCACTTCTCCATAATATAGGAAGAGAATTTTGGCCATACGTTGTATTGACTTAATACATGGATAAAAGTAGGAGTATGGAGTAAACACCACCCAACCACATATTTTATATAGCTCTGCATTCAGCATGTTACACTCGCAATACTGTTGTTTACAATGAAGTCATCAGCATAATGCTGGCTAAGCAGTTAGCTACTTATCGCTATTACAGTATTGATTCTGCATTATACGAGTAAGTAAATGACCATGTGGTCAAAGAGAGCTATGTTTTTTTTTTCATTTTCTCATGCACTCTACATCATTATTCAAGTTAGAAAAGCAATATATATAACACTTGCTATATAACACTTGCTTTTCTATTTCTATTATTACACTTGCTATTACAGTATTGATTCTGCATTATCCGAGTAAGTAAATGACCATGTGGTCAAAGAGAGCTATGTTTTTCTTTCCATTTTCTCATGCACTCTACAGCATTATTCAAGTTAGAAAAGCAAGTGTTATATAGCAAGTGTTATATATATTGCTTTTCTAACTTGAATAATGATGAAAAGCAAGTGTTATATAGCAAGTGTTATACATATATTGCTTTTCTAACTTGAATAATGATGTAGAGTGCATGAGAAAATGGAAAGAAAAACATAGCTCTCTTTGACCACACGGTCATTTACTTACTCATATAATGCAGAATCAATACTGTAATAGCAATAAGTAGCTAACTGCTATGTGTGTATATATATATATATATATATATATATATATATATATATATATATATATATATATATATATATAGTTCTCACGTTTAGGGAATAACAGCCTCTCTCCAGTTATTGCCAGCATGCAATTAATGCCTCGTCCAGCATTAGGGCAGTTATGGTGTATTCAGTTGGCCTGTGCATGGAGATAAAATGACTGCTGTTGTTGGATGTGTGTAATAACGTTCTTCCTCAATGTCTTTTTTAGGGGTCCCTTCAGTGTTGTGAGGAGATGCATCAACCGAGAGACGGGGCAGCAGTTTGCTGTCAAGATTGTGGATGTAGCCCAGTTCACTTCAAGTCCTGGACTCAGCACGGAGGGTAAGACTGCAGGAGCCCCATAAATAAGACTAAATATGAAGGATTTTTCTGTATACCTTTCCTATATGAGCAATTGGCCTTCAGGGGCTTAATTATTATTTACAGTAACAGCGTGTGGGAGGACACAGGCATCAAATTAATTAAAAAAACAACAATCAGTGCCAGGCTGAGACACTGAGAGCTGATTCATTTTATTACATTTTGTTGCAAATATCTGTTTTCCCATACGCACATACACTCACCCTCCACAATGACAGGTTCAAAGTAGGTGTCAATCAAATCAATGATAACTGCTAATGATCTTATCATTCGGGTTGTCCCAATACAACTGTTTCACTCCCGGCTAAATTTAATTATTGTAATTAAATAAGGCAAAATTTGTTAAGAACATTTTTGGCTTTCTTTTCTCGTCAGTTCCAGCAATCTGCCTCATGTAATAGAGGCAGAAATTAGTTCTTTCGAAAGAAAGGTTTTCTGCTTACCTCGTTATTTTTGGGCCCACTTAAATTGCTGGAAGTGTAGAGCATTTAAGGCACATCGAGCATGAAGAACAAGGTTCGGCTTGAAGGACCAGTTGAAAGTTTTTGTCGTATTCGGTTTATCTTTAATTCTGTAATGCTTCCAAAATTGGAGCCGGTTGATACTGAGTGTGAGCAAAAAGACATCCCTATTCATCTTTAGAGCCTGATTATTTTGTTGAATAACATCCTTGCTACATATGCAGCATCGTAAACAATTGATTATCATCGTCTATATTCATGAATTTCCAGCTATCTCTGTAATATTTCATTCTGTCTATCTCTACAAAATCCCTTCTCCATGGTGTCAGATGAGTAGTTTTACTCATATGATTGTAGTTCTTTAGTCTGTTATGTGTTTTGGTGCACTGTCACTTACTAATAAACCACTGTGGTTTATGCAAATATACATAATATAGAGCATATATTTGCTAACAACAGAATTTGTCTCTTTTATGACATCATATCTTTAACACTGTGGTCACTTAGAAATGCCCTAACTCATTTGCATTGAAATTAGTACCGACACATTACAACACATAGTCCATCAAAAAATTATAGACCTCTAAATATAGGAGTGTATAAACTTTTTCCACTGAGGGCCATGCATAGAAAATGATGCATTAAAGCTGCTAAAACCTATCCAATATATGTCAGTATATGTCAGATATACTACGCTATCTGAATGTCTGTTATAACTGACACAGCTAATTAGTTTATTATCTAATAATGTATTTCATTAATAATGACTTTCATAACAATTTTAAAAATTATAATTTTAATATAAATACATTATAAAATATAATAAAATATAATTATAAAATATACAATTATTTTAAATTATAAAATAATTTAATGACTTAAAATTTTAATTTATTGTGAGGACCAATCAAAAAAACAAGCTCCTGCTCTAACAGGTGATGTGGGGTCACCATGGAAACGACATGTGTGCTTTAAGACAATCATAGTGTCATAAAATTAGCAATAACAATCTGTGCCATGTTGATAGACACTTTACCGCACAACCTGAAGGTTCCCCTCTGGAAATAAAGGCTTTACTTTAATTGTTTCCTAATGGAGAAGAAGGTTAATGGAGGAGCTAAGTGGAGTGAAAAGAATATGCAGGAAGATGGTGACAAGTTTGCCACATTAGAAACAATCACACACACACACACACACACACACACACGCCTACGCGCGTAACAAATGATGCTAAGGTACAGCTTTGTCTCGTTTGTTTTTATTACGCTAAAACATGATAATGATGGAGTGAGACAGTCAAGGAGACTAATGTGTGCAGGAACAGGAAAAGGAGAGAGATTTGGACGGATCAATAGTACGACAGTGGCTCAGTGACGCAAAATGGAAAGCTGTAAAAGGAGATGAATGGACCAAGGGTTTGCGAGGGAGGAGTTGTGATTAATGAAACGTGACAATGGATTTCAATGTGTGATTGACTATACCAATACCGGTGATTGATTTGTTGGGGAACACAGCTCGCTTTGTGCTTCTATGGCCGTCCTCTTGACATTAGAGAACAGCACATTCATTCATTCATTCATCTTCTACTGCTTATCCTCACGAGGGTAGCGGGCGTGCTGGAACCTATCCCAGCTGTCTTCGGGCGAGAGGCGGGGTACACCCCATGACTGGTCGCCAGCCAATTACAGGGCACATATAGACAACTAATCATTCCCACCACATTCACACATTTGGAGTCACCAATTAACCTAGCATGTTTTTGGAATGTGGGTGGAAACCGGAGTACCCGGAGAAAACCCACCCATGCACAGGGAGAACATGCAAACTCCACACAGAGATGCCTGAGTGTGGAATCGAACTTGGGTCTCCTAGCTGTGTGGCCTGCACGCTAACCACTCGGCACCGTTCAACCAACTGTACATACAGTATCTGACAAAAATGAGTATACCCCTCACATTTCAGCAAGCATTTTATTACATTTTCAGGCATAATACTATAGAAAGTAAACTTGGATATACTTCAGAGGAGTTGGAGTAAAGCAGTATGGATTTACTATCTATCGAAAATGAGTCTAAATATCTGGCCACACAAGGGAGTACCAAGATAATTACATCTTGCCTACAGTCAAGCATGGTGAGGGTAATGTAACAATCTGGTGCTGCCTTAGTGCTGCTGCTCGAGAACTATCCTCCATTGAGGAGAAAATATACTTCAATATACTTTACTGTGCTTCACAGTGTCACAGTACATGTTGGAATTTATCTATTTAGCCCCTCAATGAACCACAGCTCTCCAATGCCGGCAACACTCATGCATGCTAATTATAGGTTATCACATGCCAGTATCATGCCAGTATCGACCTTTGGTCTCGGGCTGATACTGACACTTGGGGGCATGATACTAGCCCTGATACCAGACAAACCATGTGATGATCTTATTATCACATACTATTTAATTATGAGCTTATTATCACGTACTATTTAATCATTTTGACCATTTTGTTTCCAGGAAATGTTCAGTTTATTACATGTATTATATCTAAACAGTGTAAACACAATAATTGCAAAAATATTTCAACAATAATATTTTATCAACAGTCTTATCTTATCAATGTCTGACAATTAAAGTTCCATTAATCAAGTTTGGGTTTTTTGGTGACTGGAGAAGCACTCGTGCGCTGTTCTCTGATTGGTTGTTTCACGGGCACGATACCAGAGCAGCGCGCTCTGAGTGGACAGCTACGGGGGCTGATACTGGACATGGTTAAACTCTATATTTTATCAGTATCACTGCCCTGGGCTTTGACACAGTATCATTTCGGCCTTTTCCCGTATCATTCATGGGCGGTTTCTAGGGTACAGTGCCAATTATTACTGTATTATGTGATAATATGCTGTACCGGCTTGTACACTTATTACTCAAAAGCACATCCAAGTCTACTTTCTACAGTATTGTCACTTGAGAAGATTTTTTTTTACCGTTCTTTGCTGCATCCCAAAGTGTGTGTTCAGCATGTGTGTGGCCTCACAGCTTGTGCAGATGGTGTGGACAAGATGTCACAACAGGAGCATACACACACATACTAGCGCTGTGTTGTCTTCTGTGACTCTGGAAGAAGAGGAGGTGACAGACAAGTAAGGTGAAGAGGATGGACAATGAGGGGCGAAAGAACGACTAAAAAAAAAAAAAACTAACAAAAGGCAGTGTGTGAAAGGATCAGGGAACTTCACGAGGAGAAGGAAGTGAGGAGGTGATGGAACAGGATGAATTTTGTTCATTCTCTGGCTAGCTTTTCTCTCTCATCCCCTCTTGAGAGCTGACCTATTCGTCAGATAGACCTCTGGACAAGCTGCACAGACACAGGCTGGTGTGTATGCTCGCCTGCGTGCGTGCATGTCCATGCATGTCCGTGCATTTGTGTGCATGTGAGGCACACGCTGGCCAATCCATTGCCAAGACACGAACACTTTGACCCACTTCCCTCACTCTAATCTCTGCACAGTGTGTGCATTGCTAGGCTAGACAGTCCAGGATTTTTTTTTTACTTTTAATGTCAATTTGGCCAATCACCAGTAGAGTCACTTCCTCGTTTGGTCAGCTCTACATTTAATCAGACATAAAATGCGTGAGACGACACTTTTAATGGATGCCTTCTATCACACTTTGGGTTTCACGTTATTTGTCATGAGCCGCCGTCGCTTACATTTGCCATCCTAAATGGCGAGCTGTGTCTTCCTGCCGCTATTTATCTTTGCTAATGAGACAGGCACAGAGTGGCCAAACAATAATAATTGCTCACAATGCCACTATAAATGACACAGGAAGTACACTTATATGCAGTCATGTGAAAAAACACCTCATAAAGTAACTGCATGCCTACTTACCGTAGTTTACGCATATTTACATAGTCATGGGAAAAATAAAGGATTATGTGTCAGAATACTTCAGGGGAGGCACAGCAGCTTGAGGAAACAATGTTTTTTTTTATTAACTGTAGTTTCATACCCAAGGAGCCCACAAGTCAGTTTATGTTCAGAATCCTGCACTTGCACAATGAAAGGGGGGTGCTTTAAATTGTGAATAATTTATTATTATCCAACTGGCATTATCTGCAGGGGGAAAAGAGAGCTGCAGTTATGAATGCAGCAGAGGACGCTGTCTCACAAATCAATTCATTCAACATTTTCCAGCAGGAAGAGGCTTTGACAGGGCGTGGCGTGTGACGACAAAAAAATGGTGGCATGCTGTTTTTGTCTTTATCACTTGGATTTTTCCATTAATGTATTTCACCGGGAAGTGTTCCCAGACATGACAATTTAACAATTTAATGGATAAGGATTTTCAAGCTCTGGCACTGTCTCTAGCCATGACTCCTTCTAGTCAAAGCTGTACTGTATTTGTTTATGTTGTTGTTTATTTTGTTTATTTGTTTGTTTTGTTTGTATTTTATTTGGAGTGTTTGACCCTCTCTCATGGTCGAGTGGTTAGCGCGCAGACCTCACAGCTAGGATTCCACCCTCGATTCCACCCCTGTGGAATTTGCATGTTCTCCCCGTGCATGCATGGGTTTTCTTCAGGTACTCCGGTTTCCTCCCACATTCCAAAAACATGCTAGGTTAATTGGTGACTCCAAATTGTCCATAGGTATGAATGTGAGTGTGAATGGTTGTTTGTCTATATGTGCCCTGTGATTGGCTGGCGACCAGTCCAGGGTGTACCCCGCCTCTCGCCCGAAGACCGCTGGGATAGGCTCCAGCACCCCCGCGACCCTTGTGAGGAAAAAGCGGTAGAAAATGAATGAGTGAATGAATGACCCTCTCTCATAAACATTGCAATGTCTGTGTAGCTTCTGTGTATAGTAGATGGATCATATCTCCTCTTAACACACCTCGTATGCGGCTCAGCCATGCACCTTGCCCCTCAATCCAGTATTCACACATCCACACTGATTGAGCATTAAGTCGAGCAGTGCTATGCAATGAGCCAAAGCCAGGGGCTTTTGTGAGGTTTACACAACATACTGTGATGTCTGTGACTTTGAGTGTGTGCCTTTAAAAGGCGATGCGTGGTGAGTGACGTGGGATGTCGGCAAGCAAGAGGGAAGTCGGCTGTCTTGCATTCTGTGTGAGAGAGATTGGGTCTGTGTCTTTCCAGGCCTAAAGGTACCAGAAGCACTTCACCTCTTATTCATTCACTCCTCAGTCACAATGATGAAGGTAACCTACATCTGTAGACACAGATGGCTGACAATTCGCACCTACGGCCAAACATTCATTCGCACATCAGTGTGGGCAAGCCGGAGGCAAATTCGGTGAAGTGTCTTGTGTGACTGGGATGGAGGATGCCGGGATCGAACCACCAATCTTCCGGGTTCTGGATGATCTGTTTTACCTCCTGAGCCACTGCCGCGAGTCACACAAACACTGATGCTCTTTTTAAGTTGTATTGACAACAGCTGTAGTCCCTAATTCCAACACAGTTGAATGCAGCTTTACCTCTGCATCCACACTCATAACAGCAACACGTCCTTCTTATCTTATGAGGAAGTAAGTCATATATACAGTATTTACAGTAGTTACTGAGGAACTAATGAGTCGTGGTTTACTGTAATTTTTTGTACCTTATTGTGAAGCACTCATAAACAAACAACCATTCACACTCACATTCAGTTAATGTAACCAGTTAATGTATAGCATACGTATTTTTGGATTGAGGGAAAAGGCCTGGGGAGGACTCACGCATGCAAAGGGAGAACATGCAGACTTCACGCCAAGATGTTCAGCGATATGAACCCATGATCTCCTGATTGTGAGGCCAAACATGATAACCACGAGGGCTTCCCCGAAACCATTACAGCATGGGTCTCAAACTCAATTTACCTGGGGGCCACTGGAGCTAGGGTCTGGGTGAGACTGGGCCACATCAGGTTTTCCAAAAAAACAACAACAAAAAACGCATTTACTAAAAACAGAAAAATATACAAACTTTTTCAGTGCTTTGGTTCCGATTTTCTACAATAAAAGCTCTGATAAAACATTCCACTGTTCTCAAATATCTTAATTTTTATTTTTCTGCACAAAATAAGATGAAAAATAAATAAACAAATCAAGAATAAAGAAAATCAATCAGTAATAAACAAATATAATAATAATAAAACGGCAAATAATAAAAACTTAAGAAACCACATATAGTTGGTGGGTAGACAAATTATTTTTTTCAGATTAAAATCAACAAAGCATTATTAGAGCCCTGTAGACATGGCAAAACACGACTATTATACTTTTTTAATTTACAACATATTGTGCAACTGCAGGGTGTTGAGACACATGCTAACTCGCAAACTAGAGAGCTAGCAACCTAAACGGTAGCCTTCAAGTTATTTCCTTTAAACTTAGATAGCCACAAACTTACCACTTCCACACGGATATGGAGGATAACTATTAACAGTTCAGGGCTCTACGTTAAAAACAAAAATTACTTGCCCATGGGGAATCCTTAAGGTGAGAACTACTTGCCCGAACTTGCCCCATGTAAAATGAAAAGACTGCCATAATGATATCATATATCAATATATGCTGATAATTCATCAGATAATAGTACTGATGCATTGTATTTGGAGGAATGTCTGAAAATTTGTGGAGATGTATGTTAACATGGCAAGCCATGCTACCTTGCACATGGTAGTCGTAGTAAGCAGTGATATTTATTTAAGTTGTACACCTCAATGAAACATTTGACACATTTGTGTACTAGTAAAGTGTTTTTAGAAAGAAATGCTCAGAAAAAATGCTCAATGGTCAAACAATAATTTGTGAAGCAAAGGTGAGAAAAATACACAGAGAAATGAAACCGCTAGGTTTTGTAGCTTGTGCAAAATCAGCACTTGGTATTGGATCTAATGGGTGGTGTTTCATTGTGACCACTTCAAATTGTCACAGCAATGTGATTCACTCACCTTTGCCATCATTTGATTTGCTGCCGCTAATAAAATACTTGTTTAGGAGGCACTGTTTCATCACTTTTTGGTGTTTTCCTTCAGAAGTTGTTGAAGAATTAGACGATGTTGGCAGGGACGCCATGATAGATGTTTTCCTAGTAAAACGATCGCTGATTGGTTGATCGCGAACAAGAACGGGTGTGGGTAAAACGCGGATTGTGGATTACGGACCGCGGTCTAAATAAACGATTCTGATTGGTCCATTTCAAGATTTGCAAGGATTGGTTTGCAAATTACCACCGGAATTACGCAGTCCGAGTTTTACCAACACCCAACAAGAACCGCTTTAAAAAAAACTCTTGGCAGTACGGCATGCTAAAGTGCACTTGCCCGACGGGAATATTAATGATTGGATTTACTTGCCCGAATTTTGTTTTAACTTGCCCCGGGCCATCGGTACAACGTTATTGTCGAGCCCTGCAGTTATTTAACCTTTAACATGAACATTAATCAAACGTAATAATTTTTTCTGGGTACATGATACCATACAGCATCCATATCAAACTTGCGCGGGCCGCACTAACATTAAACTTTCATATCAAGGCGGGGGCCTCAAACTAGTGTCCTGCGGGCCACATTTGGCCCACGGGCCGCGTGTTTGGGACCCCTGCATTACAGGAAAAAAGTTACACTGTTACATGCTATGGCGAGAGTTGGCCTTGCCTCATCATTTCCAGACTGCCTACATACCCCCCCAAGTCAATAACTTCATTTTCTGTTTAAAATAAGGTTTGAAAATCACATTTCTTATGACTTAAACCAAAAAGTGGTCTTGCTATTAAAAAAATGTGTGTCCAAACTGTGGGGCAGGGCCATTTGTGGCCACTGTCTGTTTTTTCCTTGGCCCAGGTCCACTGCACAATGTAGGAATAAAATTCAACCAAAACAGCTAAATTGAGAAAAATACAGCAAAAGGAATGAAGTAATATGTATGAGGTTTCTTGTACTCTATACAACAAAACAACATTTAAATAAATGTTGCTCCCTAATGTATTTTCCTCTCTCTGATTTTCCCGTCATGTTGTTAGTACTGTTTTTGACAGTATGAATGTGAAATGGGTATTAAATTGTTTTCATTATAGTCATTATGGCCCAGTGCCTGTGGGAAACACTGGTACCATAGTGAAAAATCTGTTTTGACTGTTACAAACCTACTAATCATGTGTATAGAAAACTGAATTTGGTGATCATATTATAATTGTACATATTGAAATAATAAAAAATCATTTTTTTTTAGACCTGAAGAGGGAGGCCAGCATCTGCCACATGCTCAAACACCCTCACATTGTGGAGCTCCTGGAGACCTACAGCTCAGACGGGATGCTCTACATGGTCTTTGAATTGTGAGTCAAAAACACACTGATCATTCATACACGACGGGGAGTGATGATGATGATGATGATGGTGGGGGAGGAAGCGAAAGGGAGATTGCAGCAATAGCACGACAGAGAAAGCGAGCCCTGCGGTGGTTTTTTTTTCCCATATAATCGCTGCTGATAGGACAATTCTTGTTAGCAGGCTGTGGTGGGGGTAGGCTGAGAAACAAGAAGTATGGAAAGGAGATGAGATTAAGATTTCACTCCGGCAGACACCTCAAGCTTCCATTCACTGAACCACCACAGCTTCATCTTTAATTCTCTTATCAGCAAGCAGTTCATTCTTAGTGCATGTCTTTCTACAGTCTTTGGTCCATCTGATTTGGCTTGTCTTGGTTAGTAGTTCTTCCCTATGTAGCGCCCAAGCAGGTAGTATATCAGGAGATGATCTTCATGAGCACTTCCTCCTTCAGACAAAAGCAGATACTGTAACTGAACTGGCTGGCCACATAATTATAATAGTGGGTCAATGTAATGTTCTGTAAATTGATCCATACTGTTGTACAGCACCAAGCAACGGTTCTGAGACACAGTTTTTTCAAATGAGTTCATTTACAATATAATGTCATTTTGTGGAATTTCAATTTGGATCCAAATAAATATTAAATACAGTATTATGTCAAAAATATTTAGTATATTTTTTAATATTACATATTCCATCCATCCCGCTTATCCTGCATGGTTAATTGGCATTGAATGTGAGTGTGAATGGTTGTTTGTCTATATGTGCCCTGTGATTGGCTGGCAACCAGTCCAGGGTGTACCCCGCCTCTCGGCCAAAGTCAGTTGGGATAGGCTCCAGCATACCCGTGACCCTCGTGACGATAAGCGGCATAGAAAAAGGATGGATGGGATGCTCTTGTATTTTATCTCTTGGAATTCTGTAGGACATAATTTTCTTTCGGGTAAATAAAAAACACAAAAGTAAAAGGTAAATTAATTCTTCCTGTTTTCCCAACCCATGTAAAAACTCAGCAGAAATCATATAACACTTAAACGATGAAAGTGATGAAAATGGGGACCTCTAGTGGTAGCTTTCTTGTAAGCTGCAGGTCTCCTTAGAAAGAAGCAATACTGTATCTAAAAGCGTGTTTGTGTGTGTGTCAGCATGGATGGAGCAGACCTGTGCTTTGAGATCGTGAAGAGGGCTGACGCTGGCTTTGTCTACAGCGAAGCAGTGGCCAGGTGAGCTCAATGTAGCATCTAATTATCTGTGTATGAGATCACATGCAACTTAGTGTGACATTTAACAGCTTAACGCATGTCTCTGTTCTGGCTGCTTAGTACAATATGGCTGACAAAGATGATAGTTATAGTAATAATATAATAAGAAGTCGTCTATATAATGCACAGTGGTTAAATATGACTGAAAACATTGCCTATACGATTAATGTTTACATGATGGCCACAGTGGAGCCAAGCGGCAATTTCATTTCGATTTTCACGTACATATGTTTGTGTTCCTTTTAATTTAGTCACTACATGAGACAGATCCTGGAGGCGCTACGCTACTGCCACGACAACAACGTCATTCACAGAGACGTCAAGGTATTTACGGGATGTGTTTTCTATGTATTTATTTGTTGTTGTTTTTAGCTGTGTTGTTGTGAAGGAAACATGATAATTGCCACAATGACTTCCACATCTACAGTAGAAGCACCTAAAAGCCATGACTGATATATATATATATATATATATATATATATATATATATATATATATATATATATATATATATATATATATATATATATATATATATATATATATATATATAGCTTATTTATTCTTTTTGTTTTATTGTTTTTCATAACATGAATTGCATTAATGTATCAGTCACTCGTCACAGGCAGGGTCAATGATCTGATTGGTTGAACTGCAATATAAGCCATTCATTACAGATTTCTGCGAATATATTTTTAATAAAAGACCAATTAAATCAATAAATAAGCCCCCAAAAAATTATAAAAGTTCCTGTTAAATATATTTGAAAAGCATAAATTATGGAGGTTTTTGTGTGGCAAATTAAATTAGAAATTATTAAAATGTGAACATATTAAATGATCAATTAATGAATTGTGAGATATTTTATTTGAATGATTTACAAATTATGTATTTTATGACCAATATACTTATTGCATATGTGCAGAACAATTCCCATTCAAAATTTCAAAGTATTTCCTTCTATTAAAGTCAATTTCATTGGGTGATTGTAAACATGTAAACATTGAAAGTACTTTAATTTCTGTGGTTTTGAATATAAATATTTAACAAACATACCTGATATAATTGTAATACATAAACACAAAATAGAGAGAAATTATGTACTTTTGTTGTTTGTTTGCCTTTAGAGGGCACTGGTGTTCCATTTAAGTACTATCAAGAGTATGTAAAGTCCAAAAATGTAAATGCATGGACTTATTCTTTAAGGGCTGATTTCAGGCTTTTTTTCAGGGAGTGAATACTGTTGTTAAGGTCCTTTTAACTGTATTGATGATGCATTTAATGCTGCTGGCAATTAGTAAAAGTTCAAGTTGGAATTTAAATAGAAGAGCATGGCTAACATCCGTTTCAGTTACAGTCTGACCTTCTGGGACAAATGCCTCTAACCTCTGTTTTGATGCATGCAAAGTTTTGTGACATAAGTTACATAAGTCTGTTTGTCCAATCCTATATTTTGTCATGATAGTTTTCTTAAAAGTAATGTTAAAATAGTCTTGTCTTAAGATATGCCTTTATTCGTCCCTCAGTGGGGAAATTTGTCTTGTCTGAAATCGTAACACAACAATTAGGTCCAGCTCCAACCACACTCCACATCTCGTTGATTATTGTTGACTTGCAAGAACGGAAACAAGCTAATAGGTCAATAAGAGGGTTTTTTTTTTGACCCTGTGTAAAACACCGCCCCCAAGCATTTGAACAGAGAATTACATGTCACATGGAGTTAGTATAAGCACTGTGATCTGCGCTCAATTTCAGTACACTTGCCCTCCTTTTGGCATGATGGGAAGATGTGGGCCGGGGCATGGCACCATTGCAAGCACATGCACTTGCATGAATGTGACGTAGCATGTTCATAGAACAAACAATGCAATCATTCCTTGCCGGTTTTTGAGAGAGAGGAAGAGAGATGCTTTTATTATTTCCACGAAGGAGAAAGGGAAGGTGGAGATCCCAGCGCGGTCAGCAGCCAGCTACAGCCCCATGCAGCCAATTAGCTGTGGTCACTGTCATGGCCGCACCGGACGGATATAGCGGTGAAGGCGTCGGATGAGGGAAGGGATGTGTGTGTGTGTGAATGTGCATATGTGTGTATTTGGATGTGTGTTGGATGGCCTGAGGAAATTCCCACTGACAGGTGCCCAATCTTGGAGCCTCATTTTGCAGGGTGTCATAGCGATGACACAGCAGTTGCCATGGAGACGTCCGTGGATGAGCCCAGACAGGGAAACAAATAACAGGTGTCCGTGAAGAAATATTGGCGGGTCAGCACGTCCCGCTGCAGCAATCTTTTGGAGCATAATCCAAACAGCACCAGACCTGTTATCAAGGTTCCGAATAGGTAGATGCCTTCAATGTCCTCCACGGAAAGGCGAATTCCACTTCCCACAACTGTCCATCATGCACCCAGCGGTGACCGTTCCGTCAGGTTCCCCCAAAACTCAAGCTTCTCATGGAGAATATCTTGTCACTTGCATGTTGAGACCAGTTGATCAATTCCATGATTTAGATTTAAAGAGCATTGCATACAGAGACCCTTAAAAGCATGAAACAGGACTAAAACGAGACATGGAAGCAAAGCGGGGAAGATAAGGGAGAGGAGAGGGGAAAGATACGACCGCCTTCGTTAAGCGCCAGAAGATAATAACCAACACATTTTATGACGGCAAGTAAGTAAAAAAAATTATCTGCAAAGTCAAAACCCACAGCATGCTCACTAACCTACGGTTACACTCGCGTGCACAATTAAGACAATTAATGCTATCACTCCTCTTGGAAGTCGCCGCGTTTTGCACAGGGCCATAATCCTCTGCTGACTACAATCAGTGAGCATATGTGTCCCATTTGCTAGCCTATAGATAAGATAAGATAAGATATTCCTTTATTCGTCCCTCAGTGGGGAAATTTGCATTGCACAGCAGCAAGAGTACAGAGTCAGTTAAGCAGTACAAAATACACAAAATAGAAAAATAAACAATATAAATAACCCAAGTATTAACAAAATCAACAGTTTTTCCCCAGAGTTATATACAATACAGTATGTAGATAATAATGAAACGAGATGAGATATATGACCAGTCTATACACTGAGATCTTGCTAGTGAGTTAATATGAGGCATTATGGAAATACTTCACATAGAACTAATAATAGATGGGTGGCTAAACTAATAAAAATTCACAAAATGTCAAAGTAACTGGGGTGTTGGTTCAGAGTTCAGAGTAAGCCAGAGTACCCACAGAAAACCCAAGCACGCACGGGGAAAACATGCAAACTCCACACAGATTTGAACCCAGTTTCCTAACTGTGAGGCCATCATGCTAACCACCCACCGTTCCTCCTGACAAAAAAGTTCATTAAAATGAATAAACTAGTATTAAGTACTAAGTCTTTTTTAACAAAAGACTTAAAATCTATAGTTAGGTAACAGGTATGCACCCTTAGTGGCACTAGTCTTGTGTTCATGTGTAAAAATGTACCTACTTGTGCAAATGTATGCTGAGGGTTTTTTTAACAGTCCCACACTGTGCTCCTATAAGGAGTTTAGTTTGGAATTTATATTTCGGCGGCTATTCATCCTGTCCTCCATACATCTTTTTGGCTCCCGTCAGTCATTTTGTAGTCAAGAGATTTTGATGAAGAAGAAAAAAAAACATTTATTCCCTCTGTGTTTGTTTCCTAGGCTGCAATGGTGCCTTTGCCCTTCCCCATATCTGTGGATGGATAAGTCAGCAGAAAATACTGCTGATATGCAGATTGTGGTGATGTAGTGCAGAGACAATGTTAGACTGCGGTTTCAGGGTTTTTTTTTTCTTGCCACTTGTAGTGTAGGCACAACTCAGCGAGAGAGAGTTAGGTTAGTTAGGTCAATTAATTGAATTAATTGATTTTTAATGTATCTGTGCAGCACACACTTCTGATTATAACGTGCTGACATTGCAAGAGGAGGAAGATCTTTCCAAAATACAAAGGGGAACTACACTTTTTGGGGAATTTTGCCCATATATTCTTTCCCTTTTTTGTGCATTCTAGCATAATAAAACAAGTTAATATGGGCTAGCCAACAACGGACGTCATTGGAAATACCTATCGCTCTAAGGCAGGGGTCTCAAACTCAATTTACTTGGGGGCCACTGGAGCTAGGGTCTGGGCAAGGCTGGGCCGCATCAGGTTTTCCAAAAAAAAAAAAAACGCATTTATTAAAAACAGAAAAATATACAAACTTTGTCAGTGCTTTGGTTCCGATTTTCTACAAGAAAAGCTCTGATAAAACATTCCACTATTCCACTGTCAAATATCTTAATTTTTATTTTTCTGCACAAAATAAGATGAAAAATAAATAAACAAATCAAGAATAAAGAAAATCAATCAATCAGTAATAAATAAATAAATATAATAATAATAATTAAACGGCAAATAATAACAACTAACTCGCAAACTACAGAGCTAGCGACCTAAACGGTAGCCTTCAAGTTATTTCCTTTAAACTTAAATAGCCAAAAACCTACCACTTCCACACGGATAGGGAGGATAACTATTAACAGTTATTTAACCTTTAACATGAACATTAATCAAACGTAATAATTTTTTCTGGGTACATGATACCATACAGCATCCATATCAAACTTGCGCTGGCCGCACTGACATTAAACTTTCATATCAAGGCGGGGGCCTCAAACTAGTGGGCCGCGTGTTTGAGACCCCTGCTCTAAGGTGCACTTAAAAGTCTTTAATTTTAAAATTGACGAAACGCCTTATAATCTGGTGCTCCTCGTGTGTTCTAAAATCTGTGAAAACGTTGTTTTACTTTGGTAGCACAACATTTCCCGCTGACACATGGACGTAATATTGCGTCCTACTACTTTGCTGTTTTGGCTTTGCGCCGTGTTTTTCAGAGCAGCCCTTTCTCATTTGAAAAAGAGTCCACCTGACCCACATTCACCTCTTGTTCTTCTGTTTGCTCATACTCTGAAAGCCAGTCCACCTTATCTTTGTGTCAGCATAAGACGGCATTAACGAGCAGCATTTAGCTCTCTTACTCCGCTGCATCATCAGCTATACGCTAACTTGCAAAACAGCGGCATATACAGTACAACAGAACCTGCTTTTAATGATGCAGCTGCATAAGTAAATACATACCAATAGGGTCTTATCATTGGCTGGACAGGGGTTGTCATTGTGTTATACGTTATTACTGCTTATTTTCCGCTGTCACTCACCTTGTTGCATTGCAAAATGGTATACAAAATGTGCTTATTTTATTTACACTTGTATTGTATTTTATTTTGTGTACTGTATAAATTTACCTTAGAGGGAACATTTCGTCCTCACTAAATAGAACTAAAATTAATGTTCTCAACCCCCAAGAGGTATAAATGTAGTTGTGTCCAATGTGCAGCACGTGTCAATTTGCATTTTTTATTAGCCTGCACCACATTAAATAAAATAGAGATGTATTCCCTCTAAAGGCGGCATTGGACGTCCTATTTGTTTATTCAAGAAGTCATTGTTTGTTCCTCTCCACAGTGAGCTTCCTGTATGTTGAGGCAATTTGTTGGTGTGATTATTCTTATTTATAGAATGGTGTCATTCTTTAATTAGCACAAGCCTACCACAAAATCATCACACTTTCTTTTCTTTCTTCTTTCTTCGTCAGCCTCACTGTGTGCTGCTGGCGTCCAAGGAGAACTCTGCTCCCGTCAAGTTAGGAGGCTTTGGCGTGGCCATCCAGCTGGGAGAGTCGGGATTGGTGGCCGGAGGTAAACGAAACAACACCACCACTGAGTGTGTCTAAATGTTTAAGCACATATTTGGAGGACACAGCAGTGCCATAAACAAGAGGAAGAAGGCCATGTTGTGTCGTTGCCATGTCCAGGTCGCGTAGGAACCCCTCACTTCATGGCCCCCGAGGTGGTGAAAAGAGAGCCCTATGGCAAACCGGTGGACGTGTGGGGCTGCGGAGTCATCCTCTTCATCCTCTTATCGGGGTGTCTGCCTTTCTACGGCACCAAAGAGCGACTGTTTGAAGCCATCTGCAAAGGCAAATATAAGGTAAGGAACTGTTTCTGCTGTTTTTTAAAACACATAAGACACTAATTCAAAGGTGTGGGCATAGTGGTGGTGTTTGCACATGTCATACTGCTAAATTATCTCTATGAAGTATACCAGTATACCCCGCCTCTCGCCCAAGACAGCTGGGATAGGCTCCAGCATACCCCTTGTGACCCTAGTGAGGATACCAGTATAATAATGGTTGATTATTACTGTACATGGAAATATTTGTTGGCCATCTAACAAGCACGATTCCTCATAAATTCCTCATAAAAACACACAAACCCACACCAAGCTAAAACCTTACACTGTCATTACAGTATAATTATGATACTATATTTTAATTAAAATGATGCTATATTATATTTAATCAATATTCATATAATATTTAATTCATATTTAGTACATTATATTTTGTTTATGTGTTTACATTTTTTTTGTCACTTTCATCCGCTTATTTGTTTGTGTATGGTGTGTGTGTCTCTATGGTGTGTGTGTGTGTGTGTGTGTGTGTGTGTGTGTGTGTATAGATGAATCCCCGTCAGTGGGTTCAAATCTCAGAGAGTGCTAAAGATCTGGTGAGGCGCATGCTGATGCTGGACCCCGCTGAGAGGATCACTGTTTACGAGGCGCTCAACCACCCTTGGCTCAAGGTAGCCATTTTGTCAACATTTTGCCATTTGTCAACAAATTGCATCCATCATTTTTGGGAGAGAACTGCAGCCTAAAATTTAATAGGATGTCGGAGTGTTTCATAGCGTAATGTGTCATTTGGAATTAGACTTCCAAGTCAGTACTATGGTGTTTTGACTGATAGAACTATTGTTCAGTATAGTTTAAGAAGTTTAAATTGCTACAGACTGTAGCTATAAGCAGGCCTTTATTGAATCAGTAATTGTCTGCCTTTTATGTAAAAAACAAAAAAAATGTAAATATTGTATATACTTTTATACTTATACTTTTTACTTGTACTTTATACTATTATACTTTTTGTAAAAAATTGCTGGCCTGGTTTAGAATACATAAATTGGAGAGTTAGCTCAGTAGCTTGCTATGCTAGTGGTGGCTGTCTTTTATGTCCCTGCAAATGATAGCCTATGCAAAGTGATGTAAACAAAGAATAACAACAGTGTAATGGTGACTAAGGGGATGTTATGTCATGTCTACAGAGCTCTAATAATGTTAAAAAACATATTTACAAAGTCATAAACAGGTTTTGTATGTGCTAACATTAATGTTTACATAGTGCTTATTAGCAACAAAACAATGATGTCAGGATTGCCAGACTGTCAAAGCCCTTCGTTTCCTCCCCAGGAGAGAGACCGCTATGCCTACAAGATCCACCTACCAGAGACTGTGGAGCAGTTGAGAAAGTTCAACGCCAGAAGGAAGTTGAAGGTATATGAAGGTGACATCATCACTGTGCGACAAGATGGATGCTCACCTGGCTGGTTGTTCTTTTTTTGCTTCAGGGGGCTGTCTTGGCGGCGGTGTCCAGTCACAAATTTAATTCCTACTACGGCGACCCCCCTGAGGAACTCCACGACTTCTCAGATGACCCTACCTCCTCAGGTGACTTCACGACTTTCACTAGGCAGCTAAAACACACATGAGCAAGTTCTTTGGTGACACAGGCAAGGAAGCATCTTATTATAACTGAATTGTTATGCAGGCCATACTTTAAGAAAGATAAGGACTAGGAGACCGAACGTCTCCTATCATATTAGTATTATTTTGTATATAATATCAGTGCAACTTCAATTTTACTTCATCAGTGGCTATTCATAGGCTCCAGCATACCTGCGACCCTTGTGAGTCAGAATACTGCATTGTATGTCTTTCAATATTTTTGGACTAATAATAGACCATAGTCAAGTCAATATTTTTTAAATTCATTATTTTTGAAGAGCCGCTGTAGATTGAGGAAGTGATGTTAGAACGATGATGTAGAGATCCTTCTCTCAGACAAGAGTGCTCTGCTGTTTTTAAGGATCTACTGCAAAAATCTCTGATCAAAGATCCTTGATGTGACAGACAGTTGACTGTCAAGATTCTACGCCACTGCCAAAAGCGTCCACTGTGCCAGTGGTTGCCAAACTTTTTACAGTGTTCATTCAGAAATTTGACCTGAAGCCTTAAACTTGGGCACTGTGCAAAACCGTAAGGTCAATGTACCTCGGTTAGTGTCATTAATTTGTTCCAAAAGGTCCAACTCAAACCAAAACGGACTCTAACCAAGGTAGGTTTTCCTATAGAAAATTATGTAAAACCAATTAATTTATTGTTAAATGTTAACACTAAACACATTTTATGAACAATAATTATAGTTTTACACGAAGAAAATAATGAAAAAATTATTACAAATTTCAAATGAATGGACAACTGACTGTTGAACATCACTTTAACCTTTATTTAACTCTCTTTGCAAACAACAAGGATGGTTGGAGGAGTTTTTTCAGAGAGAGGAGATTATGCTTGGAGGGCAATCCCTTTTTCCTCCTTGAGCCATAATCCATAGACGGTAAAGAAATAAAATACCATCCTACCAACTTACCACTTCGTCATGAAGGCCACCAATGCATTTAGAACGGTGCGGAAAACTCTAACCTGTAGAGGACAGAAAATATTCATTAATATTTCTTATTCACATTGTCAAAAAGTTTACCGGTAAACAAGTTTGATGTTGTGATGTGGGATACGTAAGTATCACAATTAGCGGATTAGCATGTGAATACCAATACACCTGAAATACACTGAAAGTTTGTAAACATTACGGTGCAATTATATGAGAGTGAATGTAACAACTGTATTTCCACTATCTTTGTTCTCTGTGTTTTCTCTTAATGCTTCCCGCCTGTAGGGCTGCTAGCAGCAGAACGTATGTATCTTTATGTTCCTCATGTAGTGACGTTCTTATACTCATTCTTGCTCTCTAGCTACTTTTCAGTATGGACAACAAACATAACATATATTTATAACATGTTGCAGGGGCTGTGTCTCAGGTGTTGGACAGTTTAGAGGAGATCCACGCATTGACGGACTGCAGCGAGAAGGATCTAGATTTCCTGCACAGCGTTTTCCAGGACCAACATTTACACACTCTGCTAGACGTAAGTAAAGTTGCTAAAGATGGCAGCAGCACCAACAACAATACACAAAATTGAGGTGGACATCTGCCTTAATTAAACATTGGTTCGAAGCTCAACTTGGGTATCTTTGTGTGGAGTTGTCATGTTTTCCCCGTGAGTGTGTGGGTTCTCTCCATGTCTGCTCACAAAAGAGCATAAAAGTGCATCAGTTTGTCTTGCAAGTAAGCAAATAAGACCACACTGGTCTACAATGAAAGTCAGCAATAAAAGGAGATGTGTTCATGTTTGATGAGCAGGTCTTAGTGGATTGCTGTAGTCTAGCGCTAGTTAAATGTTGGCGTGGGCGCTCGCCTCTGCAGATGTCTCGCCTTGCGCCGCGGCTGTACGCCCAGCGACGAAGGCTTGAAGCAAGTCAGAACAATGGCCTCCATTGTGAAAACATGTGTAAGGAGCGCAACCTCCCTCCCATGCATGTGCTGTTGGCCCCTTCGTGCAGCTGGATGCAACTTTGTAGCATGGCAGCACGCTGAGGACAGCAGCAGCAGCAGCAGCAGATGGAGTCTACTGGCTTAGGTTGTTGAACTTCCCGGTTCCTGGGTGAGTGTGTCATGTCTTTTTCTTGTGTTTGCCTCCAGCGAACTGAGGCAGGAAAATCCTCCCCTTTGGTGTTTTGGGGCTTTTCACATGATTCCAACGAGTCTCTTAAGAAGCAGCTTCTTGGCTGCTGAGTTCAAGCTGCGGGGAAGTGTCATCTGCATTTAAAATCCGTTCTGTCCAAGCAGTGAAGTAACCGTATCAACTTTGAATGAAAGATATTGTTTTGTACTCAGAAAAAAAAGTGTGATAACATTTGTTTTGTTATATTTTGGGTCGGGTGGCACGGCGGTCAAGTGGTTAGCTCGCAGACCTCATAGCTAGGAGACCAGGGTTCAATTCCACCCTTCACCCTCGGCCATCTCTGTGTGGAGTTTGCATGTTCTCCCCGTGCATGCGTGGGTTTTCTCCGGGTACTCCGGTTTCCTCCCACATTCCAAAAACATGCTAGGTTAATTGGCAACTCCAAATTGTCCATAGGTATGAATGTGAGTGTGAATGGTTGTTTGTCTATATGTGCCCTATGATTGGCTGGCCACCAGTCCAGGGTGTACCCCGCCTCTCACCCGAAGACAGCTGGGATGGGCTCCAGAAAATGAAGGCAGAAAATGAATGAATGAATATTTTAGGTCAAGACATTTATACGTGACTTCTCCCCAAGTGAGATTTTCTTCCCGTCACTCACACCAGTGGCCTGGCCAGATGACACATGGAGACCCACTGGGGGGAAAAAAAGTTGTTAGCAAAAAATAGGTTTATTACTGATATTAATGAGTCTTTATATGCTTGAATTTCAATTTGATGTATCATTGCATGAAGTTAAATACGATAGAGGCTCCTTCCATTCTGCAGAAGCGCTGATGAAGTGGAAAAACACACAAACATATCAGTAGTGATTATGTGTGTGTGTGGGGGGGGGGTTCACAGGATGATTGATTGATTGATTGGATTTGAATGGTTGTCGTTGCAGCTATATGATAAGATCAACACCAAGTCGTCGCCGCAGATCCGAAACCCGCCCAGTGACGCCGTGCAGAGAGCCAAAGAGGTAACAAAACAGGACATGTAGCATTTTTTCACTCAGGTTTTTCATTCAATTGAGAGTTTGATTCTCCTTCCACTGTACGGTACCTACTCTGTTCAAGTCTATTCGCTAATGGCATTGTTTCACATGGAAAACTAAGAAACATTACCTGGACGGTCGATGTTCCAAACACACAAACCACTTTTATTGCGTGTCATCGTAACATTTGAAATGGCGAGAAAAGACTAAAATAAACACAGGTACACTCCATAGTCGCCACTTTGCTGCAGCGCTCCATTCCGCTTCTTTTTTTTGCTGTGCGCAACCTCCTTGTCGATAGAATTTTGGACACGTGATATCAATAGCTTACACTGTTGATATGTGTTAGCTCTGGATGCTGCAGTATTATACTATATCTATACAGTATTATAGATACTGCATTATCACACTCCATATTATCACTTGGCTGCAAGGCTCCTATTGGATAAAATGTCTGCTAGAAAACAAAATACAGAAGACCCTCATTGTTGTTGTTTGTCAGCATGTTTTGTTCACACTGATGCGTTCAATACAACCTGGTTTTCACAGTTTGTCATGTACTTTTGAGCTGGTACCCTACAGTGGAAAAGCAGCATTACTGTCTTACCTTTCAAAAATGTATTAATTGGTGTGGCTGTTTTTGCTTACTAACCAACCTGCACTCTTCACTACCTCCAGTATAACGTGATATAACGCTAACTAGAGTTTGTGCAAAGGGAAGATCGAGAGGCCAAAGTTGGAGCTATTAACAAACTCACTCAGCCTCCGCACACAAACCAAAACTGAAGTGACACAATCATGTGATATCCTCTTGTGTGCTGCCTGGTCGTGAACTTTAGTGACCTCCCGACTTCTCGTCTTTGTCCGCCATTCCAGATCTCAGTAGTGACTCGTGTTCATTGTCAAAGCAGCTGTACTGCACAACCCAGTGGCCTGTTTTCCCAGCTTCCCTCATTAGCTGCTAATACACACTAAACTCAACTGCACTTGCAGCATGCTTACAGAGGCCAGCATTATGGCCTGCTTTGACTGGTGTTCACTTCAGCAAGCGTCGGTGGGGGCGATCAGTTGTGTGTACTTTGTATGTGAGGGCGGAAAACACACACGCAGTAGTTGTGTTTTGTTGAGGAGCAATTATGAAGTGTTTTTAAGAAGTGAGCGAGTGGCAATCCCAGAGCTCCTCACAGGTAGGTTCATTGAAGGGAGACCTGACCTGCTTTTTTTAGCTAATTAGCACACATCTACTTTGTAGCATGCAACAACTGTCTTCATATACAATAGGATAGCTTTATGGTCATTTTAGTCGCTGTTGAGTTCAAGGTTGCTACCTTGAGGGAGTTTTTACTGGCCTCCAAATTGTCAATACAAATGTAAAAATAGTTGTGGGTTTTTTGTCGACCTTCACCTTCTTTGTGAGGACTTCCTGTCTTTATGCCATTCCATGTGTTTTTCTGCAATATCATGAAATAAAATGCCATTAAATTGTTAAAAAAGGTCATTAAGTAATGTTGTACAAAAATAATTAACTGACCATTGAATTAATTGCCTCACATTTTAACTCATCCATCCATCCATTTTCTATGCCCTTATCGTCATTAGTGTCGCAGGGATATGCTGGAGCCTATCCCAGCTGACTTTGGGTACACCCTGGACTGGCTGGATGCTTTTTAATTTCTTAATTTTTGTAATTTCTCAATTGAAATATGTAAAATTTTTAACAAATTTCTTAATTTTTCTAATTTATTAATATCTAATTACTTAACTTTTTAATTTTAATAATTAAACGATCATAACTTTTTCAACATTTTAATTCATTTGTGTTTTAATGATTTTATTTATTTTTATTTAATGTTTTAGCTTCTTCCTTGATTCAGATTTTATTTATTTTTATTAAATTAATTTCATAGTAACTTTATTTTTACACAAAAAACGTCTCTATTTTATGACTTCCTTTCCTTTACTTTACTTACTTATTTTTGAAGTTTCTAGCTATTAGACTTTTTTATTTCAATTAATTTGATAAATTTGACAATTTAATATTTCAGACATTTTTCAATATTAAATAGACTTCCATGAATATGGACAACGTTCTTAAAGGAGCTCAGTTGTGACTCCCATGTCATTCCAACACTATCTTTGACGCTCACTGAGGTCAACTGAGGTCTTGAACTCTCTCTGCAACATTCAAGGCACGTTTTTTCCTGAAGAATGTGGCCAAATTCCGACTTCCAATTCCATCGGGACATTCTAGTATATTACGAAAGATACTTACTTAACAAATGAGTGGCTTGCTGTTGGGGGTCACATTTTCCAGCTTTTCCTTTCCCCTCACTATGGCTGATGCAGAAGATGCTTTGAGCCAATCATGCGGCAACTTCCTGTCCACTCTTTGATCAGCGATACGGTGACGACTGCACTAATTCTTCATGATCTGGGTGTTGCTGCTCTATACCACTAATCTTTCTGGACTAAAGCTGGCTGCTCCGCATACTAATCCATGTAATGGAAGAGGAAGAAGACGTTTTTGCTCGTCAAACATCAGCCTGTGTAACCACATCTCCTTGTGTGTCTTCCTTCACTTAAAGAGTCCGTCCTCCCACCGAGAAGAAAGTGACGCTTTGACACTTCTGGACTATGTAAGACTTCATCACACTGCATTCGTCCATGTTGCACCAAAGTAGACAATGAAGATGGTGTCTATGGAGGGTGGTGACATGATTGAGTTGCTTGTAATCAAGAGCCACACCCCCCTACTGGCCACCTAACCTCTTCATCACCTCATTTAGCAGTCAGGCGCCACATAACTGGAGCTGACGAAGAGGAGAAAGGGGGCAGGGAGACCAAAATTCCTTGACTTGTCGAGTGGTGTCCAAACTTGGCAGTGAGCGCGGTGGGCATTTTTGTGAGGGTCGGCGAGGTTGTCGGGTCGCAGCCGTCCAAAGAGGAGAGGCTGACGTAAACGGCGACTTCTTATACGTTCCTTGTGTGTCTTCAGGTGCTGGAAGAGATCTCCTGCTACCCTGAGAACCACGAAGCTAAAGAACTCAGACGAATACTAACCCAGCCGCATTTCATGGTGAGTCAAAAAGTATATATATATTTTTTTTTAATGTTTGACAATTTGTCACATTTGTCTGCTATAATCATCAAAATTTAGAAGAATTGAAGAAATGCGTTATTGAAATGCTTCACTCTTTGTATAGTAAATGTATGCAATATGAAAGCATTATGCATTAAGCATTATAAGATATTCTCATTTATTGAGGTGCACCTTTAATGTCAGGCAGGCCACATTTTTACTACATACAAAAAAAATAATAATAATTGCATGACAATGTATGTAAGTAGTTGAATAAAATTGACTCTGGGTCTAATTTTAGTTAATGCATGCTCAAATCCAAGGTACTTAAAATAAGCATATGCCATCATAAAAAAGAGTTAATAAAAAGTTAATTTTCTTGCTATTTTGGCAATTATTTTGCTTATTTTAGGAAGAATTTTAGTACAGTATATATGAGAGTACAATCTGTAAAAATGTAGTCAAGAGATCTTTATTTCAGTTCATTCAAAGTGTTCATCATAGTGTGGTTTTTGCTAAGCAAGGTGTGTTCAAGAAGTATCAAGAGCTAGTAAATCCAGAATGTAAAAAACTTATTAATTGGAGTTTTGCCAGCTATGTGGCGTCCCAAAATAAGTAAAGTTGTTGATGAAAGTGTATTAAAGTATTGCAAAAGTATCAAAAATGCTATTAAAAAGTCTTCAATTTAACTTGAGGAGGATAGCTGTAGTGATGCCAAGATATTTGATAATTTTTCGCTTTAAATTATATTTTTCATCCAAATTGAACCCATTCCAGGAGTGGGGGTTTCAGGCAGGGTTGGCCGACCTTAGGGTCAGGACCCAAAAATGTGTTGCATACCAGTTTTTGATGCTGTCAGCTAGTTCATTGATAATCAATGAATGACCCAATCTCTAACGTCAGTTGTGTTCTCAAGCATGTGTTTATTGTATAGAACATGTTTTAATGTTATTGTCATGTAAATATGGCAATCTGTACTTGTGTCATACGCAGAAAAACAAATGTTTTGTGTAATTATGTGTCGTGTAAATGTAAAAACAAGTTATGCCAGTAACTTTGTTTAATAGTGAAAAACAACAAATAGTAATAGTGTCTTTTGTTGGCTTTAATGGTGCTTATTACCACTTTACTAAAAAAACACGCCATGTAAAATACATGCCCCATTTTCTCAGGCTTGTTCATTAATAGTTTCTGGTTTATTTTTTTTAAGCCTGAGCAGCATGAGTTAATCTATTTAAGGGGAAAGCCACTCAACTGTCATCAGTATCACACCATTAATCCTGTCAGTGATTACTGCTGGATCAATGCACTCACTAACAGAAGACTTCAGCATGGACAAGAGGGTTGAAGGTTGCATGGTTGTGATGAGGTATGGTATGTTCTGTTGTATTAATGGAGGTACTGCGCTCTGTCCATCAACCACATCAGTGACCCTGTGATTTACCCTGCCCCCATTAGTGAACATACAACTCCATGTGTGTCATGTGACGCGTATATGGAAATTCCACAATTCCTCCTATTTCAGGAAGCATTATTATTATTACAGTATCGCTTAACATGGGGCAATACTATAAATAAACATGGATATACTTACTGAAAGTACAGCTTGTGTAGTATATAGGTTTTCTAGCCACTGAAAATGAGTCAACACCACCATTCATTCATTCATTTTCTATGATGCTTGTCCACACTAAGGTGGTGGGGTATGGTGCAACTTATCCAAGGGTGTACCCTGAAGTGGTCACCAGACCAACAACCTTACACACACACATTCATACATATGTACACACAATATTGTACATATTACTGTAATATCTTGTTGCATTCATAGATCATACTGTTTATAATTTATATAATCTGCAATAACCATACTCTAGTCACTTCATCGCAATACTGCACATATTACTGTTATTATATATTGTCACATCCATACTGTTTATAATCTGTATAATCTACAATAGCCATATTATAGTCATTTATATCCCTGTACATATCCTCACTGTATTATAGTCATAGCCTGTTATAGTTTTTTTACATTTGCTTACTACTAAGGTACTTATAAAATTGCACTTCTGGTTGGATGCTAACTGCATTTTGTTGCCCTGTACCAGTGACATGAGCAATAACAATAAAGTTGAATCTAATCTAATCTAATATGGGCAATTTAGAGTCAACTGTTAACAAGAGAAAACATGCATGTTTTGACTGTATGGTCAGTATGCTAACCACTAGGTCACCGTGCAGCCTCAACAGTCAAACACGAGTTCTATCTTCACTGGAAAGCTATGGTTATTTGAGTAGAAACATGACATCTAACATGGAGAGCATAACCATATGCAGTATTGTTTTCCTGCCATAAATGTTTGTTACTCGCCCAATTAAATTGTCAATAACAAAACTAGCAACTTTGCTTTTCAGAGAGATAATTGTGTCATGGTTTGAGAGTGCAATAGTGCTGCCCACGCTGGGGAGCTGTGGTTCATTGGGTGGAAACATGGATTCTAACATGTAATGTGACATTGATTGTGTATCCAGCTTTTTTGACAATAGTGGTAATTTATCTCATTTTCAGTGGATAATAAATACTTCAAAATATGTTGTACTCACTTTTGTCAGACTGTACTGAGACTAAAATGTTAACAATAACAATGTTCTCATTGTTTAACATGCGATTCTTGGGCCATAGGCGCTGATGCAGGCCCACGATGTGGTGGCCCACGAGGTATACAGCGATGAGGCTCTGAGGGTGACGCCTCCGCCAACCTCGCCCTACCTGAACGGCGACTCGCCGGAGAGCACCAACGGCGACATAGACCTGGAGAACGTCACCCGAGTGCGCCTGGTCCAGTTCCAGAAGAACACAGACGAGCCCATGGTACGTTTTCACCTATTCTGTACTTCATTGACCTGAATCGGAGAAGGATTGTGTTTCATCTCTTGACTCGCTTGACATTTGACATACGATGCAGGGCATCACACTGAAGATGAACGACTCCAACAACTGTATTGTGGCCAGGATCATGCATGGAGGAATGATTCACAGACAAGGTAGCTTCCGGTGCTAACATCACCAACATGCTTTACATTTGCAGTATTCATTGACCTCACTCTCTAGTACTACTGCTTGACTACTATTGCTACCACTATTACTACTTCTACTACTACTGTTTCTATTTACTCCAACTACTTTTCCTGCTTCTACTATAACTATTTCAGCTACTACTATTACTAATCCTACTATAATTACTACAGCTACAGGCACTGCTGCTGCTGTTGCTGCTACTAGCTGCCATTACTAGTACAACTACTACTACTACTATTTGACTGCAACTGCTCCTTCTACTGTTACTACTTGTACATCTACTACTACTGCTGCTGCTGCTGTTTTTACTATTACAGTTGCTGCTACTATGAATGTTACTATTTCTACTATTACTACTACTACTACGACTACTACTGCTGCTGCTGCTGTTTTTACTATTACAGTTGCTGCTACTATGAATGTTACTATTTCTACTATTACTCCTACTCCTACTACTATTACTACTACTATTACTACGACCACCACCACTACTACTACTACTACTACTACTACTACTACTACTACTACTACTACTACTGCTGCTGCTGCTGCTGCTGTTTTTACTATTACAGTTGCTGCTACTATGAATGTTACTATTTCTACTATTACTCCTCCTCCTACTACTAATACTACTACTACCACCACCACCACTACTGCAACTGAGCAGTCGCAGCATTTTAAATCTAAATAAAAGCTGCAGATGAGACTTAAAATACAGCTACCGCAATCTCTCGAAGTAATTTAAAACCAAAAAAGAAAAAACATTGGCATTATTATTATATCATTATTATTATATATTATTATTATTAATGTTATTGGCATTATCCATTGCTGATAATGCCAATGTTTTTTCTTCATGAGAGACCCCAGCGGTTATTTGTTTTTGTAGACGACACCTGGCAACTTGAGGAGTCTGTCCGGTTCATTAAATAGAGTCATAGATTGGAGTATTTCCAGTCCACCATTTTGGATCTTTGTTGGCATTTCCACATAGTCCAGCATTGAATGAGCAACCAAGGCTCTTGTAAAGTTTCAGCTTCCTATTCATTTTGTGTCATCAGGGACACTGCACGTTGGAGACGAGATCAGGGAGATCAATGGCATTAGTGTGGCCAACCAGACTGTTGAGCAGCTGCAGAAGATGCTGGTAAGCGACGCCGTGTTCTTGTGATGCTTCGCCGTTAGCATGTGTTTACTGTATGTGCACAAGCTGAACTTGGGACCTGTGTGTGCGATGTGTGTGTTTACAGAGGGAGATGCGAGGCAGCATCACTTTTAAAATAGTGCCAAGCTACCGGACCCAGGGCTCTTCCTGTGAGGTAATCATCCCTCCTCTTTCTCTTCTTCACTCATCTTTTTACTAACTGCTCGCCTGGGTGCTCAGTGTAACTGTTTCTACATGTGTGAAATGGACTGTGTGACTGACTGAGTGTGTGTGTGTGTGTTTTGCTACCACTGGGTCACTTGATATCAGGCACACCAATTTCACAACCAAGATACCGGAACCTTCCCCCTCCTCTTCCCACTTCTCCTCTCTGCTCCAGGAATGACAAACGAGTCCCTTTGTGGTTCTGTCCTCATCCTGTACTCCAATGTTTTATCGCACACACACACACACACTTGCTCGATTGTGTGTGACTTTCATTCCAAGGCTCCACCTTCCAAAGTTCTCATCTTTGACTATACAGTAAATAATGATCAATAAAAATGATACTATAAGAGCAAAACCAGGCTTTAAACATGCTTTAACAATCAAGTTCATAAAGGCTACTGAAGAGAAATTCAATACATTAAAAATGTTTAAAGTCAAATCAAGTACAGAAAATAATCTAATTGTATTCTAATGTAGGTTATATCTAATATTAATATAATACATATACTACACACACACACACACCCTGATTTGAAATGCTACTGAGAAACTGATAATATCTATGTATTTATTTGTACAAACCACTGTATGAGTTGCTGGTACCAGCATTGTTCAAGCATGAATCAAGACACAAACAGAAAAGCCACATTTTTTAGCAGTCCCCCCCATGTGGGGGCCACTTTGACATTCTTATATATTTGGTTACAAAAAAAAGTGGTTAAAAAAAGTTTTGTATCATTATTTTTAGTTATTTAGTTTGTTCGGTTTACATTATGCCTTTGCTTTATTTAAAAACAATTTTTTAAATTTAATTTAAATGTGCCACGGGCCAGTAAAATATGAGCTATTTATTATAGCTCTTGACCAGTTTTTTTAATTTTAATTTTTTTTTATTTTTGGTAAATGTCATGCAATGCAAGAAGCTTTTAATATTTATTTATTTTTATAGAGGGAAAAATGTATTTTCTCAGCTTTTAATATTTATTTATTTTTTATAGAGGGAACAATGTATTTTGTCAAAAGGCTTACATGATTGGAGGGACACTCATTATGTATAAAATAATCTTAATAAAAGTAATAGTAATAGATAATAGCAAGATTGATTCCGGTCTCTTCATCCTTGGTGTATTTGCGTACCATCCTCCATAGCCATAATGGCCTATTGTTGTCCATCACGTTGTGATGATACGGGGATATGCAGGCAAGACTGCCCAATCATGTGTGTGTGTGTTTGTGTGAGTGAGTGTAATGCTGACCTGTATGTCTTATTTCAGAAAGAGTCCCCCAACACCTCCAGGCAGTCCCCTGCTAATGGCCACTCCAGCATTAACAGTTCTATACTGGTAAGGATGCCCCCTGTCCCCAGCTTCCCCAAAAAGGGGAAAAACTTTGCCGTCCCTTTGTTTTTTTTATACTTTTTAAAGTCCCCTGTGGTGTTTTAAATCCTACAAAGCATATACTGTACAGTACATGTATAACATCACAATAGTCCTATGTGGTTTCTGTCTACGATGCGTTTAAGGCACATGTCAATGGAGGGCCGAGACACTGCTGGTTTTCTGTCTAACCAGTTTCTCCAGGAAGTGATTGAATTGATGAGTTCCTCCGCCTGCTTTAGTAAAAATCTGGAAAGAAAACCCGCAGTGTCTCCAGCAGTCCATGGCACCAGTGTGACACCACTGGAAGGGCCCCCCCCCCCCCCCCCCCCCTCCTATCGCGTGTCCGATATCTCAGTTCACAAATTGGTGTGTGACTTTTAAGGGCTGCTGAGTGCTGTGTATTGGTCATAGCCGCTTGCACCTTTGCTGTGCGCTTTGCTTGCAGCAGGTGGCGTTACGCTGTCTTCTCATCCAGCTCTGCTGGTGCTGGCTTGGTTTCTAAAAGTTTTGTCTTTCCAATGTTTTACTTCGAAAGTGTTAAACTCTGTTCTCTCTGCTCTTGGACAATTTTTTTTTCACCTCCTTAGGACTTGCCGTCCACCATTCAGCCCAAAGGTCGACAGGTGACTATAAACACGCAGCGACTCTTCCCTCTGAAACATCATTTCCAACAGGCAGTACAGTAGCAGATCACTCCTCTCACAAGTTATTAATGTCAACCATCACCTTGCACAATAGAAAATAAAAAAAGCCCCAAAGTCAAACTCCACAGTGCACCGCAAAATTGCATTTTAGAAACAAATATAAAGTCCTCAGTATGTCTGTTAATGTATGGGAATATACTGGAGTAATGAAGGCGTGTCCTATATTTAATTAGTTTGCTCCTGTTGCCAGTTATTCATGATAACTCCCACCTTGCATAATTAATTGAAAGACTCCAAATTATCCACCAAGCCAAAGCCCACTGGACACTCGCTCATGCATACAAAACATAAGCATGTCAGATCATTCATCAATTATTAATAACTGCCACCTTGCACAATAGAAATTAATAGAAATATTCAAAGTAATCACTGATGTCAAATTCCACAATCCTGCACAAATGTATGCATGTGTAACATAAGTGTATCTTATAATTGATGCGATCTCTCCTCCAATCAGCTGCCAATCACCACCACCAAAATAATAATAATAATCCGCAGTATGTACAGGGATATGCTGTATTGTAAACGTGCAACCACTCCTCCCGCCAGTTGTGAATGATAACTGCCACCTTGCATAATAGACATCAAATAACTTGAAATATTCATGCACAAGCATGTCAGATAACTAATGCGATCACTCCTACCTCCTGTAAAGTTGCTTATGAAGTGATAGAATCCCGCCTGCACCACAGATCAACTGTTTGGACCGTATTGTAGTGGACCTCTACTGTACTGCTTGCTGAAGGCCTTTTATTTTCACACAACATATTGCTTGCATCCAATACCCCCTCACACACTCCCTCCCTCCTTTACCCCCCGACCCCACCCACCTCTTCACCTGAACAAAAAAATGCTTTTTAGTCCACCTTCTCGTCCTCCTCTCCTGATCTTCTCAAAGTCCATCTGTGCACCTTTGTTGCTGCTTTTATGTAGACCACTCGCTGACTTTACTCTGTATTTAAAATATAATGGTTTACTATAAAATGGAAGAATAACATACAGAGGTCCAGACTAAGGATGGCTGTAATGTAATACTGTACAGTGCAATGAAAGACCATGGAGGTGAGGTTCCTCAGGGTGGTGCTTATGGTTCAGTGCACCTATACATCCATGCAAGTGTGTGTTTTTTTAATTGGGGAGAAAACACACTTCATTTTTTTCTGGAACAAAACACAATGAATAGATGATCAGACTTTTCCATCCTTACTCTGGACATCAGTCATTGGCTTTTCTAAAACACACACAAACAAACAATGTACTATCAAGTTAAACTGTGGTATTAATGGCACAGGCATTGTTAACCCCACCCTCCCATAGATGACCCTCAATGATTGATTATTGCATGCATGGCTTTGCTACGTCCACTAGGGGTCACCATCAGCAGTTATGGGCCACCTTTACCTAAAACCAGCAAAGCAGCCCTTTCTAACAGTTGCCTCATCATCCCATCCATCCATTTTCCCAAACACCTCCCTCTCCCCTTTATGTTTAAACTCATATATTATTGTAGTGTTTTTTTTAAACATTGGATTACTTTTTTCATCATATTTGTACTTACGATATCAAAGTGATGTACTTTTATTGAGTTGTAGTGTTGTAATATTCACTCTTATACTTACAGTAATTGTAAAAATCTGTGTTATTACACAATAGCATCCCCACATGTTGCTGACGCTCTGTTACAACTTTATTCGCACCTGAACACATCAGCAGCAGGTCTATAGTCCTCCTCAGAACGACACTTCCTCATTACTAGACTAGCGTGAGATGCATTCAATCTTTGTAATAAGTAAAAAAAAAAATGTATGTTGATATTCTTATCGCTCACTACTGTAATTCTTAGTACAGAAGTACAATTTGCTGCATTTAAGTATGCTCGGAAATCTCAGAAAAGTGAATTCAACTTAAGTTACAGTACTGGTGTCTTTGAAGGCAACCCTTCATGGCTCCTAATAACAATAATAATAATAAAATATAGTTATTTTATTTGTTAATAAGTTTCATATTGTGTGTTTTGTTTATATTTTTTCATAATATTGAACAATAGTGACTAGAACTACATAGTTTTTTTTTTTTCATTTTGTTTATGAATTCATAACTTTTAGCTAATTTATCTGCCTGCAGGGCTTCATGCAGCCTGCAGAGGGCAGTGAAATCTGACATAGAGTCATGATGTCACTCATGCATTGTCACTCATTTAACCCCACCCACCTCCTCCTCCATCACACTTGTGTTAGGAGACGTTGCACAGCCTTTTTTTGGTTCCATGATGTTTGTGATGCTTTACAATCCTAGATCGTACCCAGACCTCCAATCAAGGACAAAATGTCTGTCAAGGTAAGACATCAGCCTATGTCCCCTAGACGCTCCATCTCAAGATGGCTGCCGGGTCTAAAACATTTTTGAACACAAAGTGACGGCCCGAACAACGCCTGTGCCGCAACTACCACTCATTCCAAGTCCGCCTCCTAGCCGCTTCTCTCTTTCTGTCTGTTTCTCCTCTGAGTTCCACCATCTCGTCCATTATAGACCGCCACGGTTGTCTCTTTCTCCGCAGATCTACGTTAGAGCTCAGTTTGAGTACGACCCCTCCAGAGACGAGCTCATCCCCTGCAAGGAGGCCGGCATCCGCTTCCGCGTGGGCGACATCATTCAGATCATTTCCAAGGATGACCACAACTGGTGGCAGGGCAAGCTGGAGAACACCAAGAACGGCACGGCGGGACTCATACCGTCCCCCGAGCTGCAGGAGTGGTGAGATAACACACAGAACCCAACGTGAAGTTCCAGATGTTGATGCTTGCTGTGTTGTTGTGTGCGTGCGTCAGGCGGGTGGCGTGCATCGCCATGGAGAAGACAAAGCAGGAACAACAGGCCAGCTGCACTTGGTTTGGCAAGAAGAAGAAGCAGTACAAAGACAAGTACTTGGCAAAGCATAACGCAGGTACGCTCAAACAAATCCAGACATGGACGCCAGCTTGGTGTTGTTGCAACTTCAAAAACAAATGTAGACGTGTCTCAAAATGGCTCCAGGAAGTCTATAAACTGTAAACATACTGATACAGCATTATATGCTCAATTTAGACAGCTAGTACATACCAGGAAGTGGTACTAGTTCTCACAAATAAAGTAGTACTTTTACATTAGCAATCATTAAAACCCATAAAGACGAGACAAGGATGCTTTTTAGGTGAGCAACACACATAGTGTAGTTGTGTTCAAGACCGAGGTTAGTAACACGTTGGCAAACAGTGCACATGTACAAAAATATGTACACAAACATATGCACATTAATACACAAACATGTAGTAACGCATGTTGGCAAACAGTGCACATGTACTAAAATATGTACACAAACATAGTGCACATGTACTAACATTTATACACAAACATGTAGTAACACATGTTGGCAAACAGTGCACATGTACTAAAATATGTAAACAAATATAGTGCACATGTACTATCATTTATACACAAACATGTAGTAACACATGTTGACAAACAGTACACATGTACGAAAATATGTACACAAACATAGTGCACCTGTACTAACATTTATACACAAACATGTAGTAACACATGTTGACAAACAGTGCACATGTACTAAAATATGTACACAAACATAGCGCACATGTAAGACATGTTGTCAAACATTGTGTATATGTAAAAATATAAATATATAGCCACATGAGCACTTTTTGTGTACAAATGTTTGTATATGTGCACTATGTTTGTGTACATATTTTCTAACGTGCACTGTTTGCCAACATGTGTTACTACATGAGTACTTTTTGTGTACAAATGTTTGTACATGTACACTATGTTTGTGTACATGTACATACAGTATGTTAGTGTACATGTGCATGTGCACTATGTTTGTGTACATGGGTAAGCACTGAATACGTGCACTATTTGTGTACATGTGCACTATGTTTGTGTATGTATTTTAGTACATGTGCAGTTTGTCAACATGTGTTACTACATGTTTGTGTATAAGTTTTAGTACATGTGTTACTACATGTTTGTGTACATATTTTAGTACATGTGCACTGTTTGCCAACATGTGTTACTACATGTTTGTGTATAAATGTTAGTACATGTGCACTATGTTTGTGTACATATTTTAGTACATGTGCACTGTTTGTGTACATATTTTAGTACATGTGCACTGTTTGCCAACACGTACAGTATGTTGTGTACATGTGTTAGTAGGTGTGGAGTATGTGTGGGTACATATTTTAGTACATTCGCAGCATGTTTAGGTGTGTGTCAGTACATGTACAGTATGTTTGTACACGTGTTAGGAGATGTGGAGTATGTGTAGGTACATGTTTTAGTACATTTGCGAAACAGTGCTGCTGTGTGTTAAGCAGCTATCTGCTGTGTGTAGGTTTGTGTGTATGCCTATGGTCCTATATGTGCAGGGTGTGTACTATGTACAGTATGCATAGACATAGTCATTTGTGCAGTATGTGTAGTATGTAGGTGTCCTGTCTAAATACTCAGCCAGTATGTTTGTGTTGATGTATGACGTTGTGTCAGTCTCTCCTCTTCTTGCACCATCAAAACTAGGATGATGACATGAATGTGTCATCGAAGTCACTGTATTTTCCCGCCACATACTGTGATGTCACACTGTCGCCAACACTAGTGGCTTGTGTTGCTGGTGGTGACGATGTTATATGTCATTGTTTATTAGAGGAAAGGACTCCAGCCATGACACACAATTCTGATGACTGTGGACTGGACTTGACTATATGATCAAAGACTCTGGGACTTGACTCTGATTTTAGTCTGATGACTTGAAAATACCTGAGATTTTCAGTGAATTTGTTGAGTAAAATGTGTCTCCCCATTCCCCAAGTATTCAGCTAATGGGATTGTTATGTAATATCCGGCTGTTTGCAATTATTTTCTGTCATGTTGTTGTTGTTGTTGATGTGCTAAATGCTAAAGTTGACTGCGTTCCTGTTCTGATTACCTTTAAATCTGCACGGCGTGGACACCACAAGATGCTGATAGATGCGTCTTTGTGTGTGTTTTGTTGTGGAGCTGCGTGTGTGTGTATATACAATCTGCTGTTGTAACCTTCCTGTCCATCTCTCTCGCTTGCTCCTACTGAACGAACCTCTGTGCATGTAAGTAACCATGGTGACGCCACTCTTTACTTTCTTCTTCTTTTGCATCTGATATTTATGTTGACAAGCCGCTGCAGGTTACATCTGTTTGAACCCCCTTTTTGTGTGTTGTGTTTAGTTTTAGACCTTGTGTGTGTCTGTTGGTCCTATACCTATTGAAAGTGTCGATATTCAAACATGGCTGACATGATACAACATATTATTCATATTCATATATATATAGCATTCATGAAGGAGCGCACATGCTCATGTTGCATTATGATGCGTTGCACAAAACTGGCAAGTCATAAATTCCAAACCTCCAACGGTAGAACTAAAAGACGTTACAAACTAGAACAATCTTGTTCAAGTTTGTAGTGAGGATTGTTGACAAAGCAAATACTACTTTATTATGGCTGTCAAGTATTTCTACTCGTATTTATTTCCTTTCTACAAATTTAAAGAAATGTACTCTTTAAAACTGTAACATGTATTATACTGAGGGCTGTCAAGCAATTAAAATATTGAATCATGATTAATCGCATTTTGTATGTGTTAACTCATGATTAATCACAATTAATCACAGATAGAAAGAAGACTATAAGAAGTGTACCTTTTGAAACATGATTTTGCTGGAGCCTATCCCAGTTGAGGTACACCCTAGACTGGTCGCTAGCCAATCACAGGGCACATATAGACAAACAACCATTCACACTCACATTCATACCTATGGACAATTTGGAGTCACCAATTAACCTAGCATGTTTTTGGAATGTGGGAGGAAACCGGAGTACTCGTAGAAAACCCACCCATGCACATGGAAAACATGCAGAAGCCACACAGAGATGGCCGAGCTTGGAATTGAACTCGGGTCTCCTAGCTGTGAGGCCTGCGCGCTAACCACGCAGTCCACCGTGCAGCCCTATAAATCATAACGTACTTTTTACTTTTTAATATAAATGCTTTGAGATCTCTGACTATAATAGTTGTGATTTCCCAGTTTTCTCAAACGCAGCATGACATGAGTTAGCTGTAATGTATGAAGCATGTGATCGTGTCCCATAGGATCTGTTTATCTTATCAAGTTGAATGAGGTTCACATCAGTCAGATTGTTGCCAAGGAAATCACTGCTTCGGTTTTCCAAGCAACCACATGCTCTCACACGTCCTTGTCTCTTGTCCCGCCCCTTTAGTGTTTGACCAACTAGATCTCGTCACCTACGAGGAAGTGGTGAAGCTACCCGCATTCAAGAGGAAAACGCTGGTTTTGTTAGGTGAGGGAAGATCACCTAACACCTTCATAGTGTTGACGTTTTCCATTTAGGGTTGGGGTTCTGACCTCTGACCTCTGTGGTGTGTTTCAGGTGCTCACGGTGTTGGTAGAAGACACATCAAGAACACGCTCATCACTAAACATCCTGACAGATTCGCGTACCCGATCCCACGTAAGACGAGTGCCATCTTTGCAGGAAGTGATCATAAACGTAACCTTTATATCGGACTGTCGTGTGTCCTGCAGACACCACCAGACCCCCAAAGAAGGACGAGGAGAACGGCAAGAACTACTACTTTGTGTCTCACGACCAGATGATGCAGGACATCAGCAACAACGAGTACCTGGAGTACGGCAGCCATGAGGACGCCATGTACGGGACACGGCTAGAGACCATACGCAAGATCCACCAGCAGGGACTGGTCGCCATTCTGGACGTGGAACCTCAGGTGTGTGTTTACACGTGATATTGTATATGTGTGTGTGTGTTGCAGTAACATGTGTTGTCCACCAGGCGCTGAAGGTCCTTCGTACAGCAGAGTTCGCCCCCTACGTCGTCTTCATCGCAGCGCCAACCATCACGCCAGGCATCGATGAGGTAAAAGCGTTCTTTAGGACATTGGACATGTTAACGTCCTGCAGCATGACCATGTCTCAGCATGCATGCCGCCATCTTTCATTTCCTTGCTTTAATCTCTGCAACATGCATGTCTTTCTTTGGCGCCCCCCCTCAGACACCCAGGTGGTGTCGCACGTTGCCTGTAAGTAACAGCCAATCCCCTCCCCCGCTAGCCGTTAGCGTGTCTTTGCCCACTATGTCTTCCAGTCTGTCTCCCCATCGCCGGTCCCTTTGCTTGGTAAAGATATCGCTGTGATCATGTGGTACAAGGCTGACCAATCAGTGTAGAGTAGAACTGCAATAAATGGAGAAAGGAAACCTCCACCAAGTCATTCATTCATTTTCTACCGCTTATCCTCACAAGGTCGTGCTGGAGCCTATCCCAGCTGTCTTTGGGCGAGAGGCGGGGTACACCCTGGACTGGTCGCCAGCCAATCACAGGGCACATATAGACAAACAACCATTCACACTCACATTCCACCAAGTCAAAGTAAAGTTGTTTTTTTTTGGAAACAATGACCAAAAAAAAAAAAATACCTCAATAAAAATTACAAATTTTTACCCCAAAAATTGTAATATTACAAGTAAAAATTTGTGGTAGAATGGGAAAAATACACAACTTGAATAAAAGTAAAGATTTTACGCCAGATCAAGTCATACTTCAACACCAAAAATGGCATCATTTTACGGGAAAACGTTGGCTTATAATGGAAGAAAGCAGTTTCTTGAACAAAAAAACTATGAAAATATTACAAAAACAACTCCGCAATAAAATTATCAGAATATAATGGCAAAAAACCTGAAATATTAATTCATTCATTGACTACCGCTTTTTCCTCACAAGGGACGCAGGGGTGCTGGAGCCTATCCCAGCTGTCTTTGGGCGAGAGGCGGGGTATACCCAATCACAGGGCACATATAGACAAACAACCATTCACACTCACTTTCCACCAAGTCAACGTAAAGGTTTTTTTTTTTTTGGAAACAATGACCAAAAAGTAATATTACACCAGATCAAGTCATACTTCAACAACAAAAATGGCATCATTTTACGGGAAAACTTTGGCTTATAATGAAAGAAAGCAGTTTCTTGAACAAATAAACTATGAAAATATTACAAAAACAATAACATTATCAGAATATAATGGCAAAAAACCTGAAATATAACAAACATAAAATGTAATCATATTACGATTGAAAATAGCTGTGACTGTAATGCCACCTAATAACTAGCAGTAAGAAATAAGTTGAATTATAGTTTTGATCATTTCATATATACGGAACTGACTTTTGACATTTTGTTTCCTTGCCCGAACCCACGCAGGACGAGTCCCTCCAGCGGCTGCAGAAGGAGTCGGAGATCCTGCAGAAGACGTACGCTCACTACTTCGACCAGACCATCATCAACAACGAGATAGACGAGACCATTCGACACCTGGAGGAGGCGGTGGAGCTGGTGTGCAGCAGCAGCCAATGGGTGCCTGTCTCCTGGGTCTACTGAAAGCAGCCCTTCTGTCTATTAAGCCCCGCCCCGCCCACAACCGAACAGACCAATGGCCAAGCGTCGGCTTGACTATGCCCCCTTACTCCTCCTCCTTATCAGTGGACCCTCACAGACGACGTGGTCGTGGTGTTGTCACCCCCAAAATGAATATTGTCTGTCTACTAGCTAGGAGGACACACCTTTTTTTCTAGATGTTTGTTTTAAAGAGACAGTCCCGTGTCCCAGCCTTCATCATCATCATCGTTGTCCCAGCAAGAGGACACTCAGTGGACCTGTAAAAAAAAAAAAATCAATCAAATTTAAAAAAAAAAAAAAAAAAGCACAGAGACATGCTTCACGTGTAGCTCATGTCACCTGACCTACTTTTTATTTATTCATTTTCTTGATCCAGTCCTCCTCCTCCTCGGGCTCTAGCGCCTCCTGTCTCTTAAATAAATCCATAAATGTGTTATTAGACACTTGTATTAAAAAAAAAAAAAGAGGAATTAATCCTGCATGTGGACCATTTCTACGGCAAAGCTCGGGTTGCTCAGTGTTCCTCGTATCCTTCTGTAAAACTTCCAAGAAAGAGAGAAAATAAAGAAAATATCAAAATATTCAAGCTGTTGGAAAGAAGATGAGGGAAGTAGACCAGCAGCGACAGTGATGGATGTCCCGTTGACGCCTATGCACACCTCCGTCCTTCCTGTCATTGCGGACATTTGTGAAGACAAAAAAAAAACTGACCTCATTTGACGCCATCTCGCAAATGTCTTTCAGTCAACATGGCTGTGTGTGTGTGTGTGTGTGTGTGTGTGTGTGTGTGTGTGTGAGTGTGTGTCATAGCAGCTCGTCGGTATGAAGTTTTTTAAAAAATATATTTCCTTTCATGTGTTGGACCAATGAACTTTGGAGTGGCTTTTTCTTTTTGCACTTTTGTTCCTCCACAGCAGCAACAACCTACAACAGAACCGGAAGGGCCAAGTTCTACATAACAATTATCATCATAGAAAATTAGCATAGTAAAATGATGGAAAAGTACCATACTGAAGAAAGTAGAATAAAGCCAAAATATTGCAAGTACGGTAAATAGACCATATTACAAAAATAACATTGTCATAGTAAGAAAGTCATAGATTTAAGAGAATGAAGTTTGAATTTTTTTCCCCCTTTCAGTTTTTCCCCCGTTAGGGCTCACCATCGCAAGTCATTGCAAGGTTTATGCATATTAATCCATCCATCTGCTCCCTTAATGAAGGTGGCCACAGCCAATTCCAGTTGTCCTGATATTTCCCGGTTAGACATCAAAACTTAAATGCACCAGAAGCAGCACTGATGGTAAGAATAACAGTACAAAAATAAAGTATAAATATTCAGAGAATACTGTCATACTTTTACAAAAAATAAAACTAATATTTCATGAAAACGCATGGAACTTTCATAATAAAATATTTTTTTTACATAAAAGAATTGGAATTGTACTATTTTTCTACAATATGACAAAAAAAAAGAAAGGGAGATTTTACAAGGATGAAGTCAATTTCAAAACGACAAAATTTTCCTCAAACATCGGTCATCTTAAAAGAAAAATTTTTTTTTAATATTTTGAGGAGAAAAAAAAACAGTTCAATGTACAAGCACTAAAGGAAAAAATACCCAAATAGTCACAATGTTATGTTTTTGAAAACATACTGCATTTAATGAGGAAACTTGCTTTGTGAAAATAAAGTTGTATTATAAGAAAATCTACATTTTGGATAATAGTCAATACGATGAAGTATTAAGACATGAGAAATAAAAACAATATGTTGTCCCCAAAAGTGGGCATAAATCATCGCAGTAAACGCCGAGTTAAAAAAACGCGGTCAGGTTCAACTAAGTCCAAGTGAGTTGTGCTCTCAGTAATCCTTGCAGCATGAAACCTTAAAATGTGTATTATTTTTTCAAAATATTTCAACTCCAGCGTGTATGAAAGTCAACTATGTCCAGCACTACACTACACCACCAACAGCACATCTAAAAGAGAAAGCATCTTTCAAGCCTACGTTCCGTAATGACACGTGTAGTGAAGCCTGCAACGCTGCATTCCAGCGTGGATGCTAAATGACACCACATAATCCCTTGCTAAAGATTAGTTTTACTCCTCGATGGGGAAAAAAAAAAAAAAGAGCAGTCAAGCTAATGTTTGTTTTTTAGCATTTTATTGCTATTTAGAAAAATGTCACCAAAAAAAAAGTCACGTGACCCACAACCACCCAACATGGCAGCAAAAAGTATGAAGCAACACACGGGAGGGCGTCACAATGAATGAGTCATCCAAATCCACAATGTGGCATATGTCAATCACACCACACCCTCGCCTTCATAGAGTGGGAGGGGTGGCGGGGTTGGGTGCATCCATAGGAGGCAGAGGCACGTTGCCACGACTTCCCCCATCGCCATAAGAAGATTAACAGGGAGAGAGAGAGCGAGAGAGAGCGAGCGCAGGAAAAAAAAAAAGCAGCAAACGAGAGGACATCTGTTTGCCAACGTTGACCTTTAACCTCGGAACATCCATGAGAAAAGAAAAAGAACACTTACGCCAGGGTTGTGATTAAAATGGACGATGATGCAATAAAGTCCCCATCGATGCCTCCAATCTGCTTCCATTAGAAAAGCTCCATCACGTTCACGTCAAAGGAAGTCCCACGTTGATCCAGAAGATAAACCAAGCCACAAGAGAGCATGTTCTTTGACCGTGATGCCCCCCGACCCCCGCCGACAGCTGTCCATCTTCAGGCTCCAGCAGTGTCCCGTTGCGAGCGCCCTCCGTCCCGTTCCCCGTCTCATCCCGGAGCTCCTGCTGAAGCAGCTTGGAGAGGAGACTGTTGAAGCGGTTCTCCGTGGTGGACACCACCTCCGAGGACACCGTGGTCAGGTTCAGTTTTGCCGGGTCCACACAAGTACCGTTCAGCTTTGCGAAGACCACCTCGCCCAGATCCAGTCCAGCCACGGAGGATGGAGAAGCGCAGGGGATGTCCCTCACTAGCTTGTAGTTCTCCATCCACTCCTTCAACCACTCCAGGGAGCAGTCGCATTCCCAGGGGTTCTTGAAGAGGTAGAGGCGGCCCAGGAAGTAGATAGGCTGGAAAACCGGGAACGGTAGCGTGGTGAGGTTGTTACTGTTCAGGTGCAGAGTGATCAGGCTGGTCAGGTTCTCAAAGGTGCCCTCCTCGATGTACATCAGCTGGTTCCTGTCCAGGTAAAGGATCTCCAGCTCCACCAGGTCGCTGAACCAGGTCTTGGACACGTTGGTCAGAAGGTTGCCTCCTAGGTTGAGCATCTTGAGGTGGCTGAGACCCTTGAAGGCCAGCCGTGGCAGGTCTGAGAGCAGGTTGTCATTGAGGTAGAAGTTCTCCAGGCGAACCAAGTCCTGGAATGCCTGGTCGTGGATGACGTTGATGCGGTTCTCTTGGAGGTTCAGGTACCTGGAATCAGGAAAAGGACAATGAAAGTCTAAAGTCCTGAACTTAAAGCTCCCATTCCACCAAGAGATGCGGTTCAGTTCAGTTCTGATCCAGTTCTCCGAGATTAAAAAGTGACAAGATTTTGTGTTAGGAAAACAATTCTCGTCTGCACTAGATTAAAAATTAATCACACAATAAATATCACACATTTGTTCTATAGAACAACGGGAGAACGGAGTGAGACCAAGGAGTTCCACAGATGGCGATCTAAGGTGACCCAAAACCCCAAACATGGTCCCAAAGACTTACTTAAGGCTACCCAGGCCTAGCAGTGAGTTATAAGCCACCGCCTCAATCTTGTTCCTCTCCAGGTAGATGTGGGTCAGGTTCTCCATTCCCCGGATGGCACCTGGGATCCTACGGAACTTATTCTGGAAGCAGAGCAGCTCCTTGAGCGCCGTCTGCTCGATGAAGATACGGTCCGGGATGTTGAAGAGGTTGCAGTCGGACAAGTCCAATCGCACCAGCTTCTTCAGTCCGGTGAAGGTGCGTGTGTGAAGGTAGCTGATGTACTCGTTGTGCGCCATTTTCAGCTCCACCAGGTTGGCCAGACCCTGCAGAACAAACATAGTACTTTGAATTAATAAAGACCCCAGAAGTAGACTTTGTTCTTTAGGATTCTGGTATTGGACCTTGAAGGCTCCAGGTGTGATGAAAGAGATGTTGTTGTGGTCCAGAGAGAGCAACTTGAGAGACGGCAGGGTACCAAACGCCCTCTCCGACAGGAACTTGAGGCTGTTCTTGTCCAGGTTGATGGCCGACGCTTCGCAGGGGAACTCTTTGGGCAGTTCAGCAAGACTGGAACGGTCACACAGAACACTGCAGCTCTTCTCCTGTGTGCAGGAACAGGACTGGGGACACGCCCGGACGCATGCCCAGCGGGACACCACCACCACAGGTTGCAGGCACAGCAACAAGACTGAGGAGACGAGGAAGGGCACCAACGTCATTAGTCCACAATAGCTTCTCTTCATATCACGACTGAATTGGTCATCACATCTACATTTAATTTTCCGAAACTGAAAAGGACAACTTTTTGTACTTTTTGTTCCCCCTCACAAAATACATTTTTACTAAACATTTTAAAAAGATGGGCGGCATGGCGGTCTAGTGGTTAGCGTGCAGACCTCACAGCTAGGAGACCAGGGTTCAATTCCACCCTCGGCCATCTCTGTGTGGAGTTTGCATGTTCTCCCCTTGCATGCGTGGGTTTCCTCCCACATTCCAAAAAAAACATGCTAGGTTAATTGGCGACTCCAAATTGTCCATAGGTATGAATGTGAGTGTGAATGGTTGTTTGTCTATATGTGCCCTGTGATTGGCTGGCAACCAGTCCAGGGTGTAGCCCGCCTCTCGCCCGAAGACAGCTGGAATAGGCTCCAGCACCCCCCGCAACCCTCGTGAGGAAAAGCGGTAGAAAATGAATTAATTTTAAAAAGATAAATCACTATTTATCATCAACTCCTATAAGCACTTGGTGGGAAATCATGAAATCTAATTAAATACTAGCTGATATAGGTAATAATAGCTGAATAGGTGCAGATTCTGGAAGATCTATAAAGCTTTCTGTGCTGGTTGTGTGTACCTGCTCTATAGGAGTCCACAGCTCAATACAAAGGGCTGAAAATGAGCATAATAGGTACCCTTTAACTTTTGATAAGGTTAAAAAAAAGCCTATTTCAGTTTATTTTTACTTTTTTAAGGCAAGTTACAAATATCTGTTTTTTTAAATGGGCTGATTTTTGTGCATTATTTTTTAATTTTCAGTAGCACAAAAAATCCTTTGTACGACTATGATTGGACACTAAGAAAGAAAATGTAGTAAGAGACACCCACCACCAAAAACTATGCTTGACATTTGACCTCCTGATTCAGGTCATGGTCAGGTTCCCAAAAGTGTGATGCCTATGATGTGATTATTCAGAAGGAACATCTCAGAGGTTTAGAGATTAGCATGAATACAACAATAGCTACTGTCTGGGCGTGGGATTTCAGTCGGATCTACACTACCTCTTAGCTTAATCATCCTCTGCTAACAATGTACGTTTACAGCTTCAAAGCTCGGTGTTGGGAAAACTTTCATAAATTCCTTAGTTACTTTCCACAAAAAATTCATGGAATTCCTCATAAATGTAAAAAGTTGCAAAACGGTCAAATCATTGTGATATAGCTTTATAGTGCCATGAAGAGATGATAATCAGATTTGGCATCAGTGACGTAGTGACAATAATTCCACCCTGAAAACACATGCTGTTCTTTTTAAGGCATAATAATAATTATAATAAATATTTCATATTATATAATATTATTATTATATTATTTTATAATTATATTATTTTTATTATTATAATTATATTACATATAAATATTATAATATATATTATTATATAATTATTATAATTAATTATAATAATACAGCCATTAATAATACAATCAAATCCACAGTAGGTAGTCCTACAGATTTGAAAGTAATAAATTCAGCACATTTGAATATTTACAAAACTGACCCGTGAAAGCGATGGCCGTCATCACTACCTCATCTGGGACATGCCGGGATTAACACAGGTCTGAAAGAGCAACATAAAAAAACGTCAAAAACTACTTTTAAAAAAACAATAATCACTACTTTAGGAATGTTTGAAGGTGTGTTGGGTTACCTGTCGATCTTTCCAGATGGTTGCATCCATGTGTGTTGTAACAAGTCACAGTCCAAATGTTCATAAATGTGTCCATGTTGGCCGTTTCATGTGCATTCTCAAGCTTTACTGCCGTGCTTCACATCCATTTTCCAGTTAGTCTTACATTTGACCCACCCACTCTTTGCACTCGGGTTTTGTGTGTGCAGATCTCTCTCTCTCACACACACACACACACAAATTGAGCAAAAAGCCATCTCTTAATGGCAGTAAAATCCCCTGGATGTGCTGATGCATGGAGATGGAAGGTTGGCAGGATTAGTGAGGCAGAGTGTTAACTTGGAAACACACACACACACACACACATCTATCCATCACATACCAAGTAGTGTCAAGATTGGTACTGTATAAAACATACTGTTTTACTGTTTTGCAATACAATATTACTTTGTCAGTTTACCATGACATCTGTCAGCATTATATATTTTTTAAATTTACCATCCTTGTAATGTTACCACTTCTGTGCAATATAACCACTGTTCATTTGTACATTTACTATTTCGTATTAAAATTCATTGAACATCACAGCTTTTCTCAATTATACTGGGTTATTTTGAAATGTCACAAAATTTAAACTTTCGCATTTTACATTTTTGAAAAAAAAAAAACACTTTTTAGTCATCAAATTGACTTTCATAACATTGCAACTTGTTTCAAGTCATTCCACTGCTCTTGTGAAGTAGCGGTTTGTAACATTTATCTCAACTTTAATGACTTTGGGAACACATTTTCCAGAAAATGTGTTCATGTATATTGCAGAAGTAAATTGTACAAAAATAGAGTAATATTAGAACATGTTACAAAAGGTTATTTTATGTCCACCTTCACTACACCCACCCAACACATTTTCTGTCAGATTATATGCATTTGGCAAAGTTTAACTACTAGCGTTTACCATCACTAAATGTATAGCCTAAACCAGCAGTGCAAGCTACGGCCTGGGGGCCACATGCTTCCAACGTACTGAAACCTTTAACATACAAGCAGGCAACATGACTTTCAAGTAGTCATGTTGTAGTCAGCGATACTCTTTAATAGTCAGTGTTTTATTGTATAAAAACCCCCCTGTAAAATGGGGTCTGTTTAAAGTGCTTCTGAAAAAAAAAGTACAGAATGTATAACTTAAGGATAAATAATTCCAGGTGGACTATTAGAATTATAAACAAAACGGTTTGCATGTATCAAATATTGAGACTTGGCCCCTGGGAGTCCAAAAAAAGTTTGCCCAAGCCTGGCCTAAACACGGCTGCAAATGGTCTGTCACTTCGGGCAAATCATTTAGGTCTAACAAAAATGTTTACAAAGTTCAAGTTTGAATTGTGACAGACATTTCTTGAATTTCTTTTAAACCGCTATTGGTAACATTCGAGTCAGCAATAGTTTTTTTTTTTGTGAAAAATAAAAACAATCCTACTTTGGAGCTTAAGCGGGACAGCACCTTTAATAGGTGTTAGTGGCACTGCAGTTATAAAAGCATGGATACACCATGTGACCTCCCACCCCCTCCCGTCAAAGCTTCCAAAATTGGGGCAGTGTGAAGGCAAAGTGGATTTATTGCCTAAAAAGCGCCAGCAGGTTCAACATGGAAGGCAAATCAAGGTCAGCTTAATGGGAATTTCCAGCTTCCTCCCTCCCCCGCCCCCCCAAAAGTATGGCCAAATTAAGAGTCAAGCACTTTGTCCGGCACCAATATTTGTCAATATAAGTCCCAATTTTTTATAAATAAAGACCATTGAGACAGAAGCATTTACAAATGAGATCTTTATATATTTTCTTCAGAAGAAATTAAGCCCATCCGATGAACTGATACCAATTAGAATGTTTGCTGCCCGTTTTTTGGGGCTGCTTTGCTACAGGCATCTCTTGCTTTCACGACTCCAGTAAACATAATGGACTTTTTGTTTTCGTCCAGATAAAGTTTGCATTCAAACATTTTTATTCTGATAAAATCACAACTGTGCAGCCGAGTTCCCCCAAAGCTGCGCATTAGCCTGGAAGCTAATACAAAAAAAAAAAGCAAAAGAGTCTACATCTAAAGAGCTCCGGAATTCCACAGTGGCTTGGTGAGCTCCGCCTTACAAGCCACTGAGAACTCCAGAGTTGTAGTAATATGCAAATACAACAATGACAATAAACCACATGTTCATTTCTTTTAGGATTGCCATGTGCCAGACATTCACTGGAGAAAAAGAATCAGACCAAATCAGAGTAGGAACAATTATGCACACAATAGAAGAAAAATCGGAACACTTCTGCGCGACGCTTAGGAAATTAGTTTGCTCTTTTAACAGCTTGATTCCAAACCTTGGCATGTTTTTGGTTCCATTCCATTTGCAAATTTCTGCAGACCAATTAGGAGATTTTTAATCCGATGACTGGCCCCCGCGGAGGCCCTGAAAACAGCTGTGGATATTATAGTCGTCATCATCATATTAGGTACTGAGTCCGATGTATCTTAACATTAAAAAGCTCACACTACCCCGAAATATATAAATTTCACGCATACAGGGTGACATTCAACATTCAAGTGCCAGTGTTTTTTTGCGTTATTTTTTTTTTTATTGTCTTTTGGTCAAGTTTTCTGAAACTTTCAAAGAATCACTTTGAGGCTTACAAAAATAAATATTTGTCAAAAATGCTTAATAAATTACACAAAACTAGCAGCAAAAAGTAGAATCTAGAAATCTGTGCAAATGGCTAAATTCCCCCCTCCCGACTGCTAAATCCCTCTGGTCCCAAATAAATCCTGGTTTTAATGTTAAGAAACCTTCCCCTTTTGTAAACAAGCTGCGTTTTATTGTAGTTTTTTTTTTTTAACTCTCCCAACCACAATCAATCTCCTCTCTCTCTCACACACACACACACAAACACACTATTTGGAAGCTTAAGGACACATATGCCAGACACGCTATATAAAACTCTGGATGTGCAATAAAAGAACTTTAGTAAAACTCGATGGGCACAACACACGAGGGTCTAAACGCCCCAAAATCAAGTAGCACCATTCCACCTTAGGTTCTCAACATGATCAGTGCATCTTTTTTTCCTTGGGAAAAAAAAGAAGGGTTTCAAGGCACAACACACCTGATGAGAAAATCCAAGCATTAGTCTGGCTTGACCAGTCCATGCATTGACACCTGACAGTACTTGAAATGACCCCCTCCCCCACCAGTAGTTAACGCCAGTGACAACTACGCCCGACATTTACTACCTATGTTCCACTTAGCCCCGCTCCATCCCTCCAATCATTGAATGATAAACCTCAAGAAATCCTAGCCTGTCCCTCCCCACCTAAACGCAGCTTGAAAAAAAACCAAAACAAAACAAAAAAAATCCTGTTGATTAAGTTAAGCCTGCGACTCAAGTTAACATATCCTTTCACCTTGACCAAAAAAACATAACACTTGCACGCGTGGAATACCATTGCGGACCGCTGTGGTGGGTTTAAGTCGGCGCCACGCTATGCCCTCCCGATGCTGTGGTCCTTTATGCAGCCCACTTTGGAACCTTCAAAAGTTATTTGGATGCAATTTCCAAAAACAAAAAAAACTGTCAGTATTTCCCCCCCCCAATTGTTGCACAAACCTGCACCAAAAATGTCAAGTAAAACGGAGAGGAAAAAACCCCAAACACCCACTTTTCCGTAGCTAGGTATCACGCTAGCTGCCGTAACACTGTAAAGTCAATTGAAAGGGGGGGGAACTCTGGAGTAACAAGTTCCAGCACTGATTATTTGTTTAAACCTCAGCGACTGTTGGCACTGAGCCGTCTTTAAGAGGAATGGTCATTACAAAAACAACCACAGCCTTCATTTAGAATGTTTTTTTTTCTTTTTTTAAAGATGGAGCCAGTCCAGGATAGAGTGAGCACAAACAAAAAATGTAGGATTACAACAGAAAATTCAAAGCGGCACAGTGGGCCCGTCAGTTTTTTGGTAGAAAATTTGAGGTTCAAATGGAATCATGACTCAAGAGCCACAACACCCTAGTGTTTGCCAAGGTTTGACGGATTACATTGATTTTTTTTTCCTCTTCTGTTAAACCTCCCTTAATATTTGCCACTAAACCAAACAGTAAAAAGTAAATTATAGCTCTTGGCCATTTTTCCTCATCTGGTGAAATGAAAATACAAATTTCCTTTTTAAAATAAAAAAGGCAGAGTACGTTAACATACTATTGATCCTCAGGAGTTGTTTTTGCATTTTAGGGTTGCTTTGTAGAGCCATAAAAAGACTTAACAATACCGGTCCGAGTTTGCCATCGGACAGTGCATGGCAGCATCCATGCTTGCGCTGAGGCGCAGTGGGTGTGGGGAGGTGTCTGCTCTCTCCGGTGCCGTGCACACATGCGCAAGCTGGTGACTTTCCCTTAGCGTCACGCTGCACTCGTGTTTTTTTTGTTTTTTTGGAGAGAAGCACCTGGCACAGAACCAGGGCTGCTAATGTACTGTGTGACAGTGACGCTACACAGAGAGGGTTGTTATGGTCTGGCTTTTAAGTTAACATGTGGTTTTCCATTGAGCTGGTATGGCAACCTACTCCTTTGGCGACTAGTTACCCCACCAGTCCACACTTCCTGAGTGGCTGTAGTTTCCACCGTAGCCAGTGTCGTAGAAGTTGCCTCCAAAGCCACCTGGGGGAAGAACAAGATACTAGTTAGCCACCTTAAACTATAAATACAATGAGAACATATGCCAATGGTCATTCTCCAAATTAACCTTGTATGACCCGTGATCTTCCTTGTTACTGCAGTGTTCTGCTCATTGGCTGATAACTATGAATCCAATATATGATATAAAACACTAGAGTAACAGGAAGTTAATGACTGACATACCGCCACCAAAGCCACGGTTCCCTCCATGGCTGCCCGTGTTTCGGCCTGTGCGATTGCTGCCAAAGCTTCCCGATCCTCCTGGGGTCTGTCGGTAGTCCCGAGCACCGAAACCACCAGAGAACCTAAAAGTAAAATACAGTCAAGTCTTTCCATGTACTTTTGAGATGTAGCTCATGTCAAATGCTTGTGTGTGCGTGTGTGTGTTTGGGGTGGTTGGTTGAGTACCTCTTGGAGCGGCCACGGCTACTGCTCTTGTGCTGGTGCTCATAGGCGAGGCTCTCAAGCCAGGAGGGGACCTCCTGCTTTGCCTCTACCAAGATGTCCAACAAGTCTTTGGTTATGTTGCTGTTTTTGTCGTTAAAGAACGACGTGGCCAGACCTGTACACAGGCAAGTCAATGGAATCGTTAGGCTATGTTCTTTAAAAAAATAATTTAAAAATGACTAAATACCATACCAAGGTTGCCCACACGTCCCGTACGGCCAATACGGTGAACGTATTCTTCAATGTCACTAGGCAGATCAAAGTTGATGACATGCTTCACATTGGAGATGTCCAAACCTCTAGCAGCCACCTGGTGAACAAAAACACCATTTATAGCATTTGACAGTTACAACAAAATAGGAGTTTGAGAACCCCCTTGACTCACAGCAGTAGCCACCAGGATGGGGCGGCGTCCGGAGCGGAACTGATGTAGCGCCTCCTCTCGATCTCTCTGGGATCTGTCCCCATGGATGCTAGTGCAGTCGTAGCCCTCGTGATAAAGGAAGTCCTCCAAAGCATCTGCACCTTTCTTGGTTTCCACAAAGACAAGCGTCAACGAGTCTTTGCCTGTGAATGAAAGGAGAAGCACCACAAAGACGATAATGAAGTGACTGTACATGGTGTAGTTCTACAGGGAATGGTCACAAGTGTATGAATTGTAAACTACCTTTGCAACTGCAAGGTCATGACAACTTAAAACCAAAATGACAAATTATAAAAAGGGGTTGCACAGGAAGCTTTGCATCTACTGACAACCATTAACTTCACTCCCACTATACATTTAAATTAAGCTTAAGTTGGATATTTGGTCACAAGGTACGGTAGATGTTTGGCATTTAATGGTTATCAGGGTAAAAGCTTAAAGTACAATGGCTGAGAGGGTTGATGGGTAGGAGAGGACGTTCCAATCACATTTGCAGCCAACCCCCACTGTGTCAGTATCAGCTCAAACCAGAGGAAAAACACTGTTCAAAGCGCTGCCTTTCCATTCCTCAAGTATGAGCAAATGTTTAATTGCTGGGACCATGTCAACCTTGACTGCTTTAGTTGCGAAGGCAGCAAAAAATGAGCACATCAAAAGTCAGCCAGACAGCAATTTATAAACACCTAAAGTCCCCGCTGGCCAAATACAAACTGAGCAGTATGTCGGCTGGGGAGCAAAGGGGACAAAAAAGGGAATGAGCTGTGGAATGTGATGTTTCTTTAGCCAGTGGGTTCGGCGCAAAAAGCTTTGGTTTGTACTTACCTGGCATTTCTGTGGGCTCTGTCCCATTTTCCTGAACCTCATTGGGAATAACTAAGATAAAAACCAAACCAGGCCAGACAGACAATGTGAGCCTGTGCGGTACACAACGTTCACATCTTCATGCTAAGGTTCTGTCATGAAAGATTTTAGCTTGGCATGGGAAGGTACCACCAAGGAAGATGGTTTCACCATTGGAAAAACAAAAGGTTTTCTCTCACCTGTTGCATTGAGCAGGTCCAGGAGGAAGGACCTCTTGTCAGTCTCCTCAACCCATACCACCTTCTGGGTAATGTTCTCTGAGGTGGAACCAACGCGACCAACAGCCAAAAAAATGTAGTCCTCTAGGAAATCACGAGCCAGGATCTATACGCAAGAAGTCAGACAGTTAGTAATAAGCCTTAGTATGTACTACTTTCTTGGTCACCACAGCAGACCTGGATCTCCTTAGGGAAGGTGGCACTGAACATCATTGTCTGACGGATGCCTTTCGGTGGCATTGTGTCTTGCTCCACGATGCGTCTGATCTGTGGCTCAAAACCCATGTCCAACATGCGGTCTGCCTCATCCAGCACCAGGTAGCTTCACACAAACAACGTTGTTTAAAAACAAAATCCAAGCAATCTTTCAAAGTTCTTGTGAGCGATTGTGTTAATACTGACTTGCAGTAGTCCAGACCAATCTTGCCCCTCTCCATCATGTCCACCAGGCGGCCAGGAGTAGCTACCAGTAGGTGGCACCCTCTCTCCAATTCCCGGATTTGCTGACCGATGTCAGCTCCACCGTACACCACACAAGGGCGAACGCGTGAGCGGTAGGCAAACTGGAGCGGAACAAGTAAAATACAATTAAAGCAAAGTTAATTACCTCATCAGATATGATTCTATAGATGGCGCTCACCTTTCTGGCCTCATCATAAATCTGCAGAGCCAGCTCTCTGGTGGGAGCCAAGACGAGGGAAATTGGGTACTGCTTACGGCGGCCGTATCTTCCATTCTCCTGTGGGGTTTAGAAATTCATCACAGGGTTAAACTAAAGATGCTGCAAATAATCGATTCAGCGACAGTGCAAGTTGAATTATGTAAACCAGGGATTTCAGAGTTCTAAGAGTTTTCTTAAGTGTTGAGTTCTAAAAAGCCACCCATACCTATTTGACAGATTGATTTCAAATGCACTTTTACTTTCTCATGGACTAGCCTATTTATAGTAAATGGCAACAAGGCTGCACGACGAATGTTTATGACTTTAGTGTTTAAGCCAGGTGTGTCACTCAAATGCATTTAAGCAGTTTGAAAATGTATTGCACTTTATTCTCTTCACAGGAGAACTTGATGTTTTTAAACGTAAACCTGTCATTGGGAAAAACCTATATTGACTATGAATGGAAAAAAAAACCAACAATGTTGCATCATTGATATAAACGCTATGATTATGCATTAACATGTACAGTGATGACATGTTAGTTGCAGTATCTTGCTGTATTTGGATTATTTAAAACAACCAAACTTTTGAGGCGCATTGATACCAGCAATTCCCCTTTAAATACAGTTGGTTATGCTTATGACATTTCTATTAAAAAAATAAATCGCAATAATCTTGCACTTTTAATTATCGGGATATATCAAACTCGAATTGCATCATGTCCTATGAATCATATGAATCGAACCACCAGATACTAGGCAGTGCACACCTCTAAACTAAACTGGATGTTAAGAGATGGACGTGTTGCACTGCAAAGTTGCTTACCTGTCCAGTATTCTTGGCAGCCTGCAAAGCATCTCCTGGCCCATCAGTGTAGATCTGACTCAGCACTGGGAGCAAGAAGGCAGCGGTCTTTCCAGATCCTGAAATAAAACCACAAAATGATGTTTGTTTGTTTTTTTTTTAAACACTCCTTGGGGGGGTCACAAGACTGTCAATGATATGAGATTTTAACATTTACTAATCCAATCCACTTAATTTATATAGCACATTTTATAAACAGTTTCAAAAGTGCTGAACAGACTAGTAAAATTTAAAATAAAAAAAATAAGAGTACAAATTTACTTTAACCAAGAACTCAAAGATCAAACAACAATAAAGACATTTAAGACGGTAAAATATTAAAAACAAGAAGCAAAGCAATAAAAACAACTAAACTAAAAGAAAGGACTAAAAGACAGGACCATACGAGTTAAAAGGATGACATATTTATCAATGTAACATTGTTTAAAAAGTAATTAATTGAATTGATTCTAGAAAATTAAGCATCGATTTAAGTAAGGCAGACTTTATATATAATCTACAATCTGCACCTCCATCTATCTGCAGATTGAATTTAATTAAAATCTGATGGTGTGAAATGTAAATTTTGCCCTGGAATTACTGTGTACATGCAATTAGTGGTGTGGACACAAATGAAAAGTAGATGGCTTGGAAAGCTTGTTAGTTAGCACTTACCAGTCTGGGCACAGGCCATGAGGTCTCTCTTAGACTTGATAATGGGAATGGCGTGCTTTTGGACCGGAGTAGGGCGCGTGTAGCGACTCAGGGTGATGTTGCCCATGATGATTTCCCCCATGTCCACATCATGGAACTAAATGATATTAACGTCACTTTACGAGTCGCAATATTAACATATGATTGTCGGTTACAGACTCACGCTTTCAATGTGGGGTGGGCAGTTGCTTCCAGTGGCCTCCACGGGAATATCATCATACTTCTCAAAGTTAATCCCAGTATTGCTTCCAGAGAAAAGCTCACTAGACACAAAAAAGCATACTTTTGGGTCAACATGGACTTAGACAACACAGTTTTATTACAAAATGGGGGTACTGAGCTTACTGTTCTAGACGTTCATTAGGAGCAGTTGGCTTGGACCAATCCTCATCTCTGGATTCCTCCACCCAGCGGCTGTTTCCTCCACCAGCATAGCCACCACGCTCATACCTGTGTATGCAAGTGACTTAATGCTTGGATCTTAAAAGCTAGAACAACTGAGGGACTTTGGCATCATTCACCATACTTGCTCTTGAATCAACATTCTTCTGGCCATTTGACTCACCTTCCTCTTGAGCCAGCCCCGCGATCATTAAAGTAGGCAGACTTTGATCGATCAGATCGTCCTCCAAAACTGTTGTAGGCAGCATCCCTTGGCGGTCCACCCCAGTTGCCGTCTTTGTTGTCGTAACCACCAAATCCTAGAAGGGAACAGGTCGTATCCATCAGTACAAAGGCAGATTCCTGGCATCAAACAGCTGCCCAGAACCAGAGTCTGACATTTCCCTTAAAGCTCTCCCATGAGCTCTGATCTAAGATTTAATAGAGGTACTCTTAAGGCTATGTGAAAAGGAGAGAAGGGAGTCAGAGCTGACCTGATTACGCCTACATGCACAATGTCAAACTTTTATTTCTTTAGTTATTGCATTCAACTATTCACTATTACACAATCTTCTGCTTATCTTATACTATATGTGCAATACTTCAATGCTGCTCACATCTGATATTGTATCTATATTGATATTTTGTATCTATATTTTATACCTGTTACGTTGGGAACATTTAAGTTTGAACATGTCTTAATGTGAGAAAAAATGTTTCCTTGTATATTCAGTGCAATGACATCTAAACTGTGTCATAGTAAGACTTTTTCTTAAGGCAAGATAGGATTATCCCACCTGCATTCTGAAATGGTTGATTAAAGGAGCCTCCGCCCCCGTTACCACGGAAGCCGCCGCGCCCACCTCTATCATGGCGTGGAGGTCCACGCCCTCCATAGCCCCCGTTTGTGCGGTTGTCGTGATAACCGTTCACAAATCCATTGCTGCGGCCACTGTCCCATCCAGGTGAATCTTGACAGAAGGGGAAGAAAACAGAATTAGTCTCGCATGGATATTTTATTTAAGCTTCATTCCACAGTTCTCTGCCATTTCCAGTTTAAGACTCTGGCAGATGAAATACTGTGGTGACTCAACTGCCAGGGGAAAAAAAAAATCAACCCTGACCTGTAAGCTTGCACAATTACCAGAATTGAAATAGCAGAGTGTTTTAGGGGGAAAAGCAGAGATGGCCAAGAGATCAAAGGAAGAAAAGGGGGCAGAGACTTCATTCGCCATAGCCAGAAACTGTGGAAATAGGCCTACTGTATTTCAAGACCAAACTATTGTATCAACTCGTTGAAATGTCCTACAACTGAACAACTAACCAATTGCTAGAATAGCCCCTTTTCTCACCACAGGAACCCTGTCATTTATCCTGGTAGTCTGAAACACCCCTGCGTTCCTACCAAAATCTATCTGGGTAAAAAGCACCCACAAGCCGTATGAGCAACTCCGTTAACTGACTACAGGGCCACACCAACATGGTAGGTGCGATAACGCGCCTCAAAGCAGGTTACCACTCGACTACCGCCACTCACAAGAAGAGGAAAACGCACCACCGCAGACACTTCTGCGGCGTGCCGTAGTAACCTTTCCATTGGACATTGGCTATTTAGCTCCATAGCTGGACTAGTGCCTGGACTACTGTCATGGTGTGGGGAGCTCGTACCCCGCTCTAGCCGTTTAGTTTATACTAGAGACCATCAAATTACTACTGCATTTAAGACAGTTTGTTTTATAAAAAAATAATTTGTATTCTCAATCACACGACAAATTGATCTACAACCATATCAAATGATAGTACTACCGTAAAAGTATGTTTTCCAGTTTTCTTTTGTTGGACGAACATTTATTGGATAATGGACCTGACTCGAGATGCGTTACAAAAGCCCAACAATATTGTTGGTCTTGCTGTGTAATAAATTATGTTCAGCAAAACATTGGTTGTATTATTGTTAACTCTTTGAAGAGCTATTTTCATAACCATATTAAATTCCACAGATTTGTTTGAACTATTTAAAAAAAGAAAAAGGATCGTACTGGATCCGATCGACAAGACCATTTAAAAAATCTAATCAGATAGGAAGCCAAAAAAGCGTATCGAGACATCACTCGTGCAAATACAAAAATGGAAAAGGAAAATAAAAAACAGCAGTGATGTCAAGCCTTTAAATATATAAAATTCTATATTGAACCATTTAGATGTTTTTTAAAGAAATAATTGACTATTGGTATTTGGTAGCATATTAATAAGCATAGAACATACTGGGACATACTTTGTACTTTTTTGTATATACAGTTACCTCTTCGCAGCTGGTACTGCAATTTAAATTCTGTACAAGATGTTGGAAGCAAATTAAGTTTAAATAGGCAGTTTAAAAACAGTTTTCAATGAGAGTACCTGTAGAAATTCACAGGTATTGTATAGACTACTGAAGTTCTACTACTGAAACACTGACATTTGTTTAGTCATTTCCAACCATACATAAATAATTGTCAGTGTTTATTGTGGCCATGCTCGTTGATAATTGGAAAGCAAGCCCCAGCCCTTGAATGCCTTTGGGTAAAACTCAACTAGCATGTTTTTAAAACTTTAAAATCTGTGCATTTTACATGTCACGTAGAAATACCACTCCTCCAGAAGTCTGATTTGAGTAAAAATACCCTGAATTTTGAAACGTTGCAGAAATGCAAACCACACAGGGCAACAGGACACTTTAGTTCCGGGAACTAAAAGTTGCTCAACTTTTGGTAGAAAAGGTTCTAATGTTATGGGGAATGAATAATTCACGACTGGTACCAAACAAAAGCAGCAGTGTCATGTTTTGGGTCAGAGCAGTGCAAAAACACTCCACATCAAACCAGTCCAAGAGACTGAATGCAAATGCAAGCATCCTCATCATTTTAATCGGCTACCTAATAACTGGAAAGTGAAAGTTAAACGTCATGATACCTAATAACTGGAAAGTGAAAGTTAAACGTCATTCCAGTCAGAGCAATTTGATTAAACTGATATACTTTTAATTGCAAACTATTTAAGGAGGCGATCTATGGACATTTTTGTATATGAAGCAACTTTGTTTAAAAAAAAATTCCATTGTGGCCCCAAAAGTACCTGGGATCATTTAACAAGCAGACGACAATGTCTCTACTGTGCAAATAATGCTGACTGCAGCTATTTTGTGTATGTCTGGGTGTGTGTGCACAGACACTGCAGCACCAGCGAACTTGTCATCTGATCTTTACAAGGAAGGAACTAACCTGCCAGAGTCAGAAACTATAAAAGAGGACATACTGCAGCTTTTTTTTTTATGTCAGTGCAGACAAACATTTATGCAAAACTCTTAAAACGCAATGTACGTGCCATAAGTTAATTGTGTGGTAATCAACCAATAGGCAGCTGTACAGAGTTTTATTACACTTCATATTTATATGAGCTCATCTGACAATTATAGGCAAAATGATGTTCAGACCTTTGGTGTGGAAAAAACTGCACTACGGACCTTTATAATTGAAAGCCCTTGGTTCTATAGTTTTGTCTGTTCACAGCGCGCCATGTGTGTATATGTTATGTATTACATAGCTTTCACCCAGGGAATAGTTTCCGTCAGGATGAGACTCAACTAATCAGAGGCTGAAAGTAATTTTTTTAACTCGCCAAAAATGCCCCAAGAGTTTCCCGTCTGGACAGGGCCTTAGTGATTAGCCAGACACCTATTTGTAAATATGCCACGCCAAATACATCAAATGTTGAAATGTGTTAGCTTCTGTAATCACCCATTAAACTACCATAAACATCAGCCTCACAGATGCGCCATGTGTCAACACTACCTCCCTGCCTAAAAACTGAACATGGGGCAACCCAAAAAAAATTACTAAATTGGCTTTGGGTCAAAACATCCATTAGTAGGAACAGCCACAAGTGATGCAGTGCTTTTTTCACAAAAAGACGGCAACATCACCATGCTTCTTTAAACATTAAGAAGATTGAAGTGACACACTTGAAAGTTCTACAGTGTGCAACTATCAAGACTGCACAAATGCCAATAGGGCATGCATGTATCAGCCAAGGGTATATACCACATGTGTTTCGCCAGCCCCCATTGTAGGCATGGTAAAGGTCAAGCTCTTGAGGCGCCAGTCTTGGGTAACCTGAGCAAAGGTAGGGTAGCAGCAGGCTATTAAAAGGGACTTGTGTAGTTGCCGGCTCATGCAATATGAGCGTAGGCCTCGACTAGACACTAAATAGTTACCAATCTCTGGGTCTTCCCATCCCGAAGCAGAGTTATTTCTTTGCCTTTCCTGGCTCTCTGCCTGCCACGGTTGTGGGAGGGGCTTTGGTGGAACTTGGGGAGCATTACAAGTTAGGTATGGGCTTGAGTGTACTGGTGACAAAACATGGATGGGACTTCAAGAATGAAAGACAAGGTTTTGGAGCACAAGCACCCATTGCATGTATTATATTGGTTGTCTGCAAGCACCCCAGCAGCATAGCAATTAAGCCTGTCATTGAAATTAAAGTCAAAAGCCCATGTCTCAAATAGAACCTTCTCCCGTCCCTCCACACTGGCTTTGCTATGGCTATTTCATGCATGTGAAAATGCAGATTTGCCCTCAGCGAAAGCAGACAGAAGGGACTTACAGAGATTTACTGGTGCCACTGAATAACCGCACTGTCTACCAGCGGAATAAGCATTTCCTGCTGTGGAATAAGAGCACAGTAGAAAGGAGAAAAAAATGAGAAATTGTCAGGCGTGATAAAAGATTAACGATGTAGTCAAGCATAAAATGATCTGACCAAGACGTGTGTCACGAAATACAGTTTGAACTGTTGTGCAAATAAGCACCTAAAATGAAATTTGTTCACACTGACGCCCATTGACAACAGAAGCATTACGGAGAATGATAAACACATGTGCATATACACAATGGCCATTAATCTAAGCACCAAGACAACTGTCCTCAAAGTTGTTGTGACGTGAAACCACTAAAATACCAAAAAATGAAATTGTTCACTAATGTGTTCTCAATTTTGGCTACCTTCACTGTACACTTGTGTTTAAAACAAGAGACAAGTCAGAAAGCTACATTAAACTCACCATTTTTGGACGCGTCTTTGTTTCTTAGGTGAGGTGGAATGTAACGTCCTGAAAGGGGGAGGGAAAATAGCACATTAAAAAAGGCACAGTTGGTGAATAGTAGCACTTGGCCATTTTTCATTTTCATATAGACTACTTGAAGTTTAAGTGCTGTATGTGTTTAAAATGTGTTATCACAAACATCTAAATTAATAGGTCGACGTTTGACTAAAGAATTAGCAGAAATTGGTTGTAGATGGCCACATAGTATCACACCCAACATCGTGTTGATAGACTTCCAAGAATTTCTACAATGAACCTTGTGTATGATGGGAGACGCCATTAATGGAGATATTCGTGCCACTACACTGCTACCAAGAGTAAAAAAATTAATACAAAAATACTTACTTCCAGTTCCTCCGCCTTGTCCTTCGACAGAGTTCAAGTCTAGGGCAGCAAGCTACAAAGAACGAATAAAAAAACATTTTCAATTTAATGGTTTGCGTTTTCTCTCAATCTCGCCCACGACGGACATAAGGCGGAAAGCAATTCGCTTCTCCAACTCTTGTGGTACGACGTTTCTCAACTATTGAGTTTCCCTTTGACGTATTTTTTCATGAGACTTTAGACACCGTGAAACCCGACGGACGACCCATAAAATGTACTTAAACAAACGTGACTTGTTACTAATTTGACAACAAAAACGTTCAAATTGGCGACATCGTGACTTGTTTGAGAGTCGTTTGAGACGTTTTTTTCCGTCATGCGCCACGTTTCAGGTTGAGAAGGCCCGACGTTAGCTTACTGGCTATACCGGCCGGTACATGCTAGCTAACGGTTACGAAATAATGGCAATGTGTTAAAATTCGTTAGAACCTTTTGGCAATTACGCAGGGTCGTTTATAAATGTTAATATACAAATATATAAGAGGGTGATAGTGTTACAATGGGAAATGTGCGTCGATTAGATCGTTACGAAGGTATCCGCCATCACAACCTTCTCGCCGCCTCCATTTTGCCAGCCACCATATTAGCTTGAGCCGGAGCTAGCAACGAGGCTCGACGCCACACGCGTTTGACGACAATCCGCGACATTTTAACACAAAAGTTAGACGTAACCAAACGAAATAAAACAAAAAAAGATCACTTACCTGCTGATCTAGACCGTGTGGATTATCGACGACCACATGACTCATAACTAGAGCGTAGTGAGGTATTACTTTCGTCGGAGAAGTGATGTTTTTTTTCTTTTGTTATAGCGAGACCGGGCTACGCTGTTATAACTTTGCTTCCTCGCTGCCTGAACAAAACTAGAACAAGAGTCAAGCTATTGAGACAAAAACGTTCACTTAAAAATATATCTTTTTTAAAAAACTGACACTTTTTTTAAATATAAACTTCACCGAAACCAGTGTCTGCTGTTCCCGGCAGGGTTGACCGTGGAGGAATGAGACGTTGGGTGCTCAGGTAATACGAGATATCACCACTATGCCGGCAACTATCGCGAGACTTTTCTCTCTTGTTATCGTCGATGGAGATCCAGCGTTTTGGAAAATGAATCATATTAATTTTCAGTGTGTCATTAACAAGAAAATTATTTTCATAATTTTTAAACTGCAATTAGAAAAAACGTAATGCTAAGGCGTAAATCGTGCTTAGCGTTTTGTGTATGTCATTATTTAAATAATTTTAATGTTGACAAAATGTTCGAAGTTGGATTTGTGAATGTGTTTTAAAATGTCATAAAAACAAAAAGGGACATGTATAAATTGATAGTACACTTCATTAATATTGTGAGTGAAATACTGTTTAAATAGTCATACTTAACTGTTTCAGATTATCAACCAAATGTAAATATTAGTCAATGACAACACAACTGAAGATGAGATGCATTTTTAAAATACAACATTTTTATTTTTTAAGGGATAAAAAAAATACAAACATACATGGTCCTGTGTGGAAAAGTGGTTGGCCCTAAATCTAATAACTGGTTGGGCCACCCTTCGTAGCAACAACTGCAATTGAGCATTTGTGATAACTTGCATTTAGTCTTTTACAGCGCGGTGGAGGATTTTTGGCCCACTCATCTTTGCAGAATTGTTGTAATTCAACCACAGTGGAGGGTATTCCAGCATGAAACACCATCTGAAGGTCCATGCCACAGCATCTCAATAGGATTCAGGTCAGGACTTTAATTAGGCCACTCCAAGGTCTTCATTTTGTTTTTCTTCAGCAAATCAGATGTGTATTTGTTGTTGTTTTGGATAATTGTCCTGCTGCAGAACCAAAATTAGTTTCAGTTTGAGATGGCCGGACATTCTCATTCAGACTTTTTTGTGGGGGGCAGCAGAATTCATGGTTCCATTTATTACAACAAGTCTTCCAGGTCCTAAGACAGCCCGCTACCACCATATTTTACTGTTGGTATGACGTTATTTTTCTGAAATACTGGTTACTTTTACACCAGATGTAATAAAACACGCAACTTAGGGATCTTAGGGATAATGTTCTTTTAGGTCAACAGTTTTTTTTTGTCTTGGAACTCTGCCATGTAGGTCATTTTTGCGCAGTGTCTTTCTTTTAATGGAGTCATGAACAAGTCATGACCTTAACTTCGTTAACTTAAGTTCGTTGGATGTTGTTGTGGTGTCTTTTGTGACCTCTTGGATGAGTTGTCGCTGCGTTGTTGGGGTCATTTTTTTCACCACAGTTCAATGTTTTCACCATTTGTGGATAATGGCTCTCACTGTGATTTCGCTATAGTCCCAAAGCTTTAGAAATGGCTTTATAACCTTTTCCAGACTGATAGAGCCCAATAATTTCATTTTACTATTAAATACCATCAGTATCCACATTTATTGTATTTTCTTACATACTTGGTTATCTCAGTATCTCAGGTTATCTCAGAGTTTTATGTTATAGGTCTTATTGTATGTTAATATTCATAGTACATTTTTCATAGTAATGTTTATCTTTTTTGTATAGATATTTGGTATACTGTGCTTTGCGCCTTTCTGCTGCTGTAACATTAACATTTCCCCATTGTGGGATAAATAAAGTACAATCTAATCTAATCAAGTTGATTTTGCATCACCCGCCAAACAAAGCTGTTGTATGTTGGGGGCGGGGTCTCATGTGACATCTGTGACTGACTCTCTTCATCATTTGCTTTCACGTTTTATTTGTAAGGTCAGGCAAAGTGGAGCATTAGCACAAGTTTTTGCAGCTCCCCCACCCTCCTCCACACCACTGGCATCTTCATACAATGCATTAGACATTATCCACTCAGCTGCACGGAGGCCCTCGGTGGCCATATGTTGATAGGATAAGGTGGGGGTAATTAGGACAAAGGTAAAGAAGGTAGGAGAGTATAATATAGAAGGGGGACTGATTCCTCTGCTTTGACTCATAATTGCTTAACTTATTGTGCCAAATGTGTAATAACTATAATGAGCAGTCATCAAGCATGCCAAAGCGCAATGTAAAAAATGCAGTTTGACTTGTCAATCAAAACCTGAGCGTGACGTTGTGTAAAAGAACAAGTTTAAAACGTAGCGTTTGTTTTATTGGAACAATTAAATCCCATAGATACTTTATTCATCTCGACGAGAAAGAGGGCCGAAGCACTGCAGGTTTCTCTCTCTCCAACCAGTTTCTCCAGCAGGTGATTGAGCTCCTTCCCTCAAATTGAAGGTGGTGTTGATCATTAAAATCACCTGCTTTGGTGACCAACGAGAAAGAAAACCTGCAGTGTTTCGGCCCTCCACGGCATGAGTTTGACACCCCCAGCTATAGATGTTTGACTTGTTGACCTATTGTCATTAAAAGCTTATTAAGATGTGTACTATACTGATATTTGTACTGCAGCACCATCTGCTGTGCAATAATGCGTTTTTTTTAATACTTTATTTTTATGTATTTTTATATATTTTTAAACAACGTCAACAGCAATACAAACACTCAAAACAAAAAGGGGGCACTGGACAGCACACAATTTGGCGATCCCACATTCCCTCATGGTGCAATTTGAGTCATTTCCTTGATTTTTGTCCGTGAACAGTGTCCATTTCACCCATTTTTCTCCACACATGTCTTCTTCAGTCCTCAATCTATGTGTCAATAGTTCCATGTCATGTATTGTGTTCATCACACAAAGCCAGTCCTCCAGTATCGGGGGTGTCTTGGATTAAGCCATTTTTTGGTAATGGCTTTTTTTACCTGCTACCAACATGATTTTAAACAAATACCTATATTTTCTTAACACAAAGTCTCCCACAATAATGCATTTTTATGTTTTGTTTCATGTACACCAAGAAACTATTGTAGTGTTGGATATTTATTTCACCAAAGTAGGTGGTATATTTAATGTGTTTTCATGTGTCATTCCAGAAAATTATTTCACAATCTGTAAACAGCAATTATAGGAGATGAGGTTAAGATGAGGCAATGGTCTTTTAGGTTGTCTGTCACCTTGAATGCATGTTGTTGACATGTAGGTGGCGAGATGAAAGGGAATGTTTGAATGGCAGTTCGAAAGTAATTACAATTGCTGTACCGCCCTTGTCTGACCTTAGTCTTCAATTCTTTTCATAATCTTTTGCTAATTTGTATGCACAGCCAGGGCATTAAGGGATCTGGTTTGGTGGCTCCATAACGGGTTCGGGGATAAGATCCTGCCCCAAGTCGAGGAGTTGATAAGTAAGGGAATTGAGGGAACACAAAACTGACAGGAGAATGGGTGTAGCCCCTGCAGTAATATGGACTCTGCATCAGTCCATTGTGGTAAAGAGGAAGCTGAGCCAAAAGGCGACACGCAGCCAATGAGAGGGAAGCTTGCTGGGTTGGTGAATGTGGCTCAAATGGAATTGAACTGGATTAATATGAATTTAATTTGTCACCATTTGTTAAATTTAAAATAATAAATATCCTTCATTTCCAACACAATCAGATGTAAAGAGTTTAGTTACGTTACTACTTGAACGATTTAACGATTGAAGGGAGATGTCATTCTGTAAGGACGTCAACATGAGAACACGTGACACAACCAGGAAGTGTGAGGAAGGCGGAAACGTCTCGCCTTCGTAGACCGGGTAGGCTACTGGCCTGGTAGGATGCAGACTCTGAATTCAAACACAGCCCCTGGGTATGCAACTCGTCAGCCACCTTTGCAATGAATCACTTAATTGTACTGCCAATGTCCTTTCTTAGTATAAATACATTGTATAAGAGTGCATTTATTATACTCATTTAATTTATTAAATGTTGTACTGAACTGATATTTCGCTCCTAAAACGCACCTGATCGCGACTTCGCCACCATAATCCCCCTTTCAGCGCTGCAGCTAACGAAACTACATTTCCCATAATTTCTTTCGTCAATTCCTCCGGAAGAAAACCTTGGTTCCTGCCTACTAACTTCCTCTTTCCGTCAACGGAGTTTAGGTATGATGAGTTCCTTGTCACTCCTGTTCTCCAATCTGCTTCAAATCACGACTTTTATAGGTCATCTACTCCTTACACAGCTCAAAAAAGGCGTCGGAAAACTTAGCGAAAAAGATATAGTGATTATTTGTCACCACATGTATGGAATTAGAATGTTTTTAGAGTGTGTAGCCTATGGGTGACATAGCGTAGCTTTGGTATGAGAGAGCTAAGCGGCTAGGCGCTGCGGTGTAATTGTGTAACAATGACTATAAATAAATGTTTTAAAACCCCCTAGTGTAACCAAGTCATTTAATTAGACAATTTGCTATGAGTTGAGGGAACTGAAAACCGAGCTAACCAATTAGCATTAGCATTTAGCTTAAATCCAAACGCTATCACCCTTTTAGCACATGCGCACTAGTTTATGGCGTCTGTTTTAACTGTGTTGCAGTTCACGATGGGACGTGTGATCAGGGGACAGAGAAAAGGTGCGGGCTCTGTTTTCAAAGCCCATGTTAAGCACAGGAAAGGAGCCGCTAAACTCCGTCACATTGACTTTGCCGAACGCCATGGCTACATCAAGGGAATCGTAAAGGTACTGTCATGGCGGCATCTGACAAACACATATGTTCTCTATGTGTGTGTTCCAGCATGTATTAAATTGCTGTACTCCCTTCCAGGATATCATCCATGATCCCGGCCGTGGTGCCCCACTTGCCAAGGTGGCTTTCCGTGACCCTTACCGCTTCAAGAAGAGGACAGAGCTCTTCATCGCCGCTGAGGGCATCCACACAGGACAGTTCATCTACTGTGGCAAGAAGGGTAAGATGCTACTGGATGATGAGCCCATTTGATCTTTATGGCACTGCAGCAGACAGTGAAGTAATTGAAGCCATGTTGGTTGTGTGGAAGTATTTCTGCATTGTAAAAGAAAATAGTTGTACAGTTGTATCATTTTGTTTGCAAAATGATGATTTCAATGGGTAGTACAAGAATCTCTGCATTCATGAACACAAATATACCTGTGGACCGTGTATAAAACAGACTGACAAAAGTCTGCTATGTCAAAGCAACAATCTGGGCTTTGCACAGAAAGACGGCGAACGGCAAAGGCGCTTTAATTTATTGCTTCATGGACTTTAGAATGTATAGCCACACAATGTTCAGCATCATGACAGTACACTGAAGATATACTACCTTACCAGAGTTGTACAGGAAAACACATGTAATGTAAAACACAGCCCACTGTTAAGATTCATCAAGGATAAAAGGAGCTCAGATGTTTGCATCTTGTCATTAATTTGATTACTTTTTTCAATATTCAATTTACATTTTCATTGAAATGTTAAATTTTCAATCAATAGATGTTTAGTGTACGGCGTTTATCACTGTCGTGCTGCTCAGCCTTATCCAGGCTACTCACTACTAATGTACAACACAGCCAGTGTTGTAATAGCAGTAAGGGGCAAACTGCTGAGTCAGTATAAATAGCGCTAACGAGTTTCATTCTAAACGGCAAATGTAATGGACATGTTTTACACCAGCTGAATAGCAACATTTTAAAGCGCATGCAGAGGTAGATGAAGTTGCTGGATTTTGGTCACTCAAAAATGACTTTGAATGCATTAAAATTGTATAGGTTGACCTAATGTGTGCAGCGTTAATTAAGGGATTAATTAACATGTGTTGTTCTCTATAGCCCAACTAAACATCGGCAATGTTCTGCCTGTTGGCACCATGCCCGAGGGCACCATCATCTGCTGCCTGGAGGAGAAGCCAGGCGACAGAGGCAAGCTGGCCCGCGCTTCCGGAAATTATGCCACAGTCATCTCCCACAACTTGGAAACCAAGAAGTCCAGAGTGAAGCTGCCCTCCGGCTCCAAGAAAGTCATCTCGTCGGCCAATAGAGCTGTCATCGGTGAGATTACTTGTTAGTATGTATAACACCATATAGAGCTGTTTGAGCACTGAATACTTCTCTGCTCTTCAAGGTGTGGTTGCCGGTGGCGGACGTATCGACAAGCCCATACTGAAGGCGGGTCGCGCTTACCACAAGTACAAGGCCAAGAGGAACTGCTGGCCTCGTGTCCGTGGTGTGGCCATGAACGTAAGTGTTCAAAACACCGCAGTGACTTGACACAACAGTGCTTCAAACTGACCTTTTCCACTCCTCCACACAGCCTGTTGAACATCCCTTCGGTGGTGGTAACCATCAGCACATTGGCAAGCCCTCCACAATCAGGAGGGATGCGCCTGCTGGTCGCAAGGTCGGTCTTATCGCTGCCCGTCGTACCGGAAGACTGCGCGGAACCAAGACTGTCCAGGAGAAGGAGAACTAAGTGTGACTTTCTTAAAAATAAAACAAAAGTTCTACCAAAACGTTATTTTCTTTATTTTCAGACAAGCTCTTGGCTTTTAAGACTGGATTTACACTGCAGGTCCTAGTGGCTGATCCAATTTTTAGTACATATACTGTGTGATTATTAAATGCACGTTCATCACGATCTCTAATTTCCTATATTTATTACCACCATATTGGCTTCTAGTGTGAATCTAGCCCAATAGTCAACTCTTGAACAGACTGATCGGCCATGTAGTAGTGACTATTACAGACCATTTCCGTATAAAACTTGATCAGCATATTTCGGTAAATGTTGCCATCAGTGTAGCAGCAACATGACAACATAAACATGACATGAATGTGCATGTGTGCTGTCTGAAACTACCTGAATTGGGAGTAATCCAAAACTTTTCCGTGCAAAATTAATAGAAATTGAATGCATCTCTCATGAGTCCGGTGCTCAATGACATTCTTGTAGTGTGGAGTGGAGAGACGTGCGTATGAGTTGCAGCTAAGCACTGTTAGTAGTGTCTGTGGGGAATCTAGACATTTTACAGATTTTTAATACTCAGTAAGGGACAAGGTCCTTCCCTTGTTTTTGAAGGGACAGTTGGCAACCCGAGCTACAGATATAACAGATCTGCCCAAACAGCAACAATAATATGCTAATTAAGGCAAGGTCAACATTAACAGCACAAACAGCATCAATTACCTAATTGTCAATAATTTAAAAAGAAAATCTGATCGCTCCCTGTAAAAAGTACGACTGCACTTGGCAACCAAAACAATCCAACAGTAGTTTGCACTAAAATTGTAAAAAATGATATCAGTCAACTCATTGGGTCTAACACTGATAACACCATTCAGAAACTTTTTTTTTTTAGAGAGGCCAATGACTGACACAGACAATATTCCATGTTCTTTATTTGCTAAGGGCGCAATGCTTTTTGCCTGTTATATTTCTGTGCACAAAAAAAAAAATCTCACAAAGTGAAAGTCCACATCGCGACTGTAGCTCCAGAATTCAACGTCACACACCATGGCCAAAACAAAAGTCGGCAAAAAAACGGGGCGCAGATTAGAACTCTGTACAGTCAATAGCTTCTTTAAAAATAACAAGGACAAAAATGTTCCTTTATTAAAACAAATTCTATTTTTTTTGAGAATACAACAAAAATAAATTCTATAAAATAAGAGCAAAAATATTTAAATACGGTGGGCAGAATATTTTCATTTGCAGGAGTATTTGGTATGTTTTAGACAAAATGAAGGAAAACACACATTCAAGTTACCAATTAAATACAGTATTTACTGATGGGTGTTACCTTTTAGTCAGACAGAATTACAAGTTGGTTCATGTTGCAACTTTTGACTTCTTTATCCGTTTTTTTTTTCTCCCCGATGCGTGCCTGTCCGCCATCCCTGCTCCTAGCTGGAACACCAACATGGTTGGGGGCCGCAGGGTAACAGAGGAAGCAGACTGGGTGGTAAAAATAAAATAAAATAAAAGGGGGCGGGGGGGAGGTTGGACAGAAGCGCAAAAAAAGTTGTTGCAAGTTTGATTTCATTTTCACCTATATAGCTATAAACTGTCTAATCCCACTGGAATACCGGACTGCAAAATGTTAAGTTTGGAGGATATCATAATGTGCAACTGGAAAAAAGGTACTTAAGTCATACATTGGTTGAAAAAAAACAAACAAAATTGCCATCATTGGAGAGTAGAAAAGAAAGCCAAAGGGAGCTTCAGGTTGTTTAGGATCACTTTTCCCTCGGGGCTACACACTATTTGTGGTGAGAAAGCCATGCTAAAATGTTACAGCATATTGACTGGAGCTCCAGAGGAAAAAAAAAAAAAAGAAAACCAAAAAAAAGGCAATGATTCTCAGAATGTTTTCACGTCAAACACCGTAAAACCTGACCCGTTTCTGCATGTCACGCTAAAAGCAACCACGCAGCTGGTGAGTCGTTGAGGAGCTTAATGAATAATGATGCATCCTTCGTCATCTTCATCCAGTTGAATGACCGTTATAGGATCACATGGCGGAACAAATGTGAACTGTGGGTGAGGACACAAAGAGGATCTGATGTCTTCTGGGGGGGGGGGGGGGGGGGGGGGTCTTAGTATAGTTTCCATTTTTTTGTGTAGTTCATTATTAAATCTGCAACCTCTCCCAACAGCAAACCACACAGAGTTATGCTACTGGGCGATCCCAACAGTCAGAAACATTAACATATTATGTACACCTTTTTTTATCATCATCATCGCCAGCTCTGGGTTAATTTTCTTTATTTAGAACTCTTAAATCTACTCCCTCCCCAGGCCCCACTCCCATGTAGCTAGCGTAAAAGGGGGAAAGAGCGCCCCACTCTTGCTGGCCAGGCTCTGGAGAGAGGAGAGAGAACCAAAGAACGAGAAGAGAACATGAGAGAAAAGAGGCACAGCAGAGGAGGTGGTGGTGGTACGGGCCTGGCATGGTGGGCAGGCCATGTTACTCCTTAGGCGGGGCAGGAGCCGGGGTTGGGGCGGGGGCGGGGGCGACCTCCTCTGTGCTGTCCCTGTTCTCTTGTGCTCTCAGGCCCGAGCCGGGGGCGGGGCCTGAGGTGGGAGCGGGGCCTGGAGTCGGGGTCTGTGCGGCGGGGCTGGGCGCGGAGGCGGGGCCAGGGCGCTGGGGGTTGTTCATGTGCTGCGCAGCAGGGCCGGTGTATGGCTGCCCATGTGGGTGGTTGTTCTGCGGAGGAGGGAGAGACGAGCAGATAAAACATTATATATGAATTAATAATGCTATTCAGTCATTTGTGTACATCTTTCACCCTTCCAGAGGGAACATAAAACATTAAAATACAGTGCCTTGCTAAAGTATTCGGCCACCTTGAACTTTTGCCACATTTCAGGCTTCAATGACAAAATTAGAATTTTTTTGTGATTTTTGCAATCGTGAAGCAGAACATAATTTATTGGGATATTTAAACATTAACTGAAAAATGGGTTGTGCAAAATTATTCCACTTCCAATTATTTCCACAGAGTCTCAATTGGATTCAGGTCTAAACTTTGACTTGGCTATGTTTAGTTTTGAACCATTCAATCATAGATTCTGCTTTTTGCTTTGGATCATTATCATTTTGGAAGGTAAACCCCCCATCCTGGTCTCAGGTCTGTTGCAGACTCAAACACTTTTCTTCCAAATTGGTCCTGTATTTGGCTCAATTGCTTAAAACGATGTTTTGCCTCAGAGTACAATTTTGGTTTCATCTGACCACAGCACCTTCTTCCACGTTTGGTAATATAAGATATGCCTTTATATTTAAAGTCCCACAAGGGGGAAATTTCCAGTTTACAGCAGCAGCAAAGGTACAGTAGCACACAAGTGATATAATACAAAGCATTTCCATAAAGGTCAGATTTGTGCAGTGTGCGACAATAGTTGTCCTATGGACAGATTACACCACCTTAGTTGTGGATTTCTGCAGTTCACACAGAGTGATCATGGGCCTCTCGGCTGCATCTTTGATCAGTGCTCTCTTCGTTTGGGCTCAATGTTTAAAAAAGGGACGGCGGGGTCTTGATAAGTTTCAAGTGGTTTGATACTCTAAATTTCAATATTGATTGCTTGAAGTGATCTGTGAGATGTTTGAAGCTTGTGAAATCTTTTCATATTTAAACATCACAACAGTATCTCAGACCTGTGTGGTGTATTCGTTGGTGTTCATGATGCTGTTATGACTTTAAGAGACCCCCCGAGACGACCACAGAGCAGGTGCATTTATGCTTTAAATGGCACATAGGTGGACTATTTATTATCAGTCATTTAGGTCAACAATGGATCATTAGAAATCCTCAGGGAGTGAGTTGGCTGAACTGTCGGTAAAGGAGCAGAATAATTTTGCACGCTCAACTTTTCAATTTAAAAAAAAAAACAAAAAAAAAAACAAAAAAAACTTTAAAATACCCTACACATTTTGTTCCGCTTCACCATTGTGTCCCACTTGGTGTTGATTCTTCACCAAAAAAAAAATCTCGTATCTGTTTGAAGCCTGAAATATGGCAAAAGATATAGTTGAACCTCTGTTTTCCAATGCCCCAGTTTGCCAACATGTTTTCGCACTCCACCATAAGCAATGTTATTTAAAAAAAATAATGTTCTAATAAACAGAGTTAAGCATTCTTACATTATGACTATACGTTGTGGTATGAAGTCACCATAGCAGTGCATTGTGATAATTACCTGCTGAAACTGTGTGGTTCCAGGAGAATGCGGGTAGAGGGACGTGTCCTCAGGCGGTGAAGAGTCTTGATCATCAGGGGCTTCCTGTTCATCAGGCTCCTGCAAACAAGACAAAAAGACAACATACACATCTACTGGCTGCATGTACCGGTGTTATACTATTTACTGTCATGTCATAAGCATCAATAAAACTATACAAGTGACAGTAGATCCCCGTTTTTCGCGGGGCAGCGGGTTGCGTTCTACGACCACCAGTGAATGGTGAAAAATCGCTATTCGATACGCCCATTAATATGTTCCCGTTCCTCTCCTCTCCCCCCACTTCCTTGACAACAACAATGTTCTCCCATTTCAAATCAATATTTGCACTAAAAGGGATGGTTGTAATTATTAGTTTCAGCCCAAGAATCCTCCCCACCTTTCTTCAACTGCCATTGTTCACTCATGACACCATCCAGGTCGAAGCACAGTTGAAACAGTTTTTAACGTGTGTGAATTTTAAAAATGTATAGATGTAATAATTCACCTTCCTACAAGTTTCAAGGATGAACTGACTGTTGAAGCTAATGCTTCAGAAGCCTAACAAACATTTGCATCTCACAAAAGTAAAATGCTTAACCCCCCCCCCCCCCCCCAAAAAAAAAAACACTCAGTGAAGCTAAGACAAATCTATAAACATTGTGGGCTGTCTAACAGTTGAATATGCTAGATTTGTATCATCGCGCATTTATAAAATTTCTACAGACTGATGGTGAATGAGATCAGTTTTCCGTGGGGAAAAAAATGCACTACTTTGGAGGAAATACTTTGTTTTTAAAACACCCCAAAACATTTTTAAAATGTATATTTGCGGGGCTGTGAATGCTGAGTCAGGGCTGTGCGGGGATCCACTGTACAGACTAATCATTGTTTCTAGCTTTGGCCAAGGATGACTTTCATTTATGTGGGGGTGGTGCCTGGGATACTGACCTTCCCTGGGCTTCCCTCAGTACACTTGAGCTGTGTGTGAAATATTACAGGAAAGTGTGTCATTCCACTGGATTGAACAAATGCAACTAATTCTTACATGACATGTACACACAATGCTCAATGTCATGTTATGTAATCTTATTGAGCATCGGCTGAGCTTCTGGAGCTCAACTGGAAGAACTCAATCAAAACACCGTTATTTCCCAGCATGCAGCTTTAAGTAGCTCGGACAATTCATTTCACATGTTAGCATCCTTGCAACATAAAAAAAGCAAATGCATACAAGTGATTCAATTTATGGTAGCGTCCTGAATACATGGCATGTCAACAATGCAGCGCAGTAATCTGGCCATGTATAAGGTGCAGTGTGTTGCACAGTACTGTGTAACTGTTTATTGCCATAACCGCTGTTAAGCTCCAAGGAGAACCGGCCGTTAATTGGAAGTACGCGATAATTGGTTGGGAATAATGGGATGAGACTCAGCACCGCGTTCCCAGTTGGAAAAGGGTGGGAATAAGGTCCTGCCCCAGGTGGAGTTCAAGTATCTTGGGGTCTTGTTCACGAGTGAGCGAAAGTTTGAGCATGAGGTCGACATGCAGATCAGGATCAGCACAGCGTCTGCAGTACTGCGATCGCTATACCGGACCATTGTGGTGAAGAGAGAAGCCAGAAGGCAAAGCTCTCAATTTACCAGTCGATCAATGTTCCCACCCTCGCTTATGGTCATGAGTTTTAGGTTGTGACCGAGAAAAAAAATATTGTGGGTACAAGTGGCTGAAATGAGTTTCCTCCGTAGGGTGGCTGAACACACCCAAAGAGTTCAGTCATCCAGGAGGAGCTCAGTAGAGCCGCTGCTCCTTCACAGACAGGAGCCAGTTTAAGTGGCTCGGTCATCTAGTTCAGATGCCACCCTGGTGAGGTGTTCCAGGCATATCAGGCTGGGAGTAGGCTCCGGGGCAGACCTAGGACATGCTGGAGGGACTATGTCTCACAGCTGGCCTGGGAACAACTTGGTGGACCTGGAGGAGGTGGCCCGGAAAGTCTGGGTTTCCTGACTGCTGCCCCCGCGACCCGGATAAGCGGGGGAAAAAAGGAATGGCATGGCAATAATTACATACAACTATATATAACAACTTCTATAAATATATATAAATATTTTTCAGTGCCCCAAAAAGTAGAAAGGAAAATGTAGCTCTATTCGGCCATATGGACATTTTGCACAAAACAGCAGCAGCAGAACCACTATTGTAAAGTAAGTAAGGAGCAAACTGCTGAGCCAGCATTAACAAGTTCATTGTAAACAACAGTTCAGCAAGTTTAACGCACACAAGCTTCACATAGATAGCCGAGTACAGCAACAGACATTTGAAAGCATATACCGAGGCAGATGAAAGTGCTGTATGCTGACCAATTATGAGAATTTGAATTACAGCTGCTGCCATCTTGACTAAAAACAACTACATTAGAAAGCACCGCCAGCGTTTGTGACCGAGCGCTTATTTGAGACCCTAGCGGTTATTCACTTTTGTTGACTACGCACACGGCACCTAAACGAGACTGCAGTTAATTCATTAGAGACATTAGTGGAGCGTTTACCATATGTTGCATTATTTTTTTTACTTTTTTTTAAAAAGCCAGACTATTGTATATTTTAACAATATGGGTTGGTTGATCAGTTTGTTGAATAATCATCAGAAGTCAGAAAGTGTAATTAGCAGAAAAGAAATCAAACCCTTCTGTGTGGCGTCCCTATTCATAAATCAGGGGTGTCCAAACTTTTTCCATCAAGGGCCCTGTGCATAAAAAAATATTAACATCTTATACACGCACACCAACTTTTTGGTGACCCTAAACCTGCCTCTATTGTTAGGATATGCTGCGGACCAACAGACAATACGCTGAAGGTTGCAAATGGCCCCCAAGCTGGACTTTGGACGCCCCTGTTTTACGTAAATGTAATCATATAATGTACGCATACGCAATTGGTTTGTCACTGCCAATGTGTTACAAGATGATTACCTCCTCAGGACAAAGCTCGCAGGCCTTGGCAAGGGTCATACGTGCGCTGTGCGAGCGCTCCAGGAAGTAGCCATTGGACGTCTCATTGCTCTGCACTGGAGGCGACCAGTTGTTGTATGTGTACTGTGGGTTCCCAGAATATGGCCTCCTCTCCAGCTCGTCACCTAGCCACTCCACTGCCCACGTCCACTTTCGCTTCAGGTCGCCGTTACTCTGCACGGATACACGTCACAAGCAAGCTCGATTAAATTACACTTCATAGACAAGAGAATGTAGGTGCCAAGGCACTACTTTAAGGTCCCCTATTATGCAAACCATGCTATCATCCATTTTGCATACTACAGCTTAAAAACTGAAGGAAAAAAATGGGCTTTGCAACTCATCTTAATGCAGCCTTTAGCTTTGTCAATCAGCTATAAACGTGATAGAAAGTTTGATCATTTTATTTCTGTCCAGCAAATAGGCTAACATGACAATGCTGTTAAAAGGTCAATTTAAGCTAAATTCCAGCATCAAAGCTAAAAACACTTCCAATACACTATTGAGACATTTAAAATTGAACCACTAAACTAAAAATGTCCCATATTCATTTTCTGAGAGACTAGCTCAATTCATTCATTTGTTACCATGCATACCTGCAGGATCTGGTAAGCCACTGAGCAGTTGCTGAAAAGGGCCACCATGCACTTAATGCACTGGTAGGCTCTTTTCTGGTAGTGACTCTTGGACCGCTGAATGGTATCAAAAAGGCCGTCTCTGTCATCAGGAATCCCTTTCAACACATTATGGATCCTGAACAAACAGACACAAATCATGATATAGAGTGACACAGGACATCATTGTTGAAGCCTTGTTGAAGCCAAGGCTGACCTGTGTGTCTGCCAGGAGTCCTCAATGAGAAGGATCTGAAGCAGCAAGTCCAAATGAGGCCTCAGCTCATAATTGTATGAGTACGCCACCTTTGCAGACAAATTAGACCATTTGAGATACAGTCATGCATGATATCAGCACAATTAAAGGTGGTGTTTTAGTTTTACCTGCCAGAGTAGCTCACTGAGCACAGTGGAAGAGAACTGTGGGTTTTCCCAACAGCTAAAGCGGAGCAGTTTCACGGTCTCTTCAGAGTTGCTGCAGTCCTCAATGATTTTCTTCACGTAGCTGGTCCTCACAAAGAGGATCTCTGCCACCAACTGCTGCACTAGCATTACCGGGGCCGTCAGGTTGGTGTCCCCATAGGGGTTAGTCAGAGGAGGGTTACCTGTGTGGAATATGGGTTCACTTTGAATGGAATGGAAAAGAAAATATGTATTCCCCGGAGGACGAGATGTATCGGTGGGTGGAGGCAGGGCTGCTAGCAAACAGGGTGCGGAGGAGTCTACCATAGTAGAAATCAAATGAGTAGATTGCAATAGATTGTCATATTTTTTTAACTATCTTTTTTAAAAGTAATGTTAAAATCTTGTCCCGTTCTCAGACACAATCTTGTGTAGCGCTGCTCAAACTAAGCGTCTTGTATGACGCTTAATGTAATAATTAATACCGTATTGGCCCCAATATAAAAAGTAATCTGAAAGTCAGGTTGTCTTATTCATACAAACAAGTGAGAGCTTTTCTTCCTGTCAATCACAAACAGACCAGAAAATAGCTCCAAAAATTATGTTAATTAACAAAAGTCACACACCTGCAGAGCAGCTAAGAAATTAAGAAAATATGATGATGAAAAAAAAGGAGTCTTATATTCGGGTCAAGATGGGTATACTGACATTCTTTCAAGCTACAGTACTGCAACAAAATAACTCCACAAAGTGACAAGACTTGGTGCAATCAGATGACATGCTAACCACAAACCTAAATCTATTGCAACACCATTATTTTTAGTAATTACTAAAATAATTCAAATAAGAAAGTAATTTGGTCCATAAAACACACCGAGTGGGATCAAAACACTACATATTAATTAAAAAGAGACTAACACTTGAATACTTTTTAGGGAGTCGTCACACACAGCTAGAACAGAGACGCTCACCATTGATAGAGGACTGCATACGTGAGGACACGTCACAGCAGCGGACCAGCTGAGAGACGACCGTGTAGAGCTTGCCCAGTTCAGCGTACTGGTACTTGATGGGGGGGCCAGGACCCTCGTCCAAAGCGACCAACATGAATGTGGCGGGCACATTCAGCTTTAGCAGCTGTGTTTTCTCTGCCAGGCCTGTGCAGAAGGGGAAAAAGTAATGCATTGTGAAGGAGTGTATTTTAAAAAAAAATCAGAAATATTCCAGTAAATCCAGTTGGTCAGAGCAGGTGTACATGACAGGTGGGGTGGTTGCGGCATGCTCCTTACCCAGATTGGCGTACATGACGAAGAGGTTGAAGTACTGCTGCAGGTGACGGCCATGTTCAGAAACCTCTCGTCTGAGCAGGTTGAGTACCGCTCTTAAAAGGTGGTCACTTAGACTGAGGTTATCACAACCCTGATGAATGTAAAAAATACAGGTTTTCAAACTGAGGGACTCAAGAGCAAAATTAGAGCAACAGCTGCTTCAAATCTTTAACGTCGTATTAGGAGGGGGGCAACCCACCTGAGCGGAGGTTCCTGGGGATGCAGTAGGGGACGGGCAAGGGCCGTCTTGCAGCGAGAAGTGAGCGATGAAGACAATGAGCTTGGCAAAGGCGCCGCGGACCTCAGCGCTTGGGCACTCAAGCAGGTACTCGGAGAACCGGTTTGGGTAAGCAAACAAGACGTTGTGTGCAAACCAGTAGCGTACATTCTTACTGTGTCTCAGCAGGATGCATAGAGCATCATACCTTTAAAAGGTAGAAGGAAAAGGCACGTTTCAGAGGACAAAAATCGTGAGAGAAAGACGTGGCAGGCGAACGGATCTTACCAGTCACTGGCAGGACCCCTAACTACTTTCTTGGTGTGGAAGCCTGTGCTAAAAAGGAAGCGAGCAGCCAGCTGAGCACTTATCATAGCAATCTCCTCTGCCTCTGGCAGAAGGTGGTCTTGTCCTGATAGAGAGAGCAAGACTTTGAAAAACACTATTCACATGGCATAAACTCAGATGTAGAAAAAAATGTTGTGTCTGTTGTGTGTGTGTTTTCAATGTGACATATTTTGGTTAAAATGGAAATGTGAATAATTCCCCACTGCACACTTGAGCTATACAGATGCCATATCAGCTGTAGTAAAAGTTTACCTTCACACAAGCTAGGATTTATAGTACTTTATAGACATTCATTCATTATTATATTATCAATCCATTTCCTACCATTTCCAGGGTGGTAAGCTGGAGTCTACCCCAGTGGATGGTGACCAAAATGCAGAGCTACACCCTAGACTGGTCACTCATCAATCATGGAGAGGTACTCGTTTATACTCACACCTAATGTCACTGATCGAGAGCATGCTTGCTGCATAAATATTAGTGTGTAACTACTGTATCGTTACATCTATTTGAGGTGGGTGTATTTATTCAAGTGGATGACATGGCATATATTGTAGCCGAGTCTGCTACTGTACTTTGAACGTATGTGCCAAATGATTGCATTATCTCCACAACCCAAGATTGTTACCCAAGTACCTGCTCCACAAGACATGTCCCCCTTTGCCAATACGTGATTCTGAAAATGTTCTAATTTTGAGGTTGATTTACTTTCACCAAGTATTGTATACTGTGCGCACCTAATTAAGTGTAATGAAATTATATCATTCAAAAACAAGTATACATACCTGGAGGGGGGTTTAAATAGACACTGTTACAGGTCAGAAGTTTCTTAATGAACTGGAAGTATTCCAGGCTGTATTGCATTCGGTTGTGCATAAATTGGACGTTCTGCTTGCGGACGCTGCACTCGATAACACCAGGCATCTTGACCTGATGTGGCTTGGTGGCGGAGATGGTCAGCTCTGAGATGTACTTGACAAGCTCGCTGTCCTTATCCAAGGAGTCCATGCGCTCGTAGAAAAGAATGTAGGCATTCCACCAGCGCTTCTGCCGGCGGTACGACATCCTTTTCATCATGTGATCAAACACCTCGCCCATGTACTCGCCGCCAAAGCACTGGTTCTTCATCTCCTCCTCATCGTCCATCTTGCACTCAGTCACGTCACCATCATCAAACTTGTACCAGCGGTTCTTCTCACCATCACCACCATTCCTTTGGATGATGTACGAGTAGTAATGCCCGCCGCTGGCCTGGCCCGAGTGGACCAGAACCCCTACCAGGCGGTACTTGGAGCTGCCTGAAGGTGTGGGTTCTGAGGGCTCGTTCTGCTGGATCACCTGGTTCTCTGGGTTAACGTCGTCACCCTCGATCTTGGCCACGCCGGCAACTGTGTACGGCTCCATGTCCAACTCCCTGGGGAATTCGAAGTAGTCGTTGAACTTAATGGCGCACTCCCGTTCCCAGTCATAGTCGAAGCGCTTCAACTGGATGGCCAGGACAGGGGGTAACTTCTTTATCAGCAGACGCTTGACTGTGTCCACCTTAACAGAAAGGAAAAGCAATTATTATTCTGAACCACTAATTTTAACTTCAAAACTTGACAACTCACCTTCTTATTACATTTCTCACAGTGATAAGCATTGGCTCCCTCCAGCAGATCGCCTTTGACGTATTGCTCCATGGAGTCCAGAAGATTCTGGTGGTTTCTGATATCTACATTAAGTGTTGTGAATGACTCTTCACACTCGTATCTAAAAAAAAAAAAACAAAAAGCCCCCCAAAAAAGGGATGCTGGGTGTCATTCAGTAACATAACCAATACAATAGTTGGAATACAACAGTTTCACAATTCAACATGGCCGTCTTTCCTTTCTTCATCATACACTATTCACACAAAGCTAGGTGGTTGAAACATAATGCTATAGGGATGCTTCCCGCGGTATAGGGAACCATGAGGGAAAGATTATGTCACGATCCTGAAAACGTGAAGCAATCTCCAGCAACCTCCAGCCATCTTGGCCACAACTGGAAGAACCAGCAAGACAAGGATCCAAAACATACCGTGAAGGTAGTGAAGAGATAGTTCTAGGACAATGATAGATGAGCAGAAGCACGGCTCAGTAGAAGCAAACTACGGTGGAAGAAGTCAGCAAGGGATAAGCAGTAACTCTAATATGCAGTTACTTTGAATAAAGAGCATTAAAAAATCATTTTCCACCACCTTAAAACTCCAGCATTAGGAATATTGTCTGCCGTGCTCCTGTTGCATTCTTCATGAAAAGGAAAAGCAACCATATTCCTGGCAAAAAATAGACATGCTTGCTATTCTAAATATTTATGTTTGCGGTCATGAAATCATTCAAGAGACTGGTGTTGGTCAACCTGAGAGGCATTACAAGCCCACTGCTGGATCCCCTGTAGTTTGCTTACCGGCCCAAGAACATGGGACTGCACTACAGACTCGGCAGGGACACACTGTATGTCAGGATCCTGTTTGTGGACTTTAGTTCTGCCTTCAACACGATAGATTTTCTGTAGAGAAAACCATCAGACCAGCCTGCCCTTCATATAGGAACTGTTCTGGTCCTGGTCCTCTTATGACCGCTCACACCCAGTCCACTAACTGTGTCAAATCCCTCCTTCCGGTAGGAGATACAGAGCACTGTTCACCAAAACAAGCAGACACAAAAATACTCTCTTCCCGCAGGCAGCTAAACTATTGAATACTTAATATCCCTCCTTATGTATGTATGTATGTATGTACTAATAGATTTTTTATTCACATTTATACTACAAACCACTGTTATTTGCGCCCATGACCATAGCACTACATACTGTTCCGCATGTAACACTGAATTGTAACATTCAACATTGTAAATACTTAACCATTCTATGTAAATATGTATAGCAGTATCCTTTTTCTCCTTATTTGTAAAGTTATTACTATTGTTGTACTTAAGCAGAGTGATGTTGAGTCAAATTCCTAGTGTGGTAACACACATGGCCAATAAAAGGCGATTGTGAATAAAATACCCCTGATATTAAAATAAATTGTGTATTGTTCTTCTTTCACTTGTTGGTCACATATAAATCATAAACTTGACAAAATATGTACATTTCATCACAAAACTAAAAAAAATATTGAGATGATTAATTTTGTGGACAGCTGTATATTGAGATCACAATACGCTCACCTGTGAGGGCATCCCTGACAGATTTTTTGGTCAGCAAAGGAGCCTCCCAGGACCTTACTGAGCATTGCAGGGTGACCCAACGCTTTCAGCGCCTCATCCAGACTGTCCACCAAAGAATTGAAAAACTCTAGAGCGTCATGCTGCTCCCTGAGATTCACTGGTTCTCCCCATAATCTATGAGAGGGTCACAAATGGACAGTCAAAAAACAACAATGATTCTCAGGACTGCGACATACAAAATACCTGAACTGTTTCCAGAATCCCCTCGGAACGTAGTACTGGAGTCTGGATGCAGCCAAATGGCCAAATATGACTTGCAGGTGACGCAATACCCCGATGTTGTACTCTTTCCTGTCTTCTGCTTTACTCGAGGGCTTATCGTCAAACTGATGATGATAGCTGAACACTTCGTCACGGGGATCAACATTAGTCTGTGAGGAAGAAAGATAAAGTTGAGTTTAAAAAAAAAAGTTTGAGCCAACAATGCCTTAAAAAGTGACTTTTTTGGGGATAGTGGGAGTACAATAGAGGCTTTGCTACACATTTTTAAATTTGCCAAAGTGACTGTTTCGTCGAGAGTGATTGCATACCCCGATATAGCTTGAAACCAGTAACCGGTCAATACACTGTCATTGCTGGTCAGTACCTCATTCTCTTGCTTCTCATCCCCTGACATGTCATCATCCACGTCGGTGCCCGTGCCTTCGATGGCCAGAATGCCATTGCGAATGGGAGGGATCATGTACAACTGCTGAATGACAGAGTTCATATAACATGTGGCCCCTGCGTTCTTCAGACCCACAAAGCCTTTATTTGGCCGTGGGCCCACAGGAGGCAGGTACTCCCACTCCGTCAACGTTTCACAGCCTGGATGGACAGACAAAAAACAGCCAACTTAAAAGATATGCCTCATCGGCTTGCAAAAGCAGTAGGCAACTATTAAGTGCCCTCCATACCTATATAGTACATGTCTGTGAGCGTGTCGACAATCTGCTTGAGGTTGCGGAAACAGCCAACAGCCAAGGCCACCAGGAGTTCAAAGCCAGCATTGATGGAAGCAGAAGAACTACACACAGGGATGGCCTGCTCTGTGGGGAAATCACCGCTCTTCATGTACTGCAGGTAAACATTTGACGCTGGGAAGATAAAGTCATCAATGAGCTCCTAATAGAAGAAAAAAACAAATAGCAATGTTGGAAACAATACTTTCATACTCAAAAGGACATAAGACTAAAAATTTCAGTTCGACCTTTATGAGGTTAGCACCGCCTTTCTCACACCCGATATAGTATTTCTTCTCAGGAGTCTGGAAGGCGAGAAGCTCTTTGGTGACCCCAAGGTGGCCTTCCAAGATGGTCTCCTCCACACCGGTCTCCCCTGTCCTCTTGACTTCATCCTAGAGGACGCACCAATGTCTGTTTAGCTCACATTCCCAATGATGAACCAACAGATAATAAGAACTTACCCGTATCCTTTTCAACCAGTCAATCTCATTGTTGAGCAGCACCTCCGCATTTGGCAGGTTGATGTTGCTATTATAGGCATAGTTCAGAAGGTGCCGGAGCAAAGTGAAGTAGTCCCCGGCATGTTTAGCTCGCTCCTTAGCTGTGGTCTGCAGACAAATGAAGTGTGCCGATAAAGCTAGGATACTGCCAGCAGTTATGGATCCAGTATATGCTACATTGATGCTACTACTTACTCCCAGCACAGTGAAGAGAAGGGTGATGAAGAAAAGGAGGGGTCTTTGCCCCATGCAGCACCTGGTTGCCATCAGGAAAAACTGCTCCTGAGCCATTTGCCGTACGGATCTGTCAAAGATCAATGGTAGTGTTATTGTTCCCTCACCGGCTATAAAACGTCTCCAAGCTATTCACTTGCTTTTCAGCCATCTTATGACACTGATAAGAATGTTAATTGAGCACTTACTTGCTGTGGCAGTGCAGCAGCAAGTCTATGATGAAAGTCTGCCAAGCTCGCTCCTTACTGAGGGTGTCCAGGGCCGTGGGCATCAAGGCAAAACACAACGTCATCACTTCCAGTGCCTCACAACACACTTGCTCGTCCTCGCCATCCGGTTCCTTGGCTGCATTTGTCTATTGAGAGGAAAAACATGTAACATTTGCCATTCACAATTCTCACTATTTCATCAATTTACCTTCTCATAAATCTTGCTGATTTCTTCATTAGAACTGAAGACAAGCTGCACTGTACCGCAGCCTGATGCCCAAACGATTTTCTGTACCGCTCTAATCACGCAGATGTCTGGGATAGACTTTGATGCCTGGAAAAAATTCTGATGGTGTGCGGAGAGGTACCACAAAAGTCATTAGTATGGAACCAGCATCCAGCGCAAACATCTTATTACAAATTCATATTGAAAAACCAAAAAAAAGCAGTGCATTCCTTCTAGTCTTTCCAGTTACCTCATCAGAAATCTGCTGTGCCAGGCGGATGGCTACATTGCGCAGCATACATTCTGATGCAGGGTTTGGGATGTTTTGCAGGGCGCTCTGCAGAACCAGAGCCTGATCGTGAGTGGCCTGATTAATCTGTATGGATAAAGATTACACCTCAGGAAAATGTTCCAAATTTTGACATAATTTATCAGTCTGTGTGTGTGTGTTATGAGTATCTCCTAACCGGGGACACTGGGATGTTTCCCTCTGCATTAGGCTGGCAGGCCTCCGCCACAGCCTTCACATGTCCAAAGCCTACAGCGGTGAGCAGTAGTTTGGCGATTTTTAGTGCGTTGAGATAAGCCCCGCGCCGTGTTTCCATGTCGGCTGACAGCAAGAAGTTGTTCCGGGTGAGCATGCTCAACACCAATGGCAAGCCGCCGCTCTTCAGAAAGTTGTACTGGAAGTCACTGGCATCCTCGCCAAGAGTGGCACTGGCAGGCATCAGCAAAGCATACACAACCTGGGAGAGAGGCAAGGATGGTTTAATACTCATAACTTTATGAAGTATATACCAACACAAGCTTTTATCATGCAAAAGAACTTTCCACTTCAAAAGAACAGAAAAACATTGAAGAGCCAGTCAAAATGAGTCATACTGATACACAATGGAGGAAAACAAGGTTCTCCACATTTAGACACTTCATCCAATTTCTAAATAGACTTAAAACATGTTTACCGACGCTGGCGAGGCTCACAGAGACACTGGCCATCATTCATCAGCTCACAGAAGCAGAGCTCACACTACTTTAATTTCAGGATTATTAGGTGCAACGGTTTATAAGGCAAACTTAACTTGGGAAAAAGATTTGTACATATTTATGCTGCACAGATCTAAAAACTGCAGGTGTCCATGTCGTAGCATTAAGATGTCACACATAGACTGCACGAGTGGTTAGCGTGCAGGCCTCGCCGCTACAAAATTGTTCAATTCCATGTTCTTCCTGTGCATGTGTTGGTTTTCGCCAGGGACACCGGTTTCCTCCCACATTCCAAAAACATGCTAGGTTAATTGGCGACTCCAAATTGTCCATAGGTATGAATGTGAGTGTGAATGGTTGTTTGTCTATATGTGCCCTGTGATTGGCTGGCAACCAGTCCCGCCTCTTGTCCAAAGACAGCTGAGATAGGCTCCAGCACCCCCGCGACCCTCGTGAGGATAAGCGGTAGAAAATCAATGTCAAATATTTTTTTCTAACTTTTAATTAAATACTTTTTACCCAACATTGCATTTAACACTGATAGAGTAGCGCACCAGAAAAGTCTGTCATCACCGTCTTCATCCTCCCTAAAAACCACTGAAGAAGTCGTCTTCACCCCCACAATTCCTTTGCCAACACCCGACCAGTGTCACTCCCCCTTTCACCGTCACTTCCAGAGCCCCCACTGCCCTGAAGCAAATAAAACCCAGCTCGTGTGTTGTCCTCCCCACTACACAGCTGTCTAGCCCAGCGTAACCTGCAGGCACAGTGGACCTTTTGACACCGCTCCACACTGCCAAGATCCACATAGACCAGAGAAAAAGCCGCTAACATCACCACCAACCTGAAAGTCGCATCACATGCACCTCTTCACATGTTCTCCATGATGAGAGCATATGCAAAGTGCAAAATCACTGCTATGCAGCACACAAATGCCGTAAGACCAGAACATCCCTGTATATACACCGCAGGATTCAAAGTAACTTACTTTTCTTTTGACTTGTGTTTATTACATGCATGAATAAATTGTGTGCGTGCAAGCACGCCATCTTTTGATTTTGTCTATTCATTTCTATTTTAAAAATGTGCCGCCTCAACTGTCTTTACGGGACCTCGAGTATGATACAAAGACATTTCTTTAAAGCAGAAAACACTAAGGAGTGCAATAATTTAGTAGCACAGTGTTTGTTTACTAATATGCAATTGGTTTTTCATTATTCTAACCCTTGCTGGCAAAGCACTAGTAATAGTTCCTCATAGTACCTGATTAGGGGAAATGCGAAAGGCGTTGATAGCAAAAAGGGCCTTTGCAAGCCCTGTGTGGGTACGGTGCAGTGGCAAAATATAGAGAATGTGCTGGCATGGTCGCACCTCAATGAGATAGAGCACTTGTGAGGGCGAGGGGCCAAAGAAGCGTGAGTCCAGTGAAGGGCTAAGGCTGTTCTCCCCAAGCTTGGCATGGTCCAAACACACAACTCGTAGGTTTTCTACAGTCGTGTTATCTATAGTGGGACAAAACAACACAAGCGGTGCAGAAATTACTGTTGTGTTGCACAACAGTGAGCAGGCTGGTTGATGAACCGGAGCACAGGAGAAGAAGTACCTGGAGGCATGAGTTTCATAAGAACTCTGGCTCCGTCTCGAAGCAGGGGCATGTTGAGCTGGCAGCCCAGGTCAGCCACCTGCCACAGGAAGGAGATGTAGCGGAGGTGCAGTGACATGATCTGAAAAACAGGAAATATTACTCTTAAAACAATTTCTGACACATTTTAAACTTCTGAAGTGATTCCCCAGCAACCCACCACTCCAGGAAGACAGCTCTCTACTTCGGGGTTGGGGCCATCGCTGTAGTGGTTGCCGTGGTTACCAGGAGAGCCAGCGGAGGAATCAGACGAGCTGTCTGGGCTGGAGGGCATGTTGGCACTCACCTGAGTTAGCTTGGCAGTAATCAGCTGAACAAATAAATAACCAAATTAATATGTTTATAAAACAAAGCAAGGATAAAACAGCATAAAAAGGTGACATTGTTACAGTTTTATCCTTCAAATTGAGCTGTCCAATCAGCTTCCTGTCGTCAGCTGGATCAACAACCTCCCCGCTGATAAAGAGCTCTATCTTGGTGTGTGCGGCGTTGGCTTTGATCCTGTTCAGGATGCCACGCCGCACCGAGCCGATTGTGTCGTTGGTGTGCGACCAAATATCCAGGTCGTCCACTTGGCGCCCCTGGTTGGGGAAGCGCACGATCAATGTGATATGCTTTCCCCGGAACGCCCTGAGGAGACAAATGGCAACATTTTGGTCCACCAATTGGTCCATCTTCCAGACACAAAATTAATGAGAGGTTCATGCTCATTATTTCACCTGGACATGGGGAGGATAGTTCTCTCCTCATGGTAGTCGCTGTCACACTCATTGATGTACTCCTTGAGCACAGTGAGAACTCGCACCATGCGGATGGCCTCCTGGCGGGCACAGTTGATGCTGTCTTTGTCTCCATCCAACACACACAGGGTATCGTAAGAGGCCTTCAGACGGTCAAAACATGACTGGATAAAGTCTTCATGGATTTCCACCTACAACGGAATACGTTTGTCATTGTGAGGGCATCATTTTGGTGACTTAAGTTACAACAGCAGAGCGCTGCACTGGGACAGAATTCTGTACCTGGTTGACTTGTAATTTTGGGCCAAGATTGGTGTAGATTTCTTTCAGCAGGTCAATAGCTCTGTTGGCAATGTCGTCACTTCCTTGGATTACCACCTGAAGATGAAAAGACACAGAAGTTCTTCAAAAAATATTCGATATGTCAATTCAAGTTGCAGCCGCCAGAAGCATTCCGCTAGATTGAAATATGTTCACACTAGGTGCAGCTCCGTCTCCGGATCTGTTTGGGGTTTAACTTTTTTCCCCCCACAGACGCCAGAACACTCAACCTGTGGGTTTCCGCAGCCGGAGTGCAGCTCGACCAGAGTCAGTACGAGTGCCACTGTGTGGCAAGCCGGACTGGATCAGGACCTGATTCAGTGTAAGCCCGGGGTAAGGATGTCACTTTTCAATGTATTTAAAAAATACATTAAAAACATCACATGGATTATAAGAAATGTGAAATGGATGGGGGTTGGGATATAATAATCTCTGCTTCCTACTCATTTTGGACATATGGAACTACAATTAATTATATGATGTATTCCACTGTAACTTGTATGCGTGTTCCAAAAAAATGAAACCATTATCATTGTTGGTGCTTCTGGGAGTCTTTTCAGAGGGCTTTATATGTGGAATAAGTGTTGTTTCATACCTGCAGTAATGAGCTCTCTATTGGTTTTGATATAAAGAATGCACAGAAAGGCCACATTTGTGTTCATGTCTCAAGGATTTTGGATGATGACTAAATTCCAAATGTTTACTTTAAGGACATACTACAAAAGATGCTAGTCAAAGATTCTTCAATGCCAGGAGTGCTACTAAGTACCTACTGCAAATATGCTAATCAAAGATTCTCTGACAGGGAAACGCTGATGTCATTAGGTTTTGATTTCAACTTGCAGCTGAATAACTGACATAGGCACGACTTATGCTACTAATTAAAGCATATTGCATAAAAAATAAAAACAGTCCAGAACATCTGTGGCCTCACCCTCCAGAGGTAGTCCAAGCCAATCAATTCCAGGTCATCCATCATGTAGGCCCTGCGTTTGGCTACTAGTTTGCCCTCCCTGCAGTTAACAGCTTTGAAGAACCTCTCAAAGCACTTCATGCCATTCTCAGTCAACAGCGAAGGGTCCAACTGCAGAACATTGTTCTCAAAGAAGTCCTTGTTGATATCCGGGTCAAGGTCAGGTTCGTCACCCATCAGTTTGGAGTACCTGTGAGGCGAGGTTGGCGCTTAGACATGCAAGAGACAGAGAAAGGAAATTCACAACGTACCATTTAAAGCAGGCTTCGCGGTCACAGAGGAAGACGGCAGTCTCAGCCAGGCACTTCCAGATCTGCTTTGCCTGAGGGGCGCACAGCCACAGCTGACCATCCTTTAAAAGAAACCTTAGAAGAAAAAAAAAACCCAAAAGCTACAGTGAGCAGGAACAGACTATCCTGTTATACTTTTATATAGGGTTATACCTCAAGAAGTTCAGTCTTTCCTGTACTTCCTGTACATGGCTGTAGCGGCTTCCTGGCCGTACTGTCTGAGGATCAAACTCTGCCTGTTCTTCTACAGAAAAAGAAAAGACAAGTGTGAGACTGTTGGGTTACGCAACTTTTATGGTAGCAGTACATTTGTCTCTAAAGCATACCTTTTGAGAACTGCCTCATTGTCTCCATGTAGGCGGACAGGTTCTCTGCTACCAATGTGACCAGAGCGTGGTTATTTTGCAGCTGGTTGATAAGGTCATGGCGATAAAACACATGGGGATTTCTCTGGGTTTGACTGAAAAGTAAGCAGCAAGAAAAAAAGGGTAATTGATACACAAGAGAGGGCATTAAAAACAGGAAGAGGAGGCAAGAAAGCAGAGAACAAGGTCAGCTATTTGTTGATCACAAAAAACAAAAAAAAAAAACTTCCTCTCGCCCCCATTTGTTTTCATTAACGGCACAAAGAAAGCAGCTTTGGAGCATTTTTGTCTGTGTAACAAGACACTTTGATATCAATACATTTCCTGCCTTGCATCTAGGAAAAAAACTGCACAAAAAAAAGCACACAAATCAAAATTTGTTTAAAATCTGCTGCTGCTTTTACATGGAGATCACGCATCAGAGCTGTAACGGAAGATCGGACGAGGGCTATTCAACAGGCGGGCCCTGTTGCCTGGCCTTGGAATTCAGTTCAAAACTTTAAAATGACAGTTTAGCAGAATGCTTGCTCAAAATAATATGCATTAAAAAAAGTCATACATGTGCATCACAAAAACGTTGGGCACAAAAAAGTCACCTCACAATCGTTCAGTGTTTACATGTTCGGATGATGACTGATGTGACATGAGAGCCAAAATGAGCAAGAGCGGTAACAACATTGGAAACAAAAAATACCTATTCATTTATTTTTATAAGTGGTACAGACTTGTAATTACCTGTGCTCTCACAACATGTGTCTTAATCCAAATTTTACATTTCAACGCTTTCCGGTGGACATTGCTACCAGTCAACTTTGGCTTCTTGTCATCTTGCTGTAATGTGTGAACAGGATAAAACAGCTTTGCGCGTGTGAAGTGCACACTTCAGCAGGGACAATTATGTTCCTACACGTTCACAACAGAGGAAGAAATATGTTTTGAAGTGTTCTGTTGTTAAAAGCACGAGGTAAGAACTAGCTATACTAGCTTTGCGTCTGCACCAACTAGCCAGAACTACTTTATTCATCACCAAAAACTGACCAGAACTCTGCTCATGGGATGAAGTGGGGGGGAAAGTCACTACACTGCTGATGAGGTCATTCAACTTCATATGACAAAAACTCAAGTTATCCCCTTCATAAAGTCAAATTCTCTTAAATTATGACTTTAGCCATTTGTGAGGTAAAAACGTGACTATAAAAAGGTTCTAAAAATGTGGTCCCCAGAGTAATATTTCTGTAAATAGGTGCAAGGCATGAAACAATGTCAATATTTGGCACTGGCATTAAGAGGGTCAGGGCTCCATCTTAAATGACACTGTATTAGTCTTGATACGAGTGAGGATTTAGGTGGCAGGTGATCAATGCTGGGGATAAAAATAGTTCATGTTGGTAATGTAAGGAAAAGCAGTGTGGACTCCATGTCAAACACTGGTTATAAAAACGGCACAAGACAAGTGCACTTTTATTTTGTTCGCATTGTCGGTCGCAACTTATGCAACAAAAATGAGCACATCTTAGCAAGAGGACTGTAAGGTGTAATCAAATCTCATTTAAGATGGAACCCCAGTAATAATTGGTGAAAGCAGGTTCAAGCCACAAACCTCTAATTATGTACATGTTAATACATAAATATATAAACAACACTTGTTTTTGCTTTGATTTTTCACAAGCGGCAATCAAAAGATCTAAAATGTTCTTTGCACAGACATTTTTCACACATCCATCAAGTGTGCAGTCAGCACTGTTTTGCCAAGATAATCCTTTCACCTCACAAGTGTGGCACATCATGATGCTGATTAGACAGCATAATTACTGCACAGTTTCGCCTTTGACTGGCTACAATGAAATGCCACTCCAAAATGTGCCGTTTTATCACACAGCACAACGCCAGAGATGTCAAGTGTTGAAGTAGCGTGTGATAGGCTTGCTGACTGTAGGAATGTTCACTGGAGTTATTGCCCATGCATTGAATGTTCCTTTCTCTACCATAAGCAGTCTCCAAATACTTTCCACAGATTTTGGCGGTACATCGCACCAGCCTTACATCCACAGACCACATGTAACCACACCAGCATCTTTACTTGCAAGATTGTTTGAGATTACTGCTACAACAAGCAGTATGCATAACCAAAGAATTTCTGCACAAACTGAAAAAAAATTCTAAAGAGAAGCTCATATGCATGCTGGTCATCCTCATTGGGGTCTTGACCTGACTGCAGTTTGTCGTCCATACACAAATGCTCACATTTGATGGTGTCTGGTACTTTGGAGAGGTGCTCTCACCCTGGTTAAATCAGGGTTTTTACCGTTTTCTGATCTCTATGTTGTGGATCAAGTGACCTATTGTGTTATATAGTATGGACAACAAATAAGTGCATTTAAATGCATGGCGATACATGTTAACAAGACCTTTATGCCCATTGCTGTGTGTTTCATTCACAGCTATCGCCTCATGTTGCAGCTTGATAATACAAAGCCCCATGTTGTAAGGATCTGTACATAATTCCTTCAAGCTAAAAGCATCCCAGTGACTCCATCAAGTTTAACAATTGAAATGCTGAAATAATCATGCTGTATAATCAGCATCATGATATGCCATTATCTGTGAGGTGGATGGAATATTAGAAGTGCTCACGAACACAGATTTAGACAGTGTGAACACAATTTGTGTTCATAGAAATGTTTTAGATCTTTGAGTATAGCTCACGAGAGAAAAAATGTGTTTATATTTTTGTTGAGTGTATTAACATGTCAAAGAGAAAGACTTGGACAGAACACAAAGTAGGTCGGCAGAACCCTGACACTGAACTTACCCCACTAAGCTCATTTGCATGTTAATTGGCATTTTCTTTCTGGAAAAACAACAGGGATGTATACTACATATTGTCTACGAGGGATTGCAAGAAAAACACTAACTTAAAGGAGTTTGGAGAACAATGTTTGTGCTGGCTTTTCTTGTGGTGCGTTTCAGTGCGTAGTCCAGGAAAAAAAAAATGCTGGCCTGGTTACAGTAAGAATGAGCTGCCATAACCTCACCTTAAGTTCTGAGGAGCTTCTCCAAAAAGGCTACAGATTTCTCGGATTTGCTTGAGGGCAGGAATCACCCATTTGTCATTGGTTCGTAGTTCCTCTATGAACCGATCAATCCACTGGATCTTCTGAGTGTCTCTGTCCTATGAGTAAAAAGAAACAATCCCCATAAGTGCATAAAGAGTCTCATATAAAGGTAGAGTACAGTACAGCCCTTACATTTCAGCAAGCCTTTTTATTCCAGTAGATCTTGTCAAAGGGATAATACTAAAATAGTGCACAGCTTTATTGAGCAGTATACGACAATACACCATATATGGCTCACAATAGCGGTGTCTTGATACAGAGTTTTCCAGCATATTTAAACCAAATATAAACAGCAATAGTGCAAAAATAATTTGTATTTTAATGCAACGTTAATTGCTCAGAAAATGTTATTTTAGGTGTCTGACAGTGTCAGTAGTTTAAACTCATTCATGTCTCTCGAGTAGATCAAATTTATCAAGTAGAAGCACAACACGAATTATGTATTATAGTAGCACTGATGTAATCAGCAGAAAGAGAGAATGACCCAAATGAGGTAGACCTCAGGAGACACTGCTTAGATACTCCAAATCCTTTCACAATTTACTCCCATCCACGCTATAAAATCCAAAAAGTGAGTACACGTTTTTTCAACTATGCTGGCGAATCCGTCCGTTTAATTTCTCCGCCCGAGTCTGTCGTAGTGGGGTATTCGTTTAATCTTTACTTTTAGTTCCTGGTAACTATAGTTGATGAACTAAAAGGTTCCTGTTGCCCTATGTATTTTGTATTTCCACCACATTAAAGCTCAGAGTTTATTCATATCAAGCTGATATGTGAGGGAGTGGTATATTTCATTAAACTAACAATATTAGGTATAAAAAATTTTTTTTAATGCAATTGTCTGGAAATAAAATATACAACAAAGAGTTGCCGTCTCAAAGTTCCGTTCTGTATGTTACTGAGTGGTGTGAAAAAGTTTTGTCATTATTTATTTTTTGGTATGTTTCAGATAATCCTCTCTCGGCAAACAGGGCCATATAGCAGCTTTACAACGGGATAACAAGCCTAAACACAACTCTAAGATGACAACTTACTACTGCAATGTAGTATATTGAAGTTTAATTTCTACATGTCCATGAAGATATACTGTAGTATGGTTGCCGGAATGTGATTTTGCACCTAATTTTCCCTCTGTCAAAACGTACCTGTGAACAACTGTAATCCAGTATTTTGATGTGAGCACTAAGAGCTTGGTCCATTATGTCTACAGGCACGTCGTCGCTGTGGGCTAGGTTCCACAGCAGATTGAGGACCTTGTGGGCCATCACGCCGTCCTTGTCGTCCTCGGCCAGGCGGCGGATGAGTTCCAGCAGTTTTTCACGCTGCTTCTTGCTGGCATTCGTCCAGCTTGCCTGCAGGAGAAAACATATGCCAAGGGGTTAGTTAATGGCAGAACAATACTGTTATTACTAAATGAATATGTACTCTACATACCACCCCATTGAGATGCAAACCCACCTTAAAACAGTCGAAGAGATGATCAAGCTGCTCAGGAGAAAAATCCCACGCTAGCTTGGCCAGAAGATCGTGGACATTTTTTACAATTGCTTCGTGTTTGCCAGCCTGCAAATGTAGAGACACAGTTTTACCGACCTGCTGAGATTCCTAGGACGAACCTCTCGTACATATCGGCAAATCTTGCAAGAATTACAAGTATCCTAAATAGAGGTCAGTTCAAGCATTTAGTTTTTTTTGTCACATGTATTAAAAAAGGGGAGGGTGAACTGTGAGTGAAGAAGTGGGGCTAAACAGTGTATTCCTGTTAACATTAGCTGTCAGAAGCTACACACCTTTTCAACTTTTATTAGGGGTGAATACGACTAATGTACTACATTTTGTCTCAATTTATGTTACTATGATCCAACTACTTTGATTTGTGTTTGGCAAGTTGTCATTCATGTAGCGGTTTAACATTGTTTAAAAGTTAAGCAATCAATTGCATCAATACTAGAAAATAAAAGCATTGGTGGCACAGCAGGCTTTATATGGATCTGTTTGGGTGTGTTTTTTTAGTACTTTTAATGACAGACATTAAACATTACTCGATTCAGTCTGCATGTCTGTGACGTCATCGTCGTGTGCCAGCAGAAAACAAAATGTAGCATGGCGGGCTATCATAGGACAAGCGGGAAAAAGCATTACACTTGTCAAGAGGGAGCTGTTCTAAATTATTTGCTTGCTGTTTCTTGAATATGTAAAATGTCAGACTAAAATACCACGGCAACACAACAAATCTCTCCAACCATCTACTAAGGTGCCATGGGATTTCACACAACGCTGACTGTCCAGGCACCTATTGTTCACACTGACAAGACATGCGACCCGACAGTGTGGTTGAAAATCTGTTTTGTGAAATGAGTTAAAACATTGGAGCCACGGTACTAGATACAGATAACGACGGCTGGCTGGACGTGATGCACAAATCAAGGGTATGTGACCTCTCATCACATTGATATGAATATTGTATTATTTTTACAGAAGTTGCAGATAAACCTACTGGTTGCACTTACTATACTTAATGAAAATGAGAGCAGTAAAGGCTATCTGGTTCATTCAATCGGAGGTGTTGGTTGCACTTTATTCAAATAAAACGTGAATGCATTTGCCCTTAGTTGTTGCTTACTTGTTTGTATCCATAATTTACACCTGATTCTCTTACAAAACAAACTCCACAAACTCTTACAAAGGAAATCTAGGAAACTTCACCAGCACTGTCTGGTATCAAGGTATTTATTTCAGTCACACTTATTACATTTTTAGCTAAAGATACTGAATCAATTTAATTTCCTGGCCTAGTTCTTTCTTTCATAGATATTGTCCAGGTAAAAGCTAAAGTATTTTATTTCTACAAAAAAACATCAGAATCTGTGACATTATTTTGACCTTTGTTCTGAATCAGGTACTCATTAAATCATTCACTGCCACAGGCGTCTTTTTCACAAAGTACGTTGACTGTCAAAGACCTCAATCGACGTCTTTTGCTTTTTTTCCACAGGAGCCACAGATCAAAGTCTGATGAATCTTGTGTGTGAATTTCAGACATGTAGGCAAGTATTTCTGTCCCAATAGGAGGCAACAGTTCTATTCTTCAGCTTGGAAGCAGCAACAGCTTGGATATGACTGAAGTTGCTGAATTGACAGAAGGAAATGGCCAAAAATACAGGCAGTGTACACCGGCACAGTTTGTTTAGCTGTGGATCTGTTGCGATCGCAAAAGATAGGGTGACTGTGACGCTGTTGTTGTTCGTCTATAAATAGTTTGGACACACATCTGTAAATAGATTTTGTGTTATGTTCTAAATCTGTGAATAAAAGTAGTTTCTTTTAAATTCAATATTCTGGGGATCTTCAAAGTTCAGCAAAAATGCCCCAAAACTCTGGCAGTATGGCGCTTTTTCTGAAAAATGTCTGGCAGTCAATAAGTTAATGGTTGTGAAGTTTCTGAGACATACAATATTTATTTAGAATCACAACGCCAGAAGAGTTTATACCGGAGGAATGGCTCACTCACTCAGATTGCTGTAAGGACTGTGATGTCCGTGATGCGAGCCAACTCAAACTGCAGTGTTGTGAAATCATAATAAACACAACATATTACCTGTGCTGCCCAAATGTTGTCGAGATCCTGCATTGTCAGCGCTTTCTCTTTGATAACGAAGCGAAGGATCTTCTCCAGTTTCTCGACATACTGAGGCTGATGTAAACTGTCCCGCAAGACGATGGACAGGATGTGGTTCTGCTGGATCCACTCCTGAGGCACAGAATTAAATACAGGTAAATACAGACAATGGTGAAATTGATGTGCAAAGATTTAGAAACCAGGCTACTGAGCTCACCGCCATCCGCTCTGCTGTCAGCCATTCATCCTCCTCTGGGTTATGCCGATGAGTGTAGTAGGACACGCTGGATATCACCTTGTTAACTTCATTTAGTGCATTCATTTTGCCGTTAAAAGAAGAAATTTGCAATAACCTGAAAGAAAAAGGAGTTTATTAACAGGATTAGTTGGTTGACAGGATTATTTGAGTAATAATATGTCCCATTGTCTCAAAATCACATCCTCACCTAAGAATCATTTTTAACCTAAAAATCTCTAAATTCTTCACAGTCTCCTCCTGCCCCGGTACGCGAGATGCAAGGTTCTTCAGAGACTTGATTATCATGGACAGTGCGTCGTTTTTGGCTTCATTCTTGGCCTCTTTCTTCAGCTCCTCATCGGTGAGGTTCTCCAAGAACTGGGGTACCATTTCGATGACAGGGAGGAAGTACTTCTTCACTGTGTGCAATGTGAGGAACTCATAACACTGGCCAAAAGGCCTGAAATAAGAGAAGGGGAAAATTAAAAGCAAGGACAGTCTTTGATGAAGCCTCATTAATACACGCGCTTACTTGATAAGTGCAGCGATGATCTGGACGTTCAGTGCTTGGCCACTCATGAAGCGATCGTGCAACATTTGAAACCCGTTTAACGTGCCAAATTTATTTATTAAGTCCACCAACCAGCCCTGCAATTGATGAAACAAGAGGGAAGGCTATAATCGGCTGGTTCCGCAACACAAAATTAGGTGATGTACTACATTAGCAGACCTGCCAACCTTGAAGAAATTAAAACAATTATTATCTTTTTAACATACACCAACAGATCCACATCAGGTTTGCGTGTGTGACTTGATATCAGCTCTGTGCGCAAACAGCTCTTGTTGACTATTTAGCTTATCAGCATGCTTAGACGCTCGCAAATGATGGTAATTAAAGGGAGTGTTAATGCAGGAGAACTAATCAACGTGTTACAGCAGTCATTTTTTGCAAGTGTTGATTCAAAATCAGAGAAGGCATTAGCGGAGGTGAGTTTTAGGCACCACTGAACGAAATGTCTACACATAAGAAAGAAGTTCTACAAGCCAACCAATAACAGCCCTTACGGTCCCTGAAGCTAGGTTTTGTGACCCCAGAGGTGCTCGTTAAACTACACAAGATTCTGTGCAGGCAGAAACAAGGAACACAGGAGGATTATCCAGGTTACTTAACTCAAAACTGGAACCAGCGAGATACAACAATGTGTGTATCTGCAGAGGCCCAAAGCGTACAAGCATATTCAAGTGTCAATGCATGCCGGGTATGAAAAGTGCATACATGTTGGCAAGTCTGCATTAGCATTAGTTTTTATATAACCTTCGGCGAGCGTGGGTCCGGTGGTCGGGCATAGAGGTCGTCGTCGGCCAACTGTGCTCCAGCAGGGACACTCTCAGAGGGCCGCGTGCCATTGTAGATGTGGAACTTGCAGTGGGGGTTGGTGGCCATGGCCAGAAGCTCCAGTAGGGGGAACCAGTCCTGAGAGAGCTTGGCCACACACAGTTCCACCAGGCGATGTGTGTTATTGATGATACACCTCTGTGGATGTGGACAGTGGATACATAGAGGATTACCAAAATATATCCCACAGGGAATACTCAATTGTGAATGATGCTGTACATGTATATGAAGTTGTTCAACTTCATATACATGTTATCACTCAAATTTGAGAATTCAAAAATACTAACATGAATCTCAAACTTCCAGCCGCTAACTGCCTCATCTGTCAGGATCTTTGTGAATGAGATAGTCAAACCATCTCGGAAAAACCTCTGACAGGCTTCACACTTCACATCTAGACCTGCAAAAAACGAATACCACTGTTATTTACTACAATAATCACAGTGAGCTATTGCACACTGGCAATGGCTGTGCAGTTTATATCAGCATATTGTTATTATAGCCATGACTACCTTTTTTACTGAGGTCTATAGCAGCCTCCAAGAGGACTTCTAACTCTCCTTTTGGCAACACTGGAACGACCCAACGAGGCCTGGGTGGAAGCAGAGCGACAATCAACAGAAATCCCAACAGATGCTAAGAGTAATAGGACTATGAAGAGCATCATTTGTGCGGACACAATGACTTCATGAGGGCAACTCTTGCCTTCCATGTAGTGATGTGACGCGAGTGTGTCTACCTGTTGATCATGTCATCTAGCTTGGCTAGGTCAGTGTGGGGGAAGGCGGGCTCCTCCTCTTCTAGCTGGGGTGGCCCATCCCCTTGTCCATGCTCACCTGGGGGGCTCACTGGAGAGTTCTCATTAGATGAGTTAGGAGATGATGTCTGCAACATAAAACAAATCAAAATCAGCATATAAAAAGTCACATATGAAGAATCATACACGTCAGAAACAGCTATGACGAGTATGACCTAGTGCTATCAGATTTCCTTAATTCTCCCCATTTCTGATTCAGAAATAGTTTATTGCCGTTGTAGTGCAGGTTACATAACTAGGATTTTTGTTTGCAGCTGGAACCAATTATTACAAATTTGTGCATTAGTAGATACATAACAGCTTGTTACCTCTAATTCTGAAGCTAATTATTTTTAATCTGGCATTAGCAGGCATACAATAATTTGTAAACTCAATTTTCAGCCATTTTCACCAACATCCTGTTGCATTAATATGGGACAATCCCGGAAGAGCGCGCTGCTTTGACAAAGACTCGAACAGAAGACTGGGAAGGGTATGGATCCCCGTTCATCCTTCTCCAAAGACCTGTGATGACTGCAAACGTTCATCTGCATGCTAGGCCAGTAGCTGATGAGGTCACATGGAGAAACAGTGCACCATTGCTCTGCCGGACAAAATGGTCTTATGAATACATTTTATTAGCATATATGTAAATGAGGAGTTTGGCAAGTAATGCATCTTCACTGAAAAAAATAGCTGTGTTATATTAGGTAGATTTTTTGCTAGTTCTCATGAAAACGATCCCTGCTGGACCCTTTCGTATTGTGAATTTCTTTCAAAGGCAAAAAATAACAAAAACTTGTTACTTCCTGTTAGCATAAATTATGGAAGCCAACTGAATGTTTCCTGTTCGGACAAAACAGAACTCAAGGGGTACTCATTTAAATTCCATTGGAGTATGACAAGGACTGTTGTGTGCATGTGTTGGACCAGGCTGAGGCACCTGCTTCCCCACTTACGGTGAATGTAGACCTTAGCAGGTGCAAGAGCAGGTGTATCTCCACCTTAAAGGCAACAAAGCTATGCCAGTCAGTACAACAGGCAGCCAATGTGAGTGACAAATATGAAATGTGGGGGTGTGTGTGACGGCTCCTTCTGCTTGGCTGACCTACATATACAGCTTGCCTCTCACGTATCACCACAGCTCATCAACGTGCGAGCGCGCGCGCACACACACACATCCCTTATCCATCACTCAGGAGGCTCTCTGTTCATTGATGCCTCATCTTCACTTTTTCCCCCCGCTTTCCGCTCCCCTCACCCCTTTCCTTTCATCACCCTGGGCATCTGTGTGTGTTTCTGTGGGGTGGAGAGTGAGCTATGTCTGTTAAAAACCTGTGTGCTGCAGTGTCTGGAACTAGGATGGGCATTTCTAGAAATGTGTTTTTTTTTATTATCTGGAAAAGTAATAATATCCTCATTCTTGCAAAGATTGTTTTTCCCCCAATAGTAATTCAAATGTGGATGTACTCCCCATTAAGAGAGTGCCATGACTTAAGACCGAAGCTACCTGTGCATTTGTGCTCTCATCAATTAAAAAAAAACAACAATTGTTGCCGAATAGCATTCTAAATATTTTAAATGCCTCCTTTCTGCACAACATGACAAAACTGTAAACATACGGGTACCTTTGCAGCTGCAAAGCATCATAGCCGATGAAGAAAACAGATTTTACCTGTCAGCCAAGTGGGCAACCCCTTCCATGAAGATAGAGTTGAGAGAAAAAATGTTGGGAGTTTTCATATTTTTAGACTTGATAACCTGGAGAGCTATGTCTCACCATCATACAATGTTCTACTCTGAAAAGGTAAGGGCTGAGGCAATGATTAATCATCGATAATCGACAACTTTATGGTATCCATTTTTTTTTTTAATCTAAAAATGTAAACACCCTCCCATTTCATTTTTAAAATTTCCTTAGTTATCCATAAAGCAAGCCTTTGTGTTTTAGTCAAACCAAGGTATTCATACCACATGGATGGACTTTTTTCTCTATTCTGATGTTGCAGACCAAACCACAAACTTTGTTTTTTGGTTCATAATGATTTGGTCCATTTAGGGCCTAACCAATTAATCAAAGCACATGTTATATTAAGCAAAAAAAATACTGGTTAATAAAATTGTACAAAGAACCAAAAAAAAATCAAATTTACAATTTGGCCCTGAGGTAGTCGGTGGCTCAAGGCTTACCTGGTTCTGTGGCAACGGGGGTTGGCTCTGAGTATCAGGCGCCTGGCCCTGGCTGTCGTTGCCCCCCACCGGAGAGCCACGCGTGGTGGCCGTCATGCTCGCCACAGGACAGATCTTGGCAATCTTGGCCTCTTTTACGCAGCGCTGACCAGGAGGGAAATCAAAGCCACCTCAGCCGTAGAGCGGAGGGAAGAGAGGCCAAACACGCGAGAGGGAGACACGAGCACCTGGAGATCTGGATGGACCGCTGAGACCATTGCATAACCTGATGTACAGGGGGAGAACGACAAAGGGAAGGATTAATCAGCAAGCTAGCATTTGCAATAAATACGCAAAAAAGACTGAGCGCATAAAATTGTATAATAAAAGACGGTCATTGTCTAGTTTTACATTTACATGCCAAGCAACTTATTGGGCTATGCCCCCTGGAAGGGTGAGGTTTCATTGAGGCCTACGAACGACTTAGTATTAGTCCTTTCATGCATTGCCTGCATGCATGGAATTCATGCTTAAACAATACACAAGCCTCCAGCTAGGTGGCAGCAGTGCTCAAACTAGAAGTACACAAAATACCTGGGGGCACAGCAGGCTCAGGATGAGCGATTGTCAAGTTTCTCATAAGGAAAGGCAAGGAAAACAAGTAACGATAGCTGGAATTACGGGATGAGGAAATATGCTGAAACATACATAACCCTTGGGCTTACCGTGAATACTGTAGGAAAGCCCGCTGCGTGAATTTACACATTTTTCTCTGTTATTGAGACTCAAACAGACTGAGCAGTCCAATTTAAATGTTACACACCGAGTTAGTCAACTTCCATCCATCCATTTTCTATCCCTTGTCCTTATTAGAGTTGCAGATAAGTAGCAGCCTACCCCAGCTGAATTAGGGCAAGAAGCGGGGGATGTATATAAAAACAACCATTCACACCATTGGACAATTAAGCAATTTAGAGTCGCCAAGTCATCTTTCAAGTACATTTTTGGAATGCGGGGGAAAAAGCCAGAGTATCTGGGAAAAACCTCTGTCCATGGAGAACATGCAAACTCCAGAGAAGTGTTGCAACGGCAATATGAGCCGAGATGTCCCGACTGTGTGGCCAACATGCTGGCTAATAGGCCCACCTTTGGACTGACTTAATAAACTTCATTTGGAAATTGTAAGTTTTTGCAGGTGTATTATTAATCTGTTTGTTATCAGATGGTTGTACGCAGAATGCTGGTGCCAGCACTTGCAGTTCACCTACACATACACTTATCTGATAAATATCAGGTTCTTGAAAGTATTTCAATTCAGCGGGGTGTGTGGAAAAATGTCTATCCCCTGGAGGGGCATGACAGAAAATGATTAAGAACCACTGACTTAGAACATACAATGTGACTTAAAGACAAGCTTGTCTCACTGGCCGACATATTTAGTCCATAACGAGCCTAAAAATTGAATATAGCATGACATAACACAAAAACAGAACATCAATTATCAAATTCAAGTGAAATCTCAGTAAACAAATCCATCCCAAGTATACACAAGAGACACGTCACAAATGTCAATGTTGTCTATGAAGAACTGTTGTTAAACAATTACAATTTAATCACCTAATCATGCAATGGGAAAATTTAATTTAGACTCTTGAATGGAAGAGTTGTGGGTGCTGTGCCTTGCTCAAGGATACTAGGGGTGTCACGAGACATTCGGTTCACAAGACAATCCACAAGATTGGGTCTACGAGAACACGACGAGATTTTAACTTTACTTTCAACAAAAAAAAAACAAAAACATTCTACTATGTTACGGTTTCTGCACGCCACCGGCCCAGAAGTACAGGTAAACGTTATCTAAAAGGAAATAAAACTTCAAACACAACCATCCTTGGTCCAAAACAATTACTGAGACTACAGGCTATTAACCTAGCATGTGAACAATGTAAATAACCAAATGAGCCTCTGATCAAACATTAAGGTGAGCGACTTTAAAAATGTAAAACGTGTTGCAAAATTGCTATAAACAAACAAAAGGCATACCATATGTATTGTTAGGTCAACCACCTGCTGTAAACCTCCAGTTAAATATTAAGGTTAGCGATATTAGCAAGTGGCGTGTATTGGTCATATTGTGTTTTAATAGTCATGTGAAGCTTTTGCATACTGGCCCAGAGTCACAAGATTTGTGAAATCAGTAATAAATTGACATCGAGACTAATATAAAACTTATATAATAATAATAACAGAAAAAGTAGAAGAAGACATTGTTACATTGTTAGACTCCAAGCAAATGTTAAGGATAGCAAATTTGGCAGAAAAAAAAAGGCAAAACTCGCCCTAAAGAAGAAACCTCAAACTGAAACTAAACAATTCCTTTCAAGGAAACAGAATTGAAGCTCAGTTGGTCCAAAATATACCTCTAAACATTAACAAAAAAACAAAACAACAACAGTTAACACGTTAGCAAATTTGGCAAGTCTTATCTGGTCTTGCTTTGTATTTAAGGCCTATTTATACATTTTCTAAGAGGCTAGCACATTCTACAGACCCCCACCTGCTATTGGAATATGTTGAGCAGCCCACCTGACTTCCCAGCTAGGCTTTTTCTAGAACAAACTTCATGTTGGGTGCAACTGCGGTCGGCCTTCGGAGAACTGAACCGGCTTTACAACATTCGTGCATTTACACCACCTAGTGAATCGGTATCGAATTAAACGTCCATGACAGCGAGCGATGACAATGCTTCAAAACAAGCTGTATTATTGGTAGTAATAACAAATGTCTTACATTGTTAGCCGCAGAGTAAGCAAATCGTGCAAAAAGGCGATCCACCCATAAAAACAGCCGAGCCGCGGACTCGTCGGGAGGCCTTGTCGTCAAAAGCGAATTGCGTTGAGACGTGCAGGCCTCATCATCACTTCGGCTCCGGGGCCTTACATTACGTTAACCGTCCCCCTACCTAAAAGATATACCACCATGTGAGATATTGTATTTATTCAGGGGGACCAACAGCTGCTGAAAACAATAGAGCTTGGATTTAACTCTTTGGTCGTTCATCCCGGTTGACCGAGGTGTGCTTCAACAGAGTCGCCATTTCCCCCTAGTTAGCCACGGACGTGCTAAGCGACTGTGCTAGGCGTTAGCTTAACGTCCCGAGTTATGCTAACCCGTTCTATTTTGACAAGCCCGTACGACTCAACATGTCACCATTTTGTTTAACCTGTGTGCAAATTCACACCCATGATGAAATGTATATACACCCTAGGAAATATGCGAATGACATAAGAGCACTTGTATTTATAAAACGCATCAGGAGTCGTCGTCTATTTCCTGAAATCTCACAGTACTTGTATCATCCCACAAGCCCAAGTTTAACTTAGGTGGCCGATTCGCTTGTTCAGGTTATATAAAATGAGCAAGATGACATTTGAAACATACATTAAAAAGTATTTCTTTGTCAAAATCAATTTCGACACATTTACAAACATTGTTTCCCTCATCTCAGTTGGTAGATAGCGTCGACAGTTGACTTGATTGGCTAGCGCTAACATGTTGGCTCCACAATTAGCATTTAAATAAATCTAAAAACACCGGCTGTGACGTTACCACTAATGAACTGCACTTTTAATCACCTCGACATTCATAAAGGAGTGGCGGCGAGGCATCGGGGTGACTTGGGACAGGAAAATACACAACTAAATGCAAGAGTAGATAGCTTACTAGCTAAGCTAACAATCCTCGTCTATAGCGTGCAGTGCTAGTTAGCTAACAACTCACCAGGAATTTGATAGGACTTCCCCTCCTCTATTGCCAGGTTACGTCCAAGCCTTAAGCGGCTGTGTCGTGGTGATATATTATAAAAACGTGGGCCTGGGTAAGTGACGGCTTCTCGCAGATGGGGGACACCGAAAGAGCTCTCTTTAATTCCGACGTTTCTCCCCGACTGTTCGCTTCTGGGTGTTTTTCCTGCGTCACCGGCGCAGTATCAGCCCCCTGACTGACTGACTCTCGACAAAATGTGTGGGGCTTGTCACTTGGCTCCCAAGACAGTCACACTCCGCACAAATACAACTTGAATCAACATGGCGGAAGCGCCAGCCGCTCCGTTTTAAAATAGGCCAAAAGACGAGCGAGCAAGTCCAAAAGCGTCGGCCTCGTCCGTAGTGGAGATATTGCGGAGGAGCTGCCCCCCTTCAAGTCAAACACTATCAGCTGAACGGAAAGTGCATTTAACTGCTCCCGATTCTGGTTGGGTTTGAGTAAGTGATGTGTCTTTCACGAACGATCTGACTCTGTGAGCCGACTCTATGTGGTCAACAACGGGAACGGACTGCTTTCAGTAAACGAGCATTTTTGCCGTTTTTTTGTTCAAGTCGCATGTAATTGGTCAAAAAGCGTGCTGCAGCGTGTGTCGACATTGTGTATGTGTTGGGGGGTGCACACACTGCAGTTGTGAGAACACAAACAAGAGGTATGGTGTTTACAGTGAAAGAACATTGCCAGTCATTTGAAACTACAGACCAATAAGGAGAGGACAATGAACAGCAGGAAACAAAGGCTGAAGCAGTTGTTTCTGAATGCCAATATTGGCTAAAGACAAGCAAATCTGTTACCTGAATGCTGCTTTGCCTTTTAATCTCGCAGAAGTAATTAACCATGTAGATAATTAACATAAACGGAATTATCCGAGTCATTTGGATGAAAGAACCGACTCTTTTTAGTGAGTAGAGACAATCTAACCGGCTCTCTTAAAACAATTGACATTCCCATCACTAGTTTCACTCGAGTCCGGCACGAAATCCAACTCCATATTTTCACTAAAACACGGTGGCTCTGAGTTCAGCCGTTGGGTCGAGGTCACGCCCACTTCACTTTGATGGTGCGTTCAATGATGCTTTAAAGTCCTCAATTCAGTGTTGTCAGTAGTTTTTACTCCAGGGGTGTCCAAACTGCGCCTGGGGATGTTATTAGAACGATATGTTCTTTTTTTAAATTTTGTTGGGCTCAGCAGATGAATATTTGCCTTGAGAGCTACAATTTCTTATGTTTAGATGCTCAAAATGTTCACAATTGTAGTACGGTACTTTAGTCCAAACCAAAAAAATTAACAAAACCTTAGTGGCCACTTTATGTTGTCTGGTTTGCATTCACACTTCTATTTTTATCAACTAACTAAATACTACTACTAAAAGTCGCTTCTCAAAAATATTACTTCTTCTAGGTCACATACCCACATAGGACTTTACTTTCTATGGTAGATTTTTTTTTACCAGCTAAGAAACAGGGGGTATGCATTATATAAAGAGGTTTATTTATTGAAAAGAGCCAGGCATGTTTAAGTACTGTTATGCATCTGCTTACATGTAATGCTAATTTTAATTTTTTGCACTGTTGGGTGATATGACATCATATCCACTCTTTTCGTCAGGTGGTACAGTCAGTGTTTCCACTTGCCTTACTCAGCACTGAGTCCACTAGCAGGCGCACCAAAACCCATCTATCAGGCAGCCTCCCCTGTAGTGGTCACAGACCAGACCAAAACGAACAGTAGGAGCTGACCAAACAGAATCTTGTCCGTTTCAACTGGACCAAAAATGATATGTGTCAACGTAACCTATCATGCTCATCAAAATGGCCCTTGGTGGAAAAAGTTTGGACACCCTGTATTATTCACTGGTCACCTGGAAAACTTCCATTTTATTATGTGTACTTGCAGCATTGCTCTCATGCTTGTTCTCGTCGTTTGTGTGAGTTTTTGGCATTCATAGTGTTTGTTTTTTATTCTTGAGCATTTTTTTAATGTTTTTTTTCTTTTCTGGTTTTGGAGTGTTTGGACAATGCAGTGCATTTTCCCCCCATTATCCACCATACTATTGCAATCGAAACATCAGAAGAACCTCTGAACACAACTTTCAAAATGACTGCTTTGTCTACTCTTTGTTGATTTGAAGCTTTTAAAATGTAACGTGATATATCAATGAAATAATAATGTTGGTAACATATTGAGATTTATACGGATGTATCCAAGACGGAACAGGAATAGCTTTTCTCATCCCAGATACAAATATAGTGTCATTTTCTTAAGTTTGTCAGACAAAAGAAACTGACTGGTAAATACACATAAAGGGATGTTTGTGTAAGCCTAAAATACAGCAAAGCTGAAATAAAAAGCATCGTCAAATCAAAGTGGCAAAAGACATGGTGTGGAATGTGGGGAGAAAGGAAATAAAAGGCAAGTGGTATATAAAGTAATGAGAAAGCATGAGAATGAGAATGCCATTGTACCTAGAATTCGGTTTGGTCATACCAGTCTTACAGCACACTGGAAATCCTAAGGAATACACCACAGCGAGGTGCGACTACTTCAAAGGAAACATATTAGAATGCCCAAACATGACAACTCATTGGGGCGCTATGGGGAGAGAAGAATAACAGTTTGGCGATGGAGGTAAGTGCACCTAAAAGCCAGAGGTTGAGATCGATGCAAATAGTAATGTTATGAATACCAGGGTAGTATCAGTGTATGAGCAATGCATTGGGAGTATAGAAAAGTGAGATCAATATTTTTCAGTTCTCTTTTGTGTCTGTGAATATTATAATTGATTGCATTGCGTTTTCTTCAACATATATTTTCACAAACTCCCAGTCTCCCAACTGGCCTGGGAATGCCTCGGGATCCGCCGGGAGGAGCTGGATGAAGTGGCCACGGAGATGGAAGTCTGGGTGTCCCTGCTTGGGCCACTACCCCCGCAACCCGACCTCAGATAAGCGGTAGAAGATGGCTGGATCTTGGGACACTGGAGTGTTTAGTTAGTTTTAAGGCTATATTGCAAAAATAATAACTATTATTTTAATTGTTATATTGTCAATATTTGTTTATTAAATATTGTTAAATAGTTCTCAAATTAGTGTGTTGATATAACTATTATTTTTTGTCCAATGTTTTATTCTGATTATAATAAAATATTTTGAAAAATATCTAAGAGGTATCAGTATAAAGGCCTATATTTACTTCCTGCTGGATAGATACTAACATTTACTTCCTGCTGGATAGATACTAACATTTGTAGTATGGCCCACAATAACTAAAATAAAAGCTGCTTGCCAACCGCTTATAACCTCTTCCATCCAGTTGATGGCAGTAATGCACCTCTAATAGCTGGTTTTCAAACCGTCAACAAACTCATAAGAACCTGTTAAACAGCACGTTGTGGGATACTTTACGCATTATATGTTTTTGTTGAGTCCTCAAACCAGGTCCTATTCAATTATGTTTACAGCTGGAACATAAGCATTGCATGTAAGCACATATGTGTTGCTAACCTGGTTATCCTCGCCACTCCAGCACCGTTGTAAAAAAAAAAGACTGCAAAATGAAAACTGATAGCAACAAACGACCTAAATCACACTTAAACTATGTCGGATGGCAGCGTATCTACGGCGGAGATCTCTTTAGGGATCGTGTCGTTTGTGTGCGAACCCTCGTCTGCTTTCGGCGACTACAACAACAACGATTTCATATAAAGGTGCCTTTACTGGACTCTTTCAAGTCTGTGATGTTAAAAGTGCGTATTATCTTTATGTGCATTCGGGCGAGAACACAGACGTGTTTGTGGACCTCCCGTAGATTCTAGTAATAAACTCCGATTAGTATATACTTTTATACCGCGCTCTTCTTTACATTGTTAAATGTGAGAGCTAAACAATGATTTTTTTTCCCAGGGCGCAGCCATCTTGGTTGTCCAACATCCGAGGTGCATTGAAAGCAGCACGGATGAATAAGTAGAAATCACAAATACTTTACAATGCAATCAAAGCCCCACGCATACAGCATAACATTTCAACTCTAAAGAGGGACAGACTAGAACAGATATTGGACTTAAAGCACAATAAAGTATGTTGTCATCAACATCACCAATATTCCCAAATTTTAATGGGCATATTTATGAGGTGAAAATGGCTTGTGAGAAGAAATGTGGGGTGGATAATCATCACACTAAATTTTAATTAAACTTTGGAGTTTGGATTAAAACCATAGTGTTTTAACTAACCTTTCTTAGAGTAACATAGTGCACAATCTGTATTTGGCTGCCCTCTTTTGCATTCTTTCCATCCTTCGTCTCTACTTTATCTTAGTTTTCAGAGCACTGTACGAATGAGTTGTTTTATGATAGCTTGTAACTCTTAAACCTTTACTGTTTGGAAGTCCTATACCAGGTGAACCATTTTGCCAAGTGAGTCAAAGTAGTTGTAGCCGTAGGTTGATTAAAGCAATTTTTGTATAACTGATATAGTTACACAAAATAAAAAAATTTTAAAAAAATTACAAAATCCCAAGCAAGTCTAATGTTACATATTGCTTATCCTCATTAGGGTAAGATGGGATCAAGACTATCTCAGATGACTTTGGGACGAGAGGTTCAGATGACTTTGGGACGAGAGGTTCAGATGACTTTGGGACGAGAGGTGCAAATCAATAACAGGACACTTACAGACAACTCTGGACAATTAAGACTCTCCAGTTAGCCTAACATGTATGCTTTTGGGGATGTGGGAAGAAGCTTGAATAGCCAGAGAAAACCTACACAAACTCCACACCAAGAATCAAGCTCAGATTCCCTGGCTATTAAGGGTAACCACTACTCTACTGTGCTTCCTTCCCAAGCAACAGTTATACAATAATTTTGTTCTTTACAAAGAAAGATCATCACTCTGCCAAAATAACGACTACTTACCAGGCGCTATGATCTTCCTGTGAATGGCATGACATCATTGCTTTCTCTATGCATGATCTCATCTTTGATCATCTATCATTACTGATTGCACTTACAATAACATAACACAACCTCTAAAGCGTATCTTGCATTTATTGTTGTCAGGTCAAAGTAGGGGGTCTGTGACCTTTTTTGTGTGAGATTGCCAAAACAAAAACAGCAGGGCGCCACTCACATTGTACTGTGCATCATAATCACTGATATTTAGTTTTCAACTACAGTCGGCTGAACACGCAAAGGTTTAAAAACCGGTTGCTAACAATATCAAGTCCTGTCTAAACACCGAAAAAGGATCACAACAAAAAATTACAAATGCCAGCCTGCAAAGTTAATTTTGCTTACCTAATGTATATAAGTATTTGACCCTTTGGCAAGCTACTCAGAAACTAGCTACCTAGCTACCCTTTGGAGACCCCTGGTCCAACTAGGGGTTTGATGGCTGTATAAGAATACACATGTTTAAAATACAATTGAATTAGTTGCAGTAGTAAAAAGTAATGCCTCTAAACAATGGTGAAATTACCTTATGGTTTCATTTTGAAAATGCATTTGGATTTTGGTGCATTTAGGTTGCAGCCTTCCAATACTAAATGATAGTTTGTAATGTTGCAGTACTATATATTATTATAGTAATGCTTTAGTAACATATCTAGCAAAATAAAGATAAAGAAGTGAATACTTTATATCCTGGCGTTAAGGACTCCTACTCCCTAAGGCTCCTGTTTAGGTTTTCTCCCCCACCAACCTCCTGTTAATGAGCGCCCTTAGTAAAGATGGCGATCGAGCAGCATTGAATCTGTCCTCCCTCAGTGGCGCGTTATCACTTTTGCTGTCTTTTAGCGACATTTCCGCTGACTCAGGTCAAATAGTTATCGGAGCGAAATGTAGTTAGCCCGGGACAAAATTCTTTTAGCCGGGAGTATCGCCACCGCAAGCCGACAGCCCCGCGTTTAAGTGCTGGTTGTGCCTCGCCGCTGTGCTAAGCTAGCTATTGTCATTGTAAAATGGCTCCAGTGCAGATTGGCGCTGACGGGCAGCTGGTGCCACTCGGGGGCCCGGTCGTGTCGGGCCCCCAGCCACCGCAACCTGGAGCCCTGGCCACACATGGTATTCGACTGAGTCTGCTGATCGACTTTCTTCTGCAGAGAACTTACCATGAAATCACCCTCCTGGCAGAGCTGTAAGTATTACTACTAGTAGTAGTGGTGGTTGTGATGATGTAGGCCTTAAATGCTAAGCTAGGCTAATTGGGACGGTAAACCCAGTGTAGGCTACTCCTCTTCCGGTCGTCAAGCGTGTCGTATTTGGGCTCACCTTTGCAGTTTTATTTTCTCATAGCAGGGGATGCATCTTCATTTTGAACTGAGGAAAAGCTATTTATGTGGATTGCGACAAATGTATTAGCCCGGTAAGGGGGCGTAGCCGGCCAGCGTCGTCATAACTACGAGACAAGTGTACTCACAGGCGTATCTAAGTAAATGAGAATATCGTGCAAAGTGTATTTTATTTCTGTTGTTCAGTTAAAACAAAGACCAATTCAAAGTACAGTGTGAAACAATAGTTTACAATATTAAACCTTTTTTATAGCTTTTAACATTTTAATAGATGCTAGACTTGACATTTTGACACGATGTAAAGTATTAAACGTGTCAAAATTATGAAGAAGTACATCCTTGAAATAGTTCTGACGATAGGGAATCTATAGCATACAGGCATATAAGAGTTTCACTTTTAAAAATATTGTAATACATTGTACTGCACCTGTATACCTGGATAATGACGTACATATAAGATAACCCTGAATATAAGGCCGACCTCTCATTTTCAGGACCAACCATATTTGCAATATCAGTTAAATCATGATTCGATTATCAATTATTATGATTATTATCAATTATTTCTTAGCAGCCAGCCACAAATGGATTTACCTGTTTATCCTTGCTCAGAAACGCATAATATTGCACCTGGTTTGCCAGTGAATAAGAGGACTCTGATTCTGTTGCTGTATTTAGCAAGTAGTCGGACCCCTCTAGATATTTTCTTATTGTTTTAAAGGGGACCAATTATGCTCATTTTTCAACCCGTTGTATTGCGTTGTGGTCTTCTATATTGCAGCTACACACAATAACACAACACCAGTAGGGTAAAACTAACCTCTGTCACAACAGCATCTAATATAATCACATGACCACAAAACATAGCATCATCTAGCAGGAATGTTGATGCAACTCTTCTATTGGATCTGATGAGACTGTGGTTTGCCTCATGTTATAGCCAAAGTGTGTAGTACATTACTACAATACAAGAGTGGACATAATACAATGCCCATCTTCTTCTTTTAGGCTTCCAAGGAAAACAGACATGGAGAGGTTTGTATAAATATATTTGTTTTAACCCTCATATTTGGCAGTGTGTATAAACCTTTTGATTCATGCTCCAATTTAAAGGAAAATCGAGATTGTTCAGTTTGCCAGTCGTACCAGGCAGCTCTTTGTGCGCCTCTTGGCCCTGGTGAAGTGGGCGAGCAATGCTGGCAAAGTGGAGAAATGTGCGGTAAGTGTGCAGCTAAATAATTAAAGCTTGTATGTCAGCGGAAGTGCACTTTTTTTAACTTGTGTGATATTCATGCTGACAGATGATCTCCAGCTTTTTGGATCAGCAGACCATTTTGTTTGTGGACACGGCCGACAGGCTTGCATCACTCGCCCGAGACGCCCTGGTGCATGCGCGGCTGCCCAGCTTCGCCATTCCCTTTGCCATTGATGTCCTCACAACAGGCTCCTATCCACGCTTGCCCACCTGTATACGAGTAAGTCTCGTTTGTTGTGGTTTATTGGTTCCATACCCAACCATGATATTTGTATCATGGTAGAATTACTGTTGCAACGACACATCATCAGTAGGGTATAACTAACCTGTATCACGACGGACATGATATTTGTATCATGGTTGGCAGGATTCCTTATTTATAAATTGAATATTTACGTAGTTAGAGCATGGAAAACGTGTTTACGACCTTCTGAATATTTTTTTTTAACATTATTAGAGCGCTCTAGACATGAAATAATACCCTATAATAATACCCAACATAGTGGACATAAGAGTAAATAAACCATTTAAGACATGAGGGTGCAATAAATAAGGAACTTGGAATGGGCCACCGCAGTATAAAATACTACATACAGTAGCAGAGGTGTGGAGTCGAGGCATGTGAGGGTTCAATTTTGTTGACTTTGGACTCTACAATATCTTTACTTACAGGTTGACTTGGACTTTGACATCAACGACTCCCAACTTGAGTCGGACTTTAGTCTGATGACTTTAAAATTCTTGAGATTTTCAATGAGTATGTTCAGTAAAATATGTCCCCATACCAACGTGATTATTATTGTCATTTCCAGCAAAACAGCAATTTTTCCGACAGAATCTAACATGACTAAATCCTGATCTTTTTTTAAATCCAGAAATCTTTTTGTGTGAATGAATCTTGTCACACTGGTCTTACTTAAAAAAAAACAAAAACAAATCAAAGTGCCTTCATTGTATTTGTCAAATAGCTCCATTGTTAGAAAGCCATTTTATTTGATAAACACTTAACAGTGCTTATGATCTGTAATGACACAAGAATTTCAAGCTTGTGACTTGATTCTACTTCTCTTGATTTGAGACCTGACTTTGACTGGAGACTTGCAAAACACCCACTTTCTCCCACTTCTGCTACATATTATATTATGGTCAATATTTGTCACTGTTATGCAAACACAAGTGCTGCACAAGATTGACAGACAGCATGAAGTGAAAGACCTTAAAGGGATGAGCGCATTACTTATATTACTATATATTATTGTGATATTTTGTAATAACATTAGCGGTTAATTTTGTCACAAAATAATGTGGACAGTAATAACGTTTATCATGAATAATATGTGGAACAATAAACATTTGCAAATATACTTGCATTGTTTTGTGTCACAGTTAAATTTAGAAAAACCTGTTTATCCAGTCATACAGTTTTTCCAATTTACTTTGATTTCATTTTACTTTTCAACATGCATACACGTCACATTGGAATTACATATTACAGTTCATAATTTGACTTTTCTTCAAAGTAATGTTAAAATGTCGTTCTCAAATCTTGTGTATTGTGTCACCTTGTGAGTGACAAATCACAAAACACATCATTGCAATACAAGCTGTACACTGACTACTTTATTATCCAACAATCATGGCACTGGAATCTCAATAAATAACTGGAATTGGGTTACTTTGACCATGTCGTGTAAATGGGGCAGTAGTTGTGCATTGATGATGTGAAAAACACAAAACTCGGATGTTAACCAAACATGTTCATCCGTGAAGGACAAAATCATTCCGCCAGACCCCATCACTAAAACGGAGAAGCAGACCACCCTCAACCAGCTCAATCAAATCCTGCGGCACCGCCTTGTCACCACAGACTTGCCTCCGCAGTTAGCTAACCTCACAGTCGGTAAGTAGCCAGCCATGGTTCAAGTCGCTACACGGTGTGTTTAACTCCTCTTCCTGTCGATGATGCTCAGATTATTTTTTTTCTGTTTGCAGCTAATGGGCGTGTGAAGTTTAGAGTGGAAGGAGAGTTTGAGGCCACGTTGACAGTGATGGGTGATGACCCGGATATTCCCTGGAGGCTGTTGAAGTTGGAGATTCTTGTGGAGGACAATGAGACTGGCGGTAAGACTTGCACTGTTCATGTTAGGCATGCTGTTTTGCTTATGTCCCGTTCTTAAGTGGCTTTTTTCCTTTACCATAGATGGCCGAGCCTTGGTGCACAGTCTGCAGGTGAATTACATTCACGAGCTGGTGCAAGCACGCCTGTGTGCAGATGAGAAGCCTCTCCAGGACATGTACAACTGCTTGCGTATCCTTCCTATACATGTTTGCTTTTGGGGGGGGGGGATTTGCATAATTAGCTATGACATACAGTACTTGCAAAAGGTGAGTGAAAAAACAAACAAATTCATTCAGAACTCCAAACGAGTCTTTCTCCAAATCTTGTTTCTTTTTTTGTTTTTGGTCAATAACAAAATGGAGCGGTCTGTGAGTGGTTTGCTCATTGAGGAAAGCAGACCAAGTACTGTATGTTGTATTGTGTGTATGTCAAACAAAGATAGCGGTAATTATTTTTGGCGGTCTCAATTTATTTGCAGAGGGGAAACACCGCTTACTGAAAATTAGTAAATGCATCCGCTAAACCGCAGAGAGGACAATGAATGAATTGGAAGCAGGTGATAATTGCAGAGAAGCTGTAATTATACACTTTATAATGTTTGTTTAATAATGTGGAGTGGATGGGCAAACATTTTTTAAGTCTCTTTGACACATTGTCACATTGATACATTAAGTATATGGCACAATATAGAACCGATGTTGTAAAAGTCATAAGCAGCAAACCGCTCAGCAGCATTAATACTGCTGATTGCTCATTGTAAACGACACACATGAGTTTCACACAAACAGCTGAGTAGCGCAACAAACATTTTCAAGTGCATGTAGATAAAGTTGCTGGATGCTGCACACTCTCATCAGCTAGCGACATCTTAAACTACATCACAATTGGCTTTTGTAGACCACGCATCAGGCGACTACAGGAGACAAAGGTTATTTAAATTTTCATAAGTATGCATTATTGCACAACAACTTACTTTTTTGTCTCAGACTTCAAAAAATGTAACCAGCAACCTTGATTTCATCATCAGGTATCTAGTTTTGGCGATTGACTAAATTGTAATGGGTGAGATGCATAAGAAAAAGCCTTTATTTAGTTCAAATGAGTATAAACACCATCCAGTGCTAATCAGTCTCTTCACTGGCTTTCCTCCACCAGCACTTGCATTGCATCCCCTCACATCAAAGAGATTAGCTTTAGGGCACAAATGCCTCCTTTTTTTTTTTTTAAACCAATGCAGTAACGTCGATCCATCCATCAATTTTCAATACTGCTTATCCTCATGAGGTTCACAGGAATGCTGGAGCCTATCCCAGCTGTCTTCGCCAGCCAATCACAGCAGTAATGCACATGAATGCTAATATGAGAAAGTGTGCGTGAGATACGCCATCTTTGCCCTCCAATGCCTTTGTCATTTGCTCCTTAACTGTCTTGTATCCAGACTCCTTCTGTCTGTCACTGCAGCTCGAGGTGCTCCACTCGCAGACCCTAATGCTCATCAGAGAGCGATGGGGGGACCTGGTTCAGGAGGAGAGATACATGCCTGCAAAATACCTCACCCTCACTGTCTGGAAGTAAGCCTCTATAGCCAATAGCCTCAACATGCATTTTACAGTACACAAGGGTAACCAGGTGTTAATTTAATCTGTATGGTATTTGATTTCATTTAAAAAATTGCTTTAAAAAATTAGTCGACCGAGTCAAGATGTGAGCTTCCATTGCACTGTGGCTTCCTTCTCTGTTTGAGCGCACTCAGTGTCAACTAGTGTGAAAAATACAACTCAATGCTACATTATTTACAGCCAACAGGTGCTGGGCAGGAAAACAGGTACAGCCTCCGTGCATAAAGTCACCATCAAGATCGACGAATCAGACGGTTCAAAGCCACTGCAGATCTTCCACGACCCCCCTCTCCCTGCATGTGACTCTACATTAATGGAGAGAGCGATGAAGGTAAATTTCAGTTTTGTCTGTGGGGGGGAAAAAAGTAGAATTTATCATCATTGCCTTCCTTCGTCTTTAGATTGACCACCTGTCGGTGGAGAAGCTTTTGATCGACAGTGTTCACGCCCGTTCCCACCAGAAGTTACAGGAATTGAAGGCCATTCTGAAGGGAAACAATCCTAGCGACAGCTGTATGTATTCACTCTGGTGTTTTATCATAAAGACAGTAAGATATATTTGTTTTGTCTAAGGCAGGGGTGTCAAACTCAATTTACCTGGGGGCCACTGGAGCTAGGGTCTGGGCAAGGCTGGGCCGCATCAGGTTTTCCAAAAAAAACCAACGCATTTATTAAAAACAGAAAAATATACAAACTTTTTCAGTGCTTTGGTTCTGATTTTCTACAATAAAAGCTCTGATAAAACATTCCACTGTTCTCAAATATCTTAATTTTTATTTTTCTGCACAAAATAAGATGAAAAATAAATAAACAAATCAAGAATAAAGAAAATCAATCAATCAGTAATAAATAAATAAATATAATAATGAAACAGCAAATAATAAAAATTTAAGAAACGACATATAGTTGGTGGGTAGACAAATTATTTTTTTCAGATTAAAATTAACAAAGCATTATTAGAGCCCTGTAGACATGACAAAACACAACTATAGTCACATTTATACTTTTTTTATTTACAACATATTGCGCAACTGCAGGGTCTTGAGACACATGCTAACTCGCAAACTAGAGAGCTAGCGACCTAAACGGTAGCCTCCAAGTTATTTCCTTTAAACTTAAATAGCCAAAAACTTACCACTTCCACACGGATAGGGAGGATAACTATTAACAGCTATTTAACCTTTAACATGAACATTAATCAAATGTAATAATTTTTTCTGGGTACATGATACCATACAGCATCCATATCAAACTTGCGCGGGCCGCACTAACATTAAACTTTCATATCAAGGTGGGGGCCTCAAACTAGTGTCCTGCGGGCCACAACCGTTAAACCTGATCGGTTTCCAAAATTGGGTGTGTGAAAGGATAGCAACAGCTGCGCCGTCAGTGTCTTTCAAAATGGTTGCGTCAGGGTTGTAACAGTTGATTCTGCATTTATGCGTCTGTGCCTTTTAAACAATAGTGGAATATTGGCGCAAATGTGTGTGTGCTTTCACACAGTGAATCGAAATCCTGCGATCAAACAATTAGATACATGACATAAAATACCTGTCAGACAACCAGAGCTGCTTTGATACATAGAACAACAAAATAGAGTAAATGTAATAAATCTCCATTTATAGGACTATTCTGGTGGAAAGTGGGCAAGAAGCCCTTTGAGGCTCTTTTGTGATTAAGGGCTGTATAAATAAACTTGACTTAAGATAAAGGAATATTTTATTTACCTTTTATATTTTACCTTTATTCACATGTGCCAAAATTCAATAGGATTTTGCTCGGCACGCAAACTCTCATGGGAAAATCACGAGACGAAACATACCATTAAGAGACATACCATTAACTCAAAGAAAAGTACAATGAAAAAATACAACAAACTTTATTTAACCGAGTCACAAAACAATGCAGGTAAACTGGGTTGGGTAATTATGTTTGAGGTAAGTCTGTCAGTCCATCCGTGTTGAAGGGCTTACCTTTCTCACTCGGTTTGAAGCTGAAATATTCCCACACGTGGGAAAAAAAAGATTATATCCAAACCGTTATCTGGATTCTTGACGAAAATTAATGGGATCTCGCTCGGCACCCACGCTACCCCTTCACAAAGCTTAACTGTTTCTAGCCCTGTCCTATTTGGTACCGCACGACCACATCTGGTAACCTAATTAAGGATGCCAAAAAGTGATTGCACCAAAAATTGGAAACTCATACATGAATCAAAAAGCTATTTATATTGTTGACATGATGAAAGATATACTCCACTAAAGCCTCTTTCTGTATCTCAACTTCAGCATTCATCGAAACGGCTCTACCCACACTCGTCATCCCCATACTGGAGCCGTGTGGTCGCTCTGAGTGCCTACATATATTTGTCGACCTCCATTCCGGCATGCTCCAGCCCATGCTGTATGGATTAGGTGAGCGGAAACCACCTAGATGAGCTTGCATGTGTGCTTTTATGTTTCTAAAATTCCTCTCATTGTAGATCAGTCAATGCTGGACGACATCGAGAAGACTGTCAACGACGACATGAAGCGCATTGTGTCTTGGCTTCAACAACTCAAGTAAGTAACTGCTTTGTGTAGATGCTAATGAGTATAGCTGCTAAGAGAGCAGAGGCACTGCAGTGAGTCTGACGTTTGTTGAAACTGACAATTGTAGGTGTCATTGCAGTTTTGTCTGAGCAAAGCAGGTGTTGAGACAATGTCTTCCTTATCCCCCCATGGACAGATTCTGGTTGGGCGAGCAGCGTTGCCGACAATCGGTGAAGCACCTTCCCACCGTGTGCACAGACGTCCTCCACTTGTCCAACACGGCCATACACCCAGTGGGCAGCTTGTCCAAGCACAAACTCTTCATCAAACTCACAAGACTCCCACAGTACTACATTGTGAGTTCATTGACAAAGTCAAGGCTTGACCGCTTCACTTACGTCATCCCATCCTTTGTGACTTTAGGTAGTGGAAATGCTGGATGCGCCGAGCAACCCCACAGCGTTGCAGTACAAGTACTCCTTCCTGTTTGTGACACAGCTGGAAGGCGATGACGGGCCCATGTGTGCGCAGCTCCTGCAGCATTTCAAGCCCAACCTGGAGCACCTGGTCCAGGACACCACGTCTCCACGAGGGCACCGGACTGTGGCTAAAAGAAAGGTCAGTCACAGCTTTTTTTTTGTTGTTGTACAAAATACTTGGATAATTGGCTCCTTTACGCTCGTATTACCCAATATAGTAGACATGAATAAATAAGCCATCCCAATGTATGCTGGAGCCTATCGCAGCTGACTTTGGCGCAGAGGCAGGGTACACCTTGTATTCATTGCCATTCGCAGGGCACATATAGAAAACAATTCACACACTCATTCATACCTATGGGCAATTTCGAGTCTCCAATTAACATATTGGAGACATATTTCATTATAATGAAATATAACATTATAACACACACACACACACGGGGAGAACATGCAAATTCCACACAGACATGCCCAAATGGAAATTTGAACCCAGGTCTTCCCGATCTCCTGACGGTGTGTCCAACATGCTGACCACTACGCACAAATAAGCCATTTAAAATGTCAATAAAACTTATGGTAAATGTGTTCCCTAGGCAACCTTGGTGGCAAATTTAGTGCCTGTCTCCCCGAACAATTATTGACGTCTAGTCAGTAAAAACCATATGCTGTATGTACGTAAACTCAACTCGCACGTCTCTAGTTTATTAATCCTTTCTCATTCAACACAAGATGCATTTGGGGATACTACGAACTTGACAAAAACGGCTTTATTATGTGTGCGCGCCCACGTAAATCAACAGCAAGGTAAAGAAAAAAAATTAGTGGATATTCTTATCACTCACTTCATAACTCTGTCCATTTTGCTGCATTGAAGTATGCTGGAAAATGCACCGAAAACAAGTAAATGTGCATTAAATTACACAATGTCTTTGAACGCAACCCCTTATTGCTCATAATGACATGATTTAAAGTGTGATTCAAATGTTCTTCTATTAATGAGACTCGTGTTAGAAAAGTAAATTTGTGTCACCAAAAAGCCGACGTGAATGCAAAACACACACACACCCAGAGTTAGTTTTTGATACCCGTTGACATGAGAAGCATTTTTGCCCATTTTTTGGTCAAATTTTAATACAACTTTAGGGCCATTGTGGTCTAATAGGTTCTGCTGTCTAGTTTAGATGAGAAGAAAACAATTACAAAGAATTGTTTTTCAAACCACAGTAATTCTCTTGGGAATTGCCAACAGTCGCTTCATAACTAAAGCATCAAGCATCATGTTGACAAGCTACAAAATGAAGCCTTTCATTGTGGTGTTTAGCTTTATTAAGTGTGGAATGATGTCTCTGTCTAGATGACTGGCGAGCAGACAGAATCTGAGCCAAAGAAGCCAAAGCGCTCAGGGGAGATGAGTGCCTTCAACAAGGAGCTGGCACACCTCGTCGCCATGTGTGACACCAACATGCCTTTTGTTGGATTGAGAACCGAGGTGAGTCAAGTCACAGTGACTTGACAGTTTTAATGCTCCTTCATTCCATTCGTGCGAGCATAAAACTCACTTTGGTCTTGTGACACTAGTCTTTGCTGACGTCTGCTGTGGTTGTTGTTGTTGTTGTTGTAGCTGTCCAACATGGAGATTCCAAACCAAGGTGCTCAAGTGGAAGGAGATGGCAGCAGTCATGCCATCCGCCTGCTTAAGTAAGACAAGTACACATGCATGTGTTTGTAAAAGTGTTTGCACGTTTGTCACACTTAGATGTTTCAGATCATCAATCAAATTAAAAAAATAGTCATTGACAACACATACGCTTTTTAAATGAAAGTGAGGAAAAAAATCCATACCTACATGGCCCTGTGGGATTGATGCCCCTTAAATTGGGAAAAATGGCATCTTCAACTATGATAAATGCCGACATGAACAGTCCTAGAACTTTTCTGACGCACTTTGTATTATAAAAGGCCTTGTGTGTAATCATTATGCATATACGTAATTGTCATCCTCTTGCAGGATCCCTCCCTGCAAAGGCGTGGGAGAGGAGACGAGGAGAGCTTTAGAGCGTTCCCTCCTGGACTGCACATTCCGCCTGCAGGGCAGGAACAACCGCACGTGGGTGGCAGAGCTGGTGCTGGCCAATTGCCCCCTCAACAGCACCCACAGCAAGGAGCAAGGTACCCCCACTACCTCATCATTCCTCTCAGATCACAGTATTTACTACACTGTGCACTAACGTAATTAAAATCTGTGATAGCCTCCATGCGGCATGTGTACCTGACCTATGAGAACCCCTTGTCGGAGCCGGTGGGTGGTCGCAAAGTGGTGGAGATGTTCCTTAATGACTGGAGCGCCATCAGTCAGCTGTACCAGTGTGTACTCCACTTCTCTCGGGCACTACCAGGTATGAATGCATCACCCTTTTGCCAATTTGAATTTCCCCGTACCTTTTGAGCCTCTGAGGTTGAACGCAATCATTGATGAGACACTGGTCAATGATCTCCTTGGAAGTAATACAAATAGAAATAATCGGTTCCAGAGTCAATCTGTTGTTGTAGTATAACCTTTATTAAAGGTGTTGTCCCTCTTTGGCCCAAATTAATAATAATAATAATAATAATAATACATTTTATTTGTATAGCGCTTTTCAAAATACTCTTTACAGAAGAATTGAGTTGAATAAAAGCAAGTAAACAGAGTAGAAGACACACCAAAATACAACATTCATTCGTTAATACACAGTTAAAACATGAGAAAAATTACACCTTTTTTTCCCCCAACCCAAAAATATAAGAATGTGGTGGCAAAACTTTGCCAAATCGCTGTTATTTGCTAACAATAAACATGGCTAGTGTGCCTGCATGGGTGTTGCCTGGGGCCTGCAGCGTTGGAAGAAGAAGTGAGCAGAAGATACAGTTTTAGCATTTAGGTTAGCGCCCCCATGCCGTACCTAACTAAGGCAGACAACCCCTTTTTAAGATCTTTTTAAATCGGGGGGGATGATCTTTAGTCATACAATCATAATAGTAAAACTAATGAGGGCGTCATTGTAAGTGAATTACTCTTTAAATGTGTAAAACTGTAAAAAAGTTAATCACTGTAAATACTAAACATTTGTAACTATGATAAGGAGTCACAGTGCATACGGCATCGTCTTATATCCCTGAATGGGAGTCTCAAGTTAAATACACTGTACCACCTAAGAAAATGCCATCGTTGTGTCCTCCCAGAGTTGCCATCCTACCTTGGCCTGTTCTTAGAGGTTCGCCTGTACAACTTCCGCAAGCTGGTGCTGTGCTATGGTTCAACCAAGGGCAGCTCCGTCACCATCCAGTGGAACTCCAACAGCCAGCGGTTCCACCTAGCCCTCGGTACTGTGGGGCCAAACTCAGGCTGTTCCAACTGCCACAACATCATCCTCCACCAGCTGCAGGAGATGTTCAACAAGAACCCCAATGTCGTTCAACTCCTTCAGGTTAAAACAGGACCATTTGTTCTGGCATCTTTTAATCAATGACTTGATAGCTCTGACAATTCAGGGTTTGTTTTCTCCAGGTGCTTTACGACACACAGGCCCCTCTGAACGCCATCAACAAGCTACCGACTGTGCCCATGCTAGGCCTGACCCAGCGCACCAACACCGCCTACCAGTGCTTCTCCATCCTGCCCCAGTCACCCACGCATATCCGTCTGGCCTTCCGCAACATGTACTGCATCGATATCTACTGCCGTAGTCGAGGCGTGGTGGCCATTAGGGATGGAGCGTACAGTCTCTTCGACAACACCAAGATCGTGGAGGGCTTCTACCCAGCTCCTGGACTCAAGGTAAACCAGACAAAGACCAGATTAAAGTGGCTTTTTTGTAGTTACTTTGCTTATAATGCCTCATAGGATTTCCCAGAGGATTTTTTGAAGCTGTGGTGGTGGGCTGCATGGGAGGCAGACTGCTGTGTTGTGCCGCTGCTGCAGCAATTTTTATTTTAATATTTATACTATATTTTATATTTACTGTAGGTGATAATGTCAACATTATGGTCCTTTTCGCAGGCTTGAACATTAAATGCAGTAATTAACTTTAAATACCTTAAATTTCCTTTTCTTATCTATCAAGTGCCAACAGAGCAGACAGGCAAGACTGGTGCACATATTTCAAAAATAAGCCTAGTGAAGCGTTTTTGTGATTTTTTAAAAAATATTGTTGTCAATATGTAAACAATAGGCTATACTATATGTATATAGCACATGGGTGCTCACACTCTTTCAGCCTATGGGCCGCCAAAGGAAATCAGGAGGGGGCTTGTTGTCAGCTGCCTGATGTCATTTAACATAAAGTGACGTTTTATGATGTGGGTGACGCACAACCCACACTAATGGGCATGATATAGCCCTGATATAGCATATAGTATGTCCATTCATACTTTGTACACTCATACACTTACATAGCCCTTTAAACGTCAAAGTCGCAAAATTGCGACAATCATTCATTCATTTGGTCAGCAACATATGAGACAATGAAAATGTTGATCAGAAATCTGACAATAATGCCACTATGCTCTATTTTTCTCTTTCCAACCCCATTTAGACATTCCTGAACATGTTTGTGGACAGCAACCAGGATGCCCGCAGGCGCTCGGTCAATGAAGATGACAACCCACCATCGCCGGTGGGCGTGGACATGATGGACACGCCCATAAACCAGCTGCAGCCTCAGCCGCAGACAATGAGGGCTGCCAGTGGAGGCGTATACCCACCGCTCACCTCGCCGCCTCCAAATTACCATGCCAACGTCACTCCCTCGCCGTCCATGATGCCTACGCAATCGCCAGGTATTGACTTAATATTTCACAGTAAGCGAGTGGATAATATCCTGTGCTCTTTGATTTCATGCAAGCTTCCTCGACCGTCTGTGTATAGTCGCCGCCATGCTGACCTTGAGGAAAACTGTGCCCATTTCACTACGAGCGAGCAACCATGTGTCCTATTTTTTATTTGGTTTTATGCACGATCTTCAAGTCCCGCCCCCTTCCATGTTGCGAACTCTCAGCCCACCAAACCTGCTGCCCAGCTTTAGCATGTGCACATGTGCAGCGTGAGCGTGTGTGTGTGTGTGTGTGTGTGTGTGTGAGTGTACCTGCTCCAGTCTTGACGAGATGTGTGTGTATGTGCAGGGAACATCCATGCCTCTGGCTCCCCTAGCGGAGCGCTGAGGGCACCCTCTCCTTTCGGCCCTACCCCGTCTCCATCTTCTCTGGGCATAGCCATGGGTCAGACCAGCTTTGCCAGCCCCCACGGTAAGACGGGCGTACTTCTCGTCTGCTTGGCGAGGGCTCGTCGAAGCCTGAACATCCCTTGCCGAGCTGTCACTTCGGTTGCGTATAAATGTGGCGTGCGGGTACTTTAGTGGTGTGTTTGTTTTGTGTTATTTCATATGGTGTGTGTCTCAATGCGCTGTCTCTTCCCCATAACAGGCGCTCTGGACCCCAGCTCTCCCTATGCCATGGTGTCTCCAAGCCACAGGGGCCAGTGGCCAGGCTCTCCTCAGGTTTCAGGTCCTTCTCCTGGAGCGAGAATCCACGGCATGTCCCCTGGTAACCCTTCGCTACACTCGCCAATTCCTGACCCTCACTCACCACGTGCTGGACCCAGTAAGTGCCTTTCGAACTAAAGAAATGCTATTGGAACTTCCTATGACAGGGTTTGCTAGTAGGCTACATGGGGTTGCTGCTCCTGTGTTGTACTGCTGCTCCATTTGCATTTTTCTAAATTATTATGACAACCATTTTTATGAGTTATTTATTAATGTTTCAGCTGATCAAAAGACCATAGCTCAAAAAAACTGAAACCCCCCTAAAATAGTAATAAAATATTCAAAAAAGGACTCAGTAATGAGTAGCTGCACCATTCTTGTTAATCCCCTCCAAAGTTGGTTTTGGAATGCTTGATGCCAGCGTTTCCATGTTGCTCGAGGTTGTAAAGATGGCTTCGCGGAGGTCATCTACTGTCTGGAAATTATGAATGACCATTTGTGTTCTTTTATGTAGGCTCCCAAGTCCTGCCCACCAGTATGCCTCCACCCCGCAAGCTACCTCAACGACCCTGGGCTGCCTCCATTCCCACTATCCTCACCCATAATGCCCTGCACGTTCTTCTGCTGCCCTCGCCCACCCCCTGCCTGGTGCCAGGCCTGGCAGGAAGCTACCTCTGCTCGCCATTGGAGCGCTTCCTGGGTTCGGTCATTATGAGGCGTCACCTGCAGCGGATCATTCAGCAGGAAGCCAACGTGAGCCACTTGGGAGAAGTAGAAGAAGAAAAAAAAACACTTTGTTCTGTGCTCCTGCTTACGTCTTACTTCTTGTGCAGCTTTCTATCGTGAACTCTAACGAGCCCGGGGTCATCATGTTCAAGACGGATGTGCTCAAGTGCCGTGTGGCTCTCAACCCAAAGAACTACCAGACGCTGCAGCTCAAAGTTACACCAGAGAATGCGGGCCCATGGTCCCAGGAAGAGCTTCAGGTGCTGGAGAAGTTCTTTGAAACTCGGGTATGTATCTCATAAAGCTTCATTGAAAGACTTTAACATGAACATAGCGTAATATGCAACTCATTCAGCATCTATGAAGAAGTGGCTTTTAATGCTACATAGTACACTGTACTTATGATTTTTTTCTTGTTCTTTTTTCAAGGTCGCTGGCCCTCCTTTCAAATACAACACACTGAATGCTTTCACAAAGCTGCTGGGAGCGCACACACACATCCTCAGGGACTGTGTGCGTATCATGAAACTGGAACTGGTTAGTTTTTGTTTATGCTTACCTGTATTCATATGCTATTGTGATAAATATTGCTGCTTTTTTCTGTAGTTTGATATATCATAAGCTTGGCAACATTGCCACAATTGCAAAGAAAGAAACAACACAAGAGATTTGCAAACACCTCTAAAAAAATTGTCCATTTTTTATTTTTTAATGCATATTTAAGCAATGTTATATATTTTGTCCTAAATTAAGCATTTTAAAGCATAAAAATGTTCTAAATGAGCTAAAATTCAAATATTTTTGCCATAAATGGATTCCACTTGTGGCCGAGTAGTTAGAATGTAGGCCACACAGTCAGGAGATCGGGAAGACCTGGGTTCGAATCTGTCCATAAGTATGAATGAGTGTGAATGGTTGTTTGTCTATATGTGCCCTGTGATTGGCTGGCAATCAGTCCAGGGTGTAGCTGCGCTAGGCTCCAGCATACCCCCACAACCCTAGTGAGGATAAGTGGCATAGAAAATGAATGAATGAATGGATTCCACTTCTATTATCAACATCATGTCTTCCCATTTGTTGCAGTTCCCAGACCAAGCCGCACAGCTCAAATGGAACGTCCAGTTCTGCCTCACCATCCCTCCCAGCGCTCCCCCCATAGCACCCCCTGGAACCATTGCTGTGGTGCTGAAGTCCAAGATGCTTTTCTTTGTGAGCATCCAACACGATTGCTTAACCAACATTGTTTAAAACCGCCTTACAATTGTGTTTTGGGCTCCTCCCCACAGCTACAGCTGACCCAGCGCGTCCCGGTGCCGCAGGAGCCCATGAGCATCATCGTGCCCATCGTGTATGACATGGCGTCGGGTCTTACCCAGCAGGCCGACATCCCCAGGCAGCACAGCTCCTCCGGGGCAGCAGCGCTCATGGTGTCTAACATCCTGAAGAGGTTCAATGAGCTGCACCCTGCCAGACAGGGTGAGATATTAAGATTGGTTGTTTTTTCTACAGAGGACCACACGGGAAAATGTATGCATTTGCAGAGCCAGCTCTACATGCTCTCATTTCTTTTACTGTTGATGTTTGACATTAGCTTATGTAACGGAGTTAAAAATGCACGTTATTATTTATTTTCTAAATGTGTGAATTTATTATTATTTAGTAATTGTGTGAATTTTATCTCAATTAGTTATTTATTTTTCTTATCTTGTTTACTCTTATTTTCATTGCTTTTCTTTGTATGTGTGTTTATTTTATCCTTTCACTTCTGCTCCTCCCGGGCTTCCATAGTTGCCCCCAGCTCTGGTAGCACTTCCTCTCTTTGCCACACAACGTGGTTGGCATTGACGAGGGGTGCAGAAGTGGAGGAAAAAGAACTTTTATTTTCATTCTTTTGTCCATCAGAAACCTAACAAAGGTCGTTACACTTACACTGTGGTGGGCCTCAGCTCCCGATACAGCAGTGTCATACTCCGGTCTTAATTTTGCTGTGCTCCAGTTTTCCTGATGCCCTCAGTCTCCTTTTGGATAAATAACATTGGCTTCCTCTTTAGCTCTGGATGCTGCAGTCATATACCACTTATTGCAGCGCTCCAGGCTTTCTATTGCCTTCAGTCTCCACTGGATACAATTTAAAGACACATGCTAGGGATTGTGAAAAGACCAGCGTGTTGTGAGCGCAGGTTTCTGGACAGAGCATAGAGTACAACTATGTCAACCAAATAGGAAGGTGCCAACCCATGTAATATTTTGTAGGCAGGTAACAGAAACTTAAAGTTGCATCTTAAGTAAACTGGGAGCCATGCCAGGTTGGCTAGTACTGGAGAATTATGGTTGAATTTACGCGTCCTTGTAAGGAGTCGTGCTCTAGAATTTTGTACTAACTGTAGGATTTTAAAACTACTACCAAGACTAAGACCAGAATGGAGCACATTAGAGCAGGGGTCTCAAACTCAATTTACCTGGGGGCCACTGGAGCTAGGATCTGGGCAAGGCTGGGCCGCATCAGGTTTTCCAAAAAAAAAAAAAAAAAACACATTTATTAAAAACAGAAAAATATACAAACTTTTTCAGTGCTTTGGTTCCGATTTTCTACAATAAAAGCTCTGATAAAACATTCCACTGTTCTCAAATATCTTGATTTTTATTTTTCTGCACAAAATAAGATGAAAATAAATAAACAAATCAAGAATAAAGAAAATCAATCAGTAATAAATAAATATAATACTAATAATAAAATGGCAAATAATAAAAACTTAAGAAACCACATATAGTTGGTGGGTAGACAAATTATTTTTAATAAAAAAAATTAAAATTAACAAAGCATTATTAGAGCCCTGTAGACATGACAAAACACGACTATAGTCACATTTATACTTTTTTTATTTACAACATATTGCGCAACTGCAGGGTCTTGAGACACATGCTAACTCGCAAACCAGAGAGCTAGCGACCCAAACGGTAGCCTTCAAGTTATTTCCTTTAAACTTAAATAGCCAAAAACTTACCACTTCCACACGGATAGGGAGGATAACTATTAACTATTAACAGTTATTTAACCTTTAACATGAACATTAATCAAACGTAATAATTTTTTCTGGCTACATGATACCATACAGCATCCATATCAAACTTGCGCGGGCCGCACTAACATTAAACTTTCATATCGAACTAGTGTCCTGCGGGCCACGTGTTTGAGACCCCTGCATTAGAGTTTGTTGCTGTTTGCTCACATTGCTCTGTCCCTTCTTGCCAGGTGAATGCACGATATTCGTGTCTGTCCACGAGCTGATGGCCAACCTCTCCCTGCCTCCCGGCACACGTCAGTAGAAGAACCATCAACCAATGACTCCATCGCAACCCTTACAGGAAAAGGAAGAACGATGGCTGTGGTGTCTGGACGTTGCCGTTGCCATCAAGGAGCCTGGTTAAAAACATTACGTTGGTTTTTGTTACAGGCTAAAGCTGAGCAGAGGAAGTATATTTTGCATATCAATTATATTTTTTACCCCTCCTGGGTGCACTTGTAAACAGAAATATTATCTATTGAAATGAAGTTTGTTTACAAAAATATGTCAATTTTTGTATATTTCAGTGTTTCCTTTTAAAATAGCCTTATATTTTGTTGTTGGTTTTCCGCTGTATTTGCATTGTATCGGGGGATATTATCCCTTACTTGTCTTCTGACTTTTGTCGAGAGCTCTGTCTTTCATTTTTACTTTCACTACGGACTACTGTGACAAACTTTATAAAGCCGGGTGTCTTTGTCAAGATAAATTTTGAAGCTCGATAGGATTTGATATGATCTGTCTGAACTTTCTGCTATTTAATAAATGAAGTAAGCAGGAGGGGGGTCTTCCACGAGCAGAGCCCAGTTTATTGCAGCAACAACAAAAAAAAAACAATATGGAGATTTTAAATATGTTCTGTACATCTATCTTAAACTGTTATGCATTCATTCTATGTACAAATTTTTAAGGAGGTTCATTCATTCATTTTCTACCGCTTTTTCCTCACGAGGGTCGCGGGGGTGCTGGAGTTTATCCCAGCTGTCTTCGGGCGAGAGGCGGGGTACACCCTGGACTGTTCACCAGCCAATCAGAGGGCACATATAGACAAACAACCATTCACGCTCACATTCATATGGACAATTTTGGAGCCAATTAACCTAGCATGTTTTTGGAATGTGGGAGGAAACCGGAGTACCCGGAGAAAACTCCACACAGAGATGGCCGAGAGTGGAATTGAACCCTGGTCTCCTAGCTGTGAGGTCTGCGCGCTAACCACTAGACTGCCGTGCCGCCCTTAAGTAGGTTCTTCTAAATAAATGTAATTACTTTTTGAAAAGTTAATATATTTCAGTTTAAAATAGCTCAATTTAAAAAGTGAAACTACTATACATTATTCTGTACTATACATTATTATATCTTAATTTCTTATACTATAGTTTACCGGTAATCAAATAAACAAATTCAGTATCCTAACAATTGAAACTTTCTCAAATATTGTTACATGAATGCAAAAACATTGTGAGCCTTTAATTGACCCCCTAAAATCAAATACTTTTTGTACAATAATTTCCATTTGAGTTACGTGTTATCTGTCTACGATTGAAAACCGGCTGTCACCGATATCGCTTTCTTCAAAACATGACGTCATTGTTAGCGAGGAGGGGCGTTCACGGCCTCTGTTGACAGACTGCGGTGCGCGACTGGAGCTCCACCGGGCGTGAGGTGGGGTGGGGAGATTCTTTTATTCAACCAGACCGGCGTGTCTCACGTAGAATACCCGATTATCGCCACCTCAAATGCCGGGAATAGACATTTTTACGAAGAATATTCATGGCGTCGCGGTGTTGAACATCACGTCCTCGAACGCACCATTCATTTTTTGCCATACAATGATGCCGGCTTAATTTTTCTCCTGGCGATATTTGTAAATTTCTAATCTATATAGATGTGTTGTAGTCATATTGTTTGAAAGTTTTTTTCCGTTGAAACATGGCAGGGTGTGTTTCAGAGCCGCTTTGTCGGCCGTGCGTTTACGATGAGAAGGCGTTTAAAGGTGAGTCAACGCTTTGTAATGTATTTGCTACTACAGTATATATATATAAATGCACATTGTTTAGCGTCATTACTAAACGAAACGCTGCTCAGTGGAGCTGCAGGTGAAGAGACCCCTGGTGCCGCTCCACCTGAGTCCTGAACAGGTGGCTCTGGAGATGCTGTGTCTCTGTGGACAGCTGGACCTTCTCATTAGGGCGCAGATGCAGGAGGTAGGCTGCACCTTTGTTGACACACAGGAACAATATGTTAGTTATTGTAGTTGTGTGTGCATAATACTAAGAGCAGTTTCTAATATTTTGGTAAATTATTTGGAATTATTTGGAAAATTATTTGAAAACAGCTTTTAGTATGATGCAGTGTAGTACTACTCTGCAATCTGTAATGCTAAACATACAGTAGAACCTCCAACTCCAGCTTTAATCACTATAAGAGCTATAAAGCTTCTCCCCCTCATAGGAATACTTAAAAAATACAAACAATCCATCCATTAAAATTAACTAAGCATTATTAGAGCCCCGTAGACATGATAAAACACGACTATAGTCACATTTATACTCTTTATTTACAACATATTGCACAACTGCAGGGTCTTGAGACACATGCTAACTCGCAAACTAGAGAGCTAGCGACCTAAACGGTAGCCTCCAAGTTATTTCCTTTAAACTTAAATAGCCAAAAATGTACCACTTCCACACGGATAGGGAGGATAACTATTAACAGTTATTTAATCTTTAACGTGAACATTAATCAAACGTAATATTTTTTTTTCCGGGTACATGATACCATACAGCATCCATATCAAACTTAAACATTAAACTTTCATATCAAGACGGGGGCCTCAAACTAGCGTCCTGCGGGCCACATTTGGCCCGCGGACTGCGTGTTTGAGACCCCTGTTGTAAAGTGTTTATTTGTGCCCTTGTTGCCAGTCCCACACTGTACTCCCCCATAGGAGCTTACTTAGTTTGGAATTTTTTCACTTTTTGTTACCTTTCCTTTCCCCTTCTTTATGGCCCAGCCATCCTGTCCTTTCAACTCCCCCTGTCTTATTGTATGGTATATTCTACGTATATGTATGATCAGGCGATTGCACAATTCTGCCTATGTCTCTGTATAAATGACAAATATAGGCCATTCTGATGATGCTTTCATATTCTTATCCGACACTGTTTCTTGAAGAATTTCTCTATTTGACAGTTTCAGGAGCAATTAGGACTAGACTGTAGCCCCGAGGAGTCAGACACTTTCCAGCCTCAAGGTCAGTGTTCAAGTTATTTATTGGACTCCAACTTCTCCTTTAAAATTGTTTTAATGTATCTGCTATCATCCTACAGGATCGGACATTCTGGACCAGATGCTGCAGTGCCTTGAACATCTGCCAAAGCCTATGCCACAGTTGGAGGTGTAACATCTCAAAAAGAATATTACTGTTGATGTGTGCAGTAACTGCTCTATATGTCTTCCCCTTTAGGATTATTTGGACATGGTGGGTTTGTCGGCAATGTTTCCGCGTGTAGAGGTGTTCCTCATTCAAGGCAGCCCTGTGGACATGCTGGAGAGGCCGCCAATGGATGGTAAGAGGGGACAAAAATAGGCTTTTAATGGCTTTTTTCCCCATCATTGAATCCATGTTAGCACAAGGATCAATATTGTCCTGCAGAACTTCAACATTTACATGCACAACATAAAGGCTGCTTAAAACACATTATACATTTTCCCATTGGAAAATACAGGTGGTCCTTGGTTTTAATGTGCTAACACAAAACATTAAAATAGAACTAGAACTATTTGTAGCACAAGTAGTGAAATTGACCATAAAAACAGGACCCAGGAAGCAAGCTATGTTTTTCTGACTGTTATTCATTCATTCATTTTCCACCGCGAGCGTTCAATTGAAAAAAAAAACCTGGAAAATGACCCATTAATTGACAATTAAAACAACAAATCTGAAAATATTTTTAAAAATATTACGAATATATACAACAATTATCCCCAATTCCATAGTAATAACAATGGCACAAAATAATAATACATTCTGTTTGTATAGTGTTAATTTATACTCCTACATTCATTCATTCATTTTCTACCGCTTATCCTCACGAGGGTTGCGGGGGGTGCTGGAGCCTATCCCAGCTGTCTTCGGGCGAGAGGCGGGGTACACCCTGGACTGGTCACCAGCCAATCACAGGGCACATATAGACAAACAACCATTCACACTCACATTCATACCTATGGACAATTTGGAGTGGCCAATTAACCTAGCATGTTTTTGGAATGTGGGAGGAAACCGGAGTACTCGGAAAAAACCCACGGATGCACGGGGAAAACATGCAAACTCCACACAGAGATGGCCGAGGGTGGAATTGAACCCTGGTCTCCAAGCTGTGAGGTCTGCGCGCTAACCACTAGACCGCGGTGCTGCCCTCCTGACTGTTAAATTCATTAATTCATTCATTTTCTACCGCTTTTCCTCATGAGGGTCGCGGGGGGTGCTGGAGCCTATCCAAGCTGTCTTGGGGCAAGACACCCTGGACTGGTCGCCAGCCAATCACAGGGCACATATAGACAAACAACCATTCACACTCCTAACACCACCTAGCATGTTTTTGGAATGTGGAGGAAAACCCACACATACACGGGGGGAACATGCAAACTCCACACAGGGTGGAATTGAACCCTGGTCTCCTAGCTGTGAGGTCTGCACGCTGACCACCGTGCCGCCCTCCTGACTGTTAAATTCTGTTATATATTGCCTTAAATACAGGAAGTGTCCTGCCTCTGTTTTGGCTCTGATATTACTTCCTGTCCATCCATTTGTACAAAACACGGCAAAAACAATATAGCGGAAGAATGTGTAACATGTTGCTGCAAGCCGAATGTTCTCTTGCAGACTATTTCTCCCACATTGCCAAATTGAATCAGCTCCTGGTGCTGAGTCAGCAGCTTGAGGAGGACATCCGCCACCTGGGAAGTCATAAGTACATCGCCCACCAGCTCTCTGTTCTATATGTAAGGAGACTCGCTTGCACCGTCGTGCATCACGAGCTATTAGAATACGACTTCAATGCCTTTTTTTTTTTTGCAGCAAGTAGTCAGCTCGTTCAGAGGAGTCCAAGTCTTCACGGAGACAAAGAAGGACATTGAGGCCAACTTCAAGCACATGAAGCAGTCTCTGGTGGTGGAGGAAGGCTCCAGGCATGAACCTCAGCTGGCTGCTCATTACATCAACTGGTGAGTTCAAGTGTTTATGTATCACTATGGATTCGTTCTCATAAAACACACATATAGGTTATATAATATTATTATGATTCTTATTATGATCCATGTAGGATACTAGAAGTCACTCACAACTTGACGTCGGCTGTGTTGTCGCTACCGGATGAGCTGACGGACGACATTCACCAAGCCGTGACCTTCATGTCTCAGTTTGTGTCTTGATGTTGTGGACCAAGACCCTCCTAAGGCCTACCAATGGACTCAATTTTTAATTATTATAATAAAGACAATGACACGGTGCTATGCCATTCAACAATGGGATGAGAGATGCCACTTACAGTAAATTAATTTTCACTGCTTTGACCTCAGTTATAAATCTTTTTATGCCTCATGTGTTACAATGCATTTAAATGCAATAGATAACGTGTGTCTGTTTTTGTAGTTAATCTGAAACTGGAACGCAGCAAAGATTAAAAAAATGGAAGCAATTATGTCAAAGTAAAAAGTTTAGCTAGATACTTCATAAATCTCCAAGAGAAATTCACATTACCAGCAGCTCTACAATGTTGATGACATAAGTTTAAAACAAACAAAATTATACGAAAATAAAATGACTGCGCTTTTTCCAGCCTTACCTGAATGCAGCACAACTCAGCCACAGCCAGTCAGTGTGCGAGGGGAGGGCTTAAATATGATTGACTCAAGTAACAGTCCAATCACATAATTGAATGTTAGTCTTGCACCCAATCAAGAACCACTTGACTGTCCGGTATACTTGACTGTGAGAGCGAAGGAAATGCAAAAGACAACCCTCAAAACAGTTGCACTGTTTTTGGTCTTGGTGCGTGTAAATTGTAAAATAATACACGGAAGAATGTTCGCCGACGATATAGTCGTGACGGTAAGTATGAACAGTTTTTTTTTATAATGGCTGATACTTCTTACTGTAAATAATACAGGGTTACATTATGAACATTGCGTTTCATGTTTGGGCTCTTGGAGGCTGATATGTGTTAGCTAATTGGGTTCTTAGCTAGCTAGCTAACAGGTCTCTATACCATAGCTTAATTCCCTTGGGAACAATCATTCACTCTGCCCAAGTGTACCTCAGCAAAGGGCTTCTTCCTTCTGGAACCAGTTTTCGTACTTACCTGTTCAGCTCTATTTGATTTACAGAGCGCCAAATGACAACAAAAGTTACCCCCAATATGTGTAGACATACACTAAGTCATATACTGACAATACAATAATACTGAGTCAGCCACAATTGAAGCACCGGCACCATTTCCAAAGCACTAATATCACATAATATGTAAACGACACCCAACTCTAATCATGTTTTTGCCATTCGTGAGAGGTATTGGAATGCCCGTAACCATAGGAAGTTGACAAGCTGTGTTTTTCTTTTAGACCAAATTAGCTTTCCATATGAAGCAAGTCACCTGAATGCTGCTGTGTGAAGCGGGACATGATATCTGACCCCACGGCTGCAGCTGCACCCGGACCCTCCGAGCAGCAGAGGTTGTTTTTTTTCCCCACCTTTCCTCCACTGGGTCACATATTTATGCAGTCATACTGTATGTGTGTTTTTGTCTCTGCAGTAAGAGCTCACATAATGAGGATGAGGCCAACCCTTCTGCAGCCGTCACCAATTCGGAGGAAGAGTCTGGCAATGAGAACAGACGGAAGAGGGGGGTAAGTTTTCCGCTTTCTTTTTATTGAAGGTCTAACATTAGAGTATTTTTTATTGTAATATACAGACTACATACATCTGTTGCTTTGACCCACAGTGGCGAAGGAAGAGACCTTGCAAGGAATCAGAGAATGCCACAAAGAGCAAAATTGCCAAAAGCCGACGCAGATGCAGCAGCGTTAGAAAAGACAGGCTCTGCCAGCGTAAACGTCCTCATGTGGAGGCTGTGACTCTGTTTGATGTCATCACCATGGGCAGGAGTGCCATGGGGGTAAGATATCATACTAAACACAACAACACTAAATTGAAGTCCTAACTGATGTGTGAGCAGGTGGTGATTGACGGCTGGATGGAGTCGTATTTGGCAGACAGAGACGCGTCCCTCCTTGACCTTATCACCTTCTTCATTCAGTGCTGCGGGTGCAAAGGTGAGAAGTCAGCACACTACCTCCCTGCATGCAGTTAAAATCTTCTTTTTTTGCAGGCGTGGTCACAGCTGAAATGTGTCACACCAAAAGTGACAGTGACACCATGAACAAGATGGTGGAGGAGCTGGTTGAAGACTCGGATGAGGTAATGAGGGCCATATTACATTGTGTTCTTGTATGACTGTTGTTTGACAAGACGTTAAGACTGTGATGTGTTTAGGTTGCTGGTCTGCAGTACAAGAAGTTTCTGGCTTTTCCGTGGATCCTTACCGTCACCTGGCCCATGGATGCAGTCAGTATTCTTATTTTTGCAGCGCTTGTGCAGTGTGCTCACCAGTAACAAGCATTAAATCGAAAAAAAAAAAAAAACCCTGGAAAATGACCCATTAATTCACAATTAAACCAACAAATCTGAAAATATTTAAAAAAATACTACGAATATATACAACAATTATCCCCAATTCCATAGTAATAACAATGGCACAAAATAATAATACATTCTGTTTGTATAGTGTTAATTTATACTCCTACATTCATTCATTCATTTTCTACCGCTTTTCTACCCCCCGCTATCCTCACAAGGGTCGCGGGGGGTGCTGGAGCCTATCCCAGCTGTCTTTGGGCGAGAGGCAGGGTACAGCGTGGACTGGTGGCCAGCCAATCACAGGGCACATATAGACAAACAACCATTCACACTCACATTCATACCTATGGACAATTTGGAGTCGCCAATTAACCTAGCATGTTTTTGGAACGTGGGAGGAAAACCGGAGTACCCGGAGAAAAGCCACACATGCACGGGCAGAACATGCAAACTCCACCTACGGATGGCCGAGGGTGGAATCGAACTTGGGTCTCCTAGATATGTGGCATGCGCGCTAACCACTCATCTGCCGTGCAACCTGGCATAATGCAGTGCTTCTCAAATAGTGGGGCGGGCCCCATTGAATTGCTATATATAATTATATTTATATGATTGTATTATTTTATATATTAATCCAAGTTCTAAGTAGCTTCGATATACAGTATTTACATTATAGTCACTAAATAATAAGAACACATGTTATAACATAGAGAAATAAATAATATTATTTAGCGTTGTACCAGACTTTGCAGACTGTTTATTTAAAATTAATATTACTACCACTGAACATGTATTTGTACCTGTTTTTCAGTGTCCTATGCAGCTCATTAAGCTAGGAAACAAGTTGGGCCCGAATGACATGTGCCCTCTACTGGGTTGATTATTACATCCATCAACGCTTCAACAACACATCCAACTCATAAACAACAACAATTAAATCTTTCCGCACGATTGACAAAACAGTCCACAATTTTCATCAGGACAGCATGGAGTATCCTCTGATCCAGCCCGGACCGCACAGCCGATGGTTTCACTCGGATTTGAGCGACTTTGTGTCGGTGCTGGTCTCTCAGTGTCAGCACAGCATCCTCTTCGACAACTACCTTATGACCACGGTTGTCTCGCTGCTCTCCGAGCTCTCCGACTCCCATATACGAGCTTTCAGACACACATGCACGCTAGCAGGTAACTCTGACAGCAGCCAGTGATGCACTGTTACAGTAGACTAAGTCATACTTTGTGCTTTATTAGCAGTCAAACTGTTGAGCTCCCTGATGGAGGTGGCTCTGAATCTGAGCGTGGGAATCGAAAACAGTCAGAAGCTGCAGCGGGTGCAGAGGCCCAGCAGACAGAAGAACCAGGGGCAGCAGAAAGTGACCCAGGTACAGCCAGAGCAACGATATTAAAAGCGTCTTGCAATGATGTGACTCATAACCTTGTGTTTTTTTTTAAGCTGCAGGAGAAGAAGGTAGAGATAGAGAGCATGATGGATGTCATCTTCAAGGCCGTTTTTCTCAAGAGACATCGGTAAAATGTCTTCATTGAATTATCTTGATGTCAAATTCATTCTATAAGCGAGAATGACAAATAGTACAAGCATGGTAGTATAGGGAGGAAGCAAAATGATCCTGATGATCCTCAAATAGTCTGATATCATTTATTCTCAATTCATTCATTCACTAATATTTGATGCACATCATGTTGACTTATATCATTTGTCCTGAATACCTGAATTTATTATCAAATGTCCTTTGTACTGAATTAGTTCTCATGATTGTATGTGTTTGCATGTTTCCTACGGCAGTGATGTACTTCCAGAAATTCGTTCCATCTGCATGGAGGAGTTGGGCTTGTGGATGAGGCTCTACAGCTCTGTCTTCCTCAATGACAGTTACCTCAAATACATGGATTGGATGTCGTACGACAAGGTGACTATAGTTCAATACATATCTTGGGTTTGTTAAAAAAAAACAAAAAAAAAAACAACAGGATCTGCTTTTGCATTAACTTGGCTATCTTATGTCTTCTAGATACCAGATGTGCGCCTCAAGTGCGTCTTGGGCTTGCAGAGTTTATACGGAGATCCTGTGCTTTTGCCTCAACTGGACTTTTTCACCACCCGCTTTAAGGTAACCGCATTTCAACCAAGTTTAGTCTGAACTGAACTCCTTAAAACTGCTTTTTTGGGGGGACAAAAAAGCAGCTGAGAGTCATTTGCAGGTTTTAGCGCTAGCTGTTAGCTGTTAGCTGTTAGCAACAGGCGACCCAATCATTCATTCATTTTCTACTGCTTTTCCTCACGAGGGTCGGGGGTGCTGGAGCCTATCCCAGCTGTCTTCGGGCGAGAGGTTGGGTGGCGACCGAATCCTGATACCTAAATAAAATAATATTGAGTAATGGTATAGACACATTTTAATATTTTCTGCAACAAATAAATAATGTTGATATATTATGACATGCTGATTAAAATATTTAAAATAAAGATACACAGTATATTAATAGTTATATAACAGTATAAGGGGCTCCACGGTGGACCGAGTGGTTAGTGCGCGGGCCACACAGCTAGGAGACCTGAGTTCGATTCCACACTCGGGCATCTCTGTGTGGAGTTTGCACACACATTCCAAAAACATGCTAGGTTAATTGGTGACTCCAAATTGTCCATAGATATGAATGTGAGTGTGAATGGTTGTTTGTCTATATGTGCCCTGTGATTGGCTGGCAACCAGTCCAGAGTGTACCCCGCCTCTCGCCCGAAGACAGCCCATAGAAAATGAATGAATGAGTATATTATATGAGACATTAATTTCAGGTTTGACAATACCATGCTGAAATAGAGAGGCTTCACTCCCGCCTGTGTGTTCCAGGACCGCATGATCTCCATGACTCTGGATAAAGACAATGAAGTAGCTTTGCAGACCCTGAAACTGCTGCTTCTCATCTCCAAGTTAGCCTCCACTTTTCAACATCAACAATTATTGTAATAAATATGATGCCTTCACTAACCATGATATCTCTACCACCTTTAGAACATCCAAAGATGTGCTGAGTCCAGATGACTACAAGCGACTTCTCCAGCTTGTGTTTTCATCTCAGCGTCCCCTTGCAGCCACTGCGGGGGAGCTGCTCTTCTTTAGGTGCATACGCTTACCTGCTTATAAGAAAATAAAGTGTTTAGTTTTTAAAAACGTATTGTGTTTCTCTCAGGCTTCTCCATGCAGCAAATAATCAGGAGGGAGTAAATCAGGAGGACGCTCACAGACAAGAAACACTTATACGACTCAAGGCTCTGCTGCAGTTCTACCAGAACTCTAAGGTGAAACTCTTTTCATAAAATGTAGTTAAATTAGAATGACATTGACTGAGTGCACCTGCAGCTACACAACCATGTGGTCTACCTCGTGGACAGCCTGTGGGATTGTGGCGGAACCCTGTTGAAGGACTGGTCCACACTCACGTCTATACTGCTGCAAGACCCTCACAGTCCCTCACTGGGTATAGTATAGTATAAGTAAAGTATTAAATGCATTATTGTGTATAGTTACAGTTACATCTTAATAATCTTATTAGTCACAGTACATCCTTTTTTTGTGTTTTGCAGCCCTCACTCAGGCAGAAGAAGTGGTGCTTGTGGAGATTCTGGTGGCATCTGTGCGTCAGGCGTCAGAAGGACCAGTGCTGGCTGGGAGGAGCGGTGCAAAGAAGGTTTTTGATTTTTTTTTATAGTGCACTATGACTATGCACTGTAAGATTATAGAATTGGCATATAAATGTTCTACAGTGCAGCAGAACTTTCTGTAATGTATTTATAGAGTAAATCTTAGGGGGTTTAAAATTGATCCCTGAGGGACTCATCATCATCAGTATTGGAATTTGACTTAGCTTTTAGTTAGTATCCTTTAGTATCATCAAAAAAAGAAAACAATTAAGTGAATTATATTGTGGTGACCCAGTTAAAGGTCTCCAAAGAAGGGAAATAGTAAAAATAAAAGTGTTGTTGGTTAAAAATACGAAAAATAAAATCAATAATTTAAATAGAAAAAACATATAAATAAATGATTGGTAACTGACAAGACAGACCAGTCTTATTTAATAGATACTGTATAATAATTATAGCTAACAATACAATGCTGTATAAGAGGAGCATAGTTCCTTGTGTATTTTCCCACCAGGTAATGAGTGGCAGAGAGAAGAAAGTTCAGGTTGAAGACTGCACAAAGCTCACACAGCATTTTCTCACGGTGCTTCCAGAGTTACTGTCCAAGGTACCACTGTCTGATATGCTGATCATTCAACACTAGACATTATGTTTGAGTGATGGCTGTCATACATCGCACGTTCATGCAGTTTTCAGGTCGCTGGGACATTATTGCATCCTTGATGAGGATACCTCAGTACTTCCTGCCGGAGACCCCCCTCGCAGACAAGACACAGGTCAGCATTAAATGTTTAACAGCATTAATAGTTAAAGGTACATGTTTTCTTAATTTGGTTTTGTTTACACCTGCATTGTTTACACACTTAGTTTCTACTGCATCAATCATTTTGGTTCTCATCTCCTCCTCAGTTGGTCTCCAGGTTGTTAGCAGAGATGGTAGCCAATCTAGAGGTCCACTCGGGTACCCCTGTTTTAGAGGAGGGGTCCCGTACGTTCCTCAGACTATGTGGAGAGGAGACCATGTGGTGTTCCACGGCCCGATCTGCGAGGGATTCCTTGGTCCAATGTTGGGTGGACCACATCAAAGAGCTGCTGAGTGAATCCCTAACGGTAGTGTTTCAAACCGTAATTCTAATTTGAAAGAACCCTAATGATTTTGATGACACCTGATCCAAGATGCTTGATTATGGAGTCATTTAAACTGTTAAATCCTGACCCTCCATCCACAGGGCACCACTTTCTCTGCTGACGAGGAGAAAACTGGGGACATTTTAGCTACGCTGAAGAAACTCAGCGCTTTCCACAAGTACGTTGCAGAAAATAAATAAAATACTTTCCTTAGTGTTAACCGTTGATGTTGCTTAAAAATATCATTTGGAAGCTGCCACGATCTGTCTCGATGGAATCTGTTTGACCTGCTGTCACCTCTCCTGGCGGTGGAGAGCTTCCAGGAAGGTGCGTCACCTGAGGTACCCCCTTCTGCTACGTAGAATCCATTTAAAAATAATCTTGTTTTGTTTTCACTTATCAGTACATCTCAGCTAACTTCTTTCATAGGTGCTAAAGGAAGTGTTTAAGTGTCTGAGCTACTGTGTTCTCTGGTCTCTGAGCACCAGCAGTGACACTCTGACCTGCAGGGTAAGTTACATGTATGTAATTACATTTATGTGTATATGTATGTATGTATTTATACAGGGTTACTATTTATTGTAATTATTATCAAAACTTTGGACACACTCTTCCATTCTATGGGACCGTTGTGTTTTAGGACAAGGCCGTGACCCAGAGACTCCAGTTGCGTGTCCTCAGTGAGACAAGTCATCGTTGTCTCTCCCACTCAGACCACAGCGTGAGGCAGCAGGTCAGACAGGAAGCGACGCCTTTTTTTATTGTGTTAATATCCTACTACTACTACTTTTACTTTATCCTTCCTTGTTTTTTTTGTACCTCTTAGGCTTTCATGGGTGTCTGCGACATTCTCACAGCCCACTCCTACCAGCAACATGTGTGGAACCCCACGTCCTGGGCCCCCCTACCCTACACACCGACCCCCAAGCTGCAGATGGCGCTGTTGAGCTTTGTGTGCAAGAACGTCTTTGTAGGAAGAGACTGTGACGAGAGCAAAGGTGAATAGTTAACATTCATTCATTTTCTACCGCTTATCCTCATCTCACAAGGGTCATGGGGGTGCTGGAGCCTATCCCAGCTGTCTTCGGGCGAGAGGTGCCAGCCAATCACAGGGCACATATAGACAAACAACCATTCACACTCACGTTCATACCTATGGACAATTTGGAGTCGCCAATTAACCTAGCATGTTTTTGGAATGTGGGAGGAAACCGGAGTACCCGGAGAAAACCCACGCATGCACAGGGGAGAACATGCAAACTCCACACAGAGATGGCTGAGGGTGGAATTGAACTACGGTCTCCTAGCTGTGAGGTCTGGGCGCTAACCACTCGTCCGAATAGTTAACACTGAATAGTTTTTAGAGCTTAACAGCAATTTGTTCATTGCTAAAACGTTTCTAAATTCATTCATATTGGATGTAAGCGCATATTGACCACCACCGTGTTTCTAGTAAAATAGTGTAAATTTGGTGAAAATAACTTAAAAGTCAAATCAAAGTTTTTTGGTGTGATGCTCGGGCTGCACAGCAGATGGCGCCCTAACTCTGTGGCTTTTATTACAGCCACACTAGCCCATGCAATGGGAGGTGATCATACACTGAGTGAACATCCAAATATGGTCATGAGAACAGAGGCCAATAAGTACTCCTGTGGAAAGTTTTGAAATGTTGAAAGAGCGGATTATTCCTGCTAACACTTTGTCTTTTATGGATGCATGTTCTTGGACCAGAGGTCAGCCACAGGTTAACACATCAAATCACAACAATGTCTTCTTTTTCCATGAGAGAAAAAAAATCCCTCCATTCTCGTTCACTTCTTGGAAGACACACTGTTGCCATGACATTTTTACACCTCCTAAGGAGTTGCTCGCGTTGCTCACAGTGCAATTGGTCTTTGTTCTTTTCTCCACGTGGGCCCGCTCAGCCTGCCAGCACTCTGAGGAGGACAGGATGGAGGACCTTCACACCAGACGAAGCACACTAGCCGCCTACTGCAAGCTCATCTTACACAGAGTGTTGGAGATCAGCATGGCTGCAGACATCTTTGCATACTATGTGAAGGTACCTCCACTTGCACTGCATTAAGTTCAATATTGTATATCATAACCGGCCTGCACGGTGGATGAGTGGTTAGCGCACAGGCCACACAGCAAAGAGACCCAAGTTCAATTCCACCCTCGGGCATTTCTGTGTGGAGTTTGCATGTTCTCCCCGTGCATGCGTGGGTTTTCTCCGGGTATTCCGGTTTCCTCCCACATTCCAAAAACATGCTAGGTTAATTGGCGACTCCAAATTGTCCATAGGTATGAATGTGAGTGTGAATGGTTGTTTGTCTATATGTGCCCTGTGATTGGCTGGCGACCAGTCCAGCCTGAAGACAGCTGGGAAAGGCTCCAGCACCCCCTGTAAGAATAAGCTGTAGAAAATGAATGAATGAATGAATGAATATCATAACCATAAAGGCACTGTGATCTTTGGCATAGCAAGAATTCTACTGATTTTGACAAATACCCTTGAGCCAAGAGGTATGAAGTAGCCAAGGTTAAAGCAATGGGTAGCTTATCAGCGCTCTCTACCAGTCCCAATACGTTCATATGAGTGTTTTCCTAGAGTTGCATCATAAAAATAACAATTGATTTAGTCGGAAGCCAAAAATTGGATGAAAGGCTTTCCCTTGTCCCATTCTTCTCCAGTACTACAACGACTTTGGTGACATCATCAAGGAGATGATGTACAGGAGCAGACAGATGGACAAGATAGAGAGCTCTCGTACTTTAGTGCTTTCTTTGCAGCAGGTAAGCATCACAATGATCCGAGTCAGGGTCAACAAAAGGCTGATTGTTACCTTTTTTGTCCTGCCTAGTTGTTTGTGCGTCTTCACCGGATGCAGGATGGCGAACGGACGCCACGCCTTCATCACGGAATTCAGACCTTCACCAGCATCAAGGAGCTAGCTAGACGCTTCGCCCTCAGCTTCGGAGACCTTCTTAGGTTCCGGGAGTGTGTGGTCCTCATTCACAGGTCCGCATGGATTTAATTTATGTTGTAACTTTTGGTGGCTAATGTGTGCTCTACTTTGTGCAGGACCGGCATCGACTTCGTGTTTCAGGACTTCATCCAGACCCCAGAATATTCCACACCAGCGTACCTGTCCTATTTGAGCATTCTGGCCGAGTTCTCCAGCAAGCTGCTGAAACCAGACAAGAAGACAGTGTGAGTACTGCAGGGCTACACAAGTGGACATCAATGCTGACATAAAGTGGACATGTTGACGTTTGTCTGCAGCTTGTCCTACTTGCAGAAGGAAACCTCACACCACATGGTGGACCTCAGGGAAGACTGCTGGCAGCCGCTCCTCTACTATCAAGCGTCCTTATTGGCTGTTGCTGAAGTGGAGGAGGTTGCGTCCCACGGCAGCTCGGACAGGAAGCAGACGGGCCGCTCGGCGTTGTCCAAGAACAAACACGGTACCACGCATGATGGTTAACATGTAACCTGATTAAACTTCTTGTAGCGCTGACGAAGCTACGATGCAAATCAGTAACACCTGTATATGTTCACGTACGGTATATTCACATCATGTGTACATCACATCATGTGTGTACTATACGTGAATGGACAGACAATTGTGTGCGTGTGTTTACATGTGAATGACCTGATATTTGTTTACATTGCGTGTGTGGGAATGGATAAACAATGACATTTAATAGATGAAAAAAGTGTGTACTATACGTGAATGGACAGACAATTGTGTGTGTGTTTACATGTGAACGACCTGATATTTGTTTACATTGTGTGTGTGTGGGAATGGATAAACAATGACATTTAATAGATGAAAAAAGTGTGTGCTATATGTGAATGGACAGACAATTGTGTGTGTGTGTTTACATGTGAACGACCCGATATTTGTTTATCCATTCCCACACACGCAATGTAAACAAATATCGGGTCATTCACATATAAACACACACAATTGTCTGTCCATTCACGTACACACTTTTTTCATCTATTAAATGTCATTGTTTATCCATTCCCACACACGCAATGTAAACAATGACATTTAATAGATGAAAAAAGTGTGTACTATACGTGAATGGACAGACAATTGCGTGTGTTTATATGTGAATGACTCTCTGTTTACATTACGTGTGTGGGAATGGATAAACAATGACATTGCATGTATGTGCATGGATTGATGCTTACACAAGGTGTGTATGTGAATGGACAAACATTTACATAGTGTATTTAGACAAACCTTGGCACCACGTGTGTATGTGAATGGAGAGGTAAACACTACAGTACAGTATTAGACCGTGTTCCATCCTCCAATGTGTGTTCCAGGAAGTCAAGCTGCAGGACCTCTGAGCCCTTCTGAAGCTCACGTTGTCAAAGTCCACAGGTTGGGTCGTCCCAGGTACGGACTTTCACTTTGTATACACTAGTCTTCCTCACTGAGTCCACTTGAAGTGTAAAGTGTGTCTGGTCCTCAGCCACAAGACCACCCACATGCTGGAAGACCTCATGAGACGACCCCAGACTCAAGAACCCGTCCTCCAGGACTCTGATCATCATCATGATGATGATGACAATGATGATGCTGTGGATGTTGAACATTGAGGAAGTGGAACTCAAAGTAGCAAGGTAGCACTTTGTCTTCATGCACACTAGCAGTATACTACGCTATACTATGTGTACATTATATACTTACTTGTGTATATTTACACCTACTTGTACAACATGGGCGCTTTATGAACATACTGTAAATGTACTAAGGAGGGTTGGGGTCACACTGAGAACAATTGGGAGGACAAAAACCAAAAATAAATTATGAGAAAATATTTTAATAATTTTTTGGGAAAAAAATACATTTTATTCTTGTATTATGTATTTTTTTCTTGTAATTTAAAAATGTATTATAGTTTCAGATTCATTATTTAGTCTTGATTTTATTCTATATAGTTAAGTGGATCCCCTCACATTTGCCATTCAGCATTCAAAGCCCTGAAAATTTGCTGATTTTTGGTCACATCTGCTGTATTGTCTAAGTATTCTTCTAAGACTAACTTTTTTTTCTTGAAAAATATTCTTAAAAGAGAATTACTTAATAATATTCCGGACTTTATTCTTTTATTATAAGTTTTTTGTTGTAAAATTCTGTAAATTTCCATTCATCCTCATATTATTCCAATTGTTTGTTGTTTTCTTACAACAATACAACTTAATGTTTGTAACCATCAGAAAATATTTTCATAGGTCTGACCACCCCACTTCATTTTTGTAATATATCATCATAATATGTCTTTTTAATTGTGTATTTTTTCTGATAATATTGGTACTTTTTTCTCCTATTTGGTGTTTCTTTCCAGTGTGGCCCCGATACTCATTGGTAGTAAATAAGCTAAAGGGTGGTGCTTTAGGTGGTGCTAAAGGGTGGTGCCTTGGTTTCTTTTTTATATGACAGTTGTCAGTTTGTTACAAATATATAGTGGTGTACCACAGGGCACAGTTCTCTGCACTTTTATTTATATAAATGTAGAATATCAATCCAATTTGTATTAGGATGCCAAATAATATTGTAATCGAGTTGAATGTCGCCCTCACTGAGCCCCCCGCCCTCCAAAAAAACCATGTAATTGTACGTGCAACTTTGTGTCTTGTTTTTGTACTGCACGTGTATGATGACACTTTATTATTGCTCTTCACAAGAAGGGGTGTTATATATATGAAACTAATATTCACAAAAAATTCATTAGGTTTACTGTAACTAATGGGTGTCACGAGACACTCAACTCACAGGGTGAGACGATGCATAAGATCGGGTCCATGAGACTGAAATGAGACTAATATTAATTTTAAGAAAAGTACAACGAAAATATGACTTGAATGTTGACTAAGCTTGAAATGTTTAGTTTGCCACAAATGGATTATTATAATCATTATAATGCTACAGTCCACTGTTTTTCTCGTCTTTGTCTATTTATGTCAGGGCTGTACTTTGATAATTACAATAAAAAACATACATATTACAGACAAATCCGTGTTTATTAATGATGTATATTTTAGATTTTTAAATTACATTAGGACTTTTTGCTGTTTTTTTCTCTCCATATTTACTGGGTTTGTATTTTATTTCTGCAATGAGCCACTTGTCGCCGCTGGGCCACACTTTGGACACCCATGCATGTTATGCCAGGAAAGCCAGAGTGTCCTAGCTCTGCCTTCTTGGCGCTGTTAGGGTTAGCCAAGGGCTGCTTCGCATTGTGGGGGGGGGGGTTTCACAGCGTTGTTGATGGCTTGTACTTAATGACTGAATAAATGTATTTTGTCGCATTTTCTCGAGATCTGGCGACACCCCAGTACCTAATGAAGTGTCCAATGTCATGCTATGAATGGTGTCTTCTAGTCATTAACTAGAATGCTTTATTAAGTTGACATATAAAATGTTATTTCAAGCAATTCATTTACATCACAGCAAAAATATTTACAGTCTGTAGATATATTTATAAATTAAAACAACCTCTCTATATCTCTCTCACACACACACATAGTATGAAAGCAGGTGACTGTTTTTACATATTGTACAGAAGCTTCTGATACGACCACCGGAATGTCAAGTTAGCCAAAGATGGGACAGAGGCGTAGTCTGTCAGAGTCCAATTTCCAGGCCACTTCATTGTATCAGATGGGGAAAAAAAGTGGCAAAAAGAAGAGGCAGCAGCAGCAGTAGCATCAGGCTGCACTGAACAGAAGCGTAGCCGAGGTTACCTGGAGCTTTGTCATTCAAAGTCGTCCTCATACTCGTACTTGTCCAGGTCCAAGTTGCAGTGAGGACTGGGGATCTCAAAGATGTGTCTCTTAGTCAGAACCAGGTCGGCTGAGATGTGAGGTTCTAAGGGACTCAGCGGGTTCTCGTACCTAAAAATACACAAAATAGCCAACATGGGTCACTAAAAACTTTTTTTCTTTCTTTAAAAAAAAAAGTAAACACACAAAAAAAGAAAAAAAAATTTTTTTTCCATAAATGAATTCATCAATAAATGATGGTCGTTTTAGGGGAGACTTTGGTCTATTAGTCAGAACATATTGAAATACAAGTGATATGCAGTATCACGAGTAGTGATCCAGTATCCAGTATGATACCAGTATCTGGTCACGAGGTGGCAGTAATGACAAAACACAGAGACATTACATGAACTCATTCAATCCCAGCCATTTTTCAAAAGCCCTCCCTCTTGGTATCGGACATTTTTGATGATTTTGACTGATTTGTCAAGGGACACAGAATATTGTGTTTTGGGGCTATGTAGACAGTTTTCTCGCCTGGCATCGGTGAGAAGGCTCTGCAGCATCCGCTGTAGAACAACCAGGTTTAGAGACAGCTACTTCCCCCTGGCCATCAAACTGCTCAATGCCAAATAAGTCCCTCTACCTGCCCACATGCACAACCAAAACTTTAAATTATTGTTATTTATTCTAAATTATTTAAATTATTTGTACAAATTACTGTTTACGCTGTACATTGTTGTTCATATTTCTGTAATCTATTTATTCTCCACATTATTATTTATTATTACACGGGAGCCAGGCAACAACATTTTGTTGGCAATTTCACTGCTGTGTTATTGTGCAATGACAATAAAGAATGTCTATGTCAACAAAAAAAGGGAGAAAAATTGTTTTCTGAAAAGATACATACATGTAAATATATTTTTGAATGTATAATGCCATCAACTATTTAAAATGTTCACATTTCCAACTGAACTGTGTGTGTTAAAATGTCCCTTCAATGTGTAACCTTCTCACAACACGACAAGATGCCACGTCACTTCCTGTTTGCTGGGTAGCAAGTATGTATTTCAATGGGAAAGATACAGGCCTTACTCTAAAACTGCACCAAACGTGCAAAAAAAAAAAAAACACGTCTATACGTAAGACGTCTATACGTAAATACGTCTTTGGTAGTGAATGAGTTCATTTAATGAATACTTTAAAGAGGTGCCCACTATCCACAATCCTTATGTGACACATGACACATCTTTCCCTTTTCTGTGTGTTAACATATGAGTGCTAACAATGCACATAAAGGGCCACACCTACTTAGACTATAAAAACCTCTAAGAAAACCAACAACCTTTCATGGTTTTCTATCCATGCTGTAACCATGCAGTAACAGGTACATTCATGATAACTCGTAATACTGGAAGTAAAATGTGGGTGGAGAGGCCAAAGGAGAAGCACAGGAAGGCTAAGCGGTGGTGATGCAGGAGATCAGACCATCGGAAAAACACAATATGCAAATGAGGGTGTTGTTTCTTGGTAGAGGACTGGTCCAGAATGCAGGAAAAGTTTGGTTGTTTGGTACTGTGGTGGTCTCTTACCTTCTGTGGTAGGTGGTGGCCCACCTTCAGAGGTTGGTGGTGGTCCTAAAGTTCCACACAATAAACTCATCAACTATGAGCAAGTCAGACTGTGATGCACTTCCATTTTCCATTTCCAATTCTTGCAATTTCTTCCCATGAGGTTAAATATGTGTTGGTAATCATCAATCACGGTGTGTTTGATGTCATGTGATGGTGGCGCTGCACCTAGTCAGGGGTGCGGTGAGTGTGGTGTAGTAAAAGCATCTTACACGTCATTGCAGTGATCGGCGGCGGCCTCCTCGGCCACCAGGATGTCGTACTCCTCTGCGGCATATCTCTCCCAGTCTGACATTTCCTGGCCGTCCGTCTCCACTTCCTGTCAAACACGGCCACAGAGGTTACATCATGCTAACAAACATCTAAAGCGGGGGCCTCAAACTAGTGTCCTGTGGGCCACATTTGGCCCGCGGGCCGCGTGTTTCGTGTCGATATGAAAGTTTAATGTTAGTGCGGCCCGCGCAAGTTTGATATGGATGCTGTATGGTATCATGTACCCAGAAAAAATTATTACGTTTGATTAATGTTCATGTTAAAGGTTAAATAACTGTTAATAGTTATCCTCCCTATCCGTGTGGAAGTGGTAAGTTTTTGGCTATTTAAGTTTAAAGGAAATAACTTGAAGGCTACCGTTTAGGTCGCTAGCTCACTAGTTTGCGAGTTAGCATGTGTCTCAAGACCCTGCAGTTGCACAATATGTTGTAAATAAAAAGAGTATAAATGTGACTATAGTCGTGTTTTGTCATGTCTACAGGGCTCTAATAATGCTTTGTTAATTTTAATCTGAAAAAAAATAATTTGTCTACCCACCAACTATATGTGGTTTCTCAAGTTTTTATTATTTGCTGTTTTATTATTATTATTATATTTATTTATTTATTACTGATTGATTTTCTTTATTCTTGATTTGTTTATTTATTTTTCATCTTATTTTGTGTAGAAAAATAAAAAGTAAGATATTTGAGAACAGTGGAATGTTTTATCAGAGCTTTTCTTGTAGGAAATTGGAACCAAAGTGAATTTTTTTATTTTTTTTTTGTTTTTAATAAATGAATAATAAATAAATAAAACCTGATGCGGCCCAGTCTCACCCAGACCCGAGCTCCAGTGGCCCCCCAAGTAAATTGAGTTTGAGACCCCTGATCTAAAGGGTGGTGTGGTGATGCTGAGCTCACCCTGATGACAGAGAAGGGGTCCCTCTGCTCGTGGTCCAGGTACTTCTCGATGTTGAAGAAGGTGTCGAAGAAGATGTGGGACAGCTTGCACCTCTTCAGGTCTCGCAGGGCGATTTGACCTGCAACAAACATCAATCATCATCAGAGGCAACATAACAGTAGACACTCGGCAATGAGATTTACGACATGCACTCGAAAGCCTCCTGTGAACAGCTACAGCCAGTAGTACAACAACTTTATACGCGTGTTACTTATTTTTGCGCAAATTTTATTTTATTCTCTTAATATTCTGACTGATCACTTGTTTTTTTTAATAATTGGAATTTTTTTTTATTCTCAGTAGTTTCTTTCACACTCATTTTCAACTTAATTCTTGTGAAGCATCAATTATTTTACCGTAACATCACAAATATTGGGATACACTCATTTTTTGACTTCCCATTCTTAATGGTAAATGGTCTTTCACTTGTATAGTGCTTTTCTAACTCCAAGGGCTTTGACACTGTTAGCACTTTTACCCGCTGATGACCGAGCATCAGAAGCAACTGGGGGTTTAGTATCTTGGCCAAAGATACGTCAACATAATAAGGGGAAAAAAATATGAACCCACAAATTTCAGGTTAGGAGACGACCGCTTTACATGCCCCTAATATGGATAAAAAAACAAACAAACAAAAACCCTGCATTGTCATCTCCTAGTAAGCCTATGGGGCTCAAGTTGATTGTGCTACAGGAATCCCGCCTAGCAACAAGTGGCTGTACTACTAGTGGCTTTTGTAGTTGTGTAGCATTCTTATAAGACTAACTTTTTTTTCTTGGAAAATATTCTTAAAAGAGAATTACTTAGTAATATTCCGGACTTTATTCTTATATATTTTCTTACAACAATACAACTTCATTTTTGTAACCATCAAAAAATATTTTCAAAATGTCTGACCCCCCGCCGTCATTTTTGTAATATATCATCATAATGTGTCTTTTTTCTGATAATATTGGTACTTTCTTCTCCTATTTGGTGTTTCTTTCCAGTGTGGCCCTAATACTCATTGGTAGTAAATAAGCTAAAAAGGTGGTGCTTTAGGTGGTTCTTTTTTTTTAACGACAGTTGTCAGTTTGTCACAAATATATAGTGGTGTACCACAGGGCTCAGTTCTCTGCACTCTTACTTATATACATGTAGAATATCAATCCAATTTGTATTAGGATGCCAAATAATATTGTAATTGCGTTGAATGTTTTGTTTTAGATAAAAACATAATTACATGTATACACTGAATATACATCATATCAAATATTATCATTTAAAGTTGAAAGAAATTCATGTTGAAGATCAAACACACTTGCGTCGGGTTACTGTGTTAAATGACTCAGCACACCCCCCCACTGGCCGAGGGGTCACATTAGGGGCTAAGGTGAAGTTAACCAACCATATGACACCAGCAGCTGCAGACCCGTCAGTCAAAGATGGCAGGTTGAACATGAGAATGTTAAAAAATGTGGAGTCGGTCTGATTTGAGAGACCAAAAAAAAACTAATTCTGACCTTTAACCTCTGGCTTGACAATGTCAAGCATTTGGCAAAGGCAGTCCTCAAAGGGCAGCGGCTCAATGGCCATGCTCTCCAGCTTCTGGCATTGCTCCTCGTAGAAGTACTCGAGCTCGTACATGCTCAGCACGCCGTCCCCATCCAGGTCCATGCAGCGGAACCAGTACTCGATACTGGGAGCAGCAGGGTCAGAGGGGACAGGTCAAGTTGTTTTCTTTTAATGCATAATTCCATGTACATCTACATACCTGGTGTCTGTCTTCTTGTCCTCCTCTGAGATGAGGAACCAAACAAAATCGGCATAACTCAAGCGGCCCTCCTTGAAGACACGCCTGTCTCTGATGGACCCAAAAAAAAAAAAAAAAAACACACATTCCACCACTTGTCACCTTAAATTACCAAAAAATGGAAGCAGGACTTACCTTGTTACTGTTCCTGAGAATATTCTCTCAATCATCTTTTGGGAGATGGCTGTAAGAAAAATGAGCAGATGTTAGTACTGCTACATGAATAAGAATGGAGAAGTGTGTGCAGCACCTTGGTCGTTGTGCTGTGTCAGGTCCTTCTGGTTGATGTAAAGGTCATGGTCGGTGTCCAGCTCCCAGAATTTGCAGTAGATGACGTAGAAGTGTTCATAGGAGAAAAACTCTGTCAGCTGGTTAACGTCTTCTTCTTGCTCCAGCAGTGCCACATTCTGACACAGCATATTAAAAACATTACATACAGAATTACATTGAGGAAAAAAAGTACGGTTAGTTAGGTAGTTTTTTAGTTATCCACCTGAAGAAAGTTACTTTTCCGCAGCTCCGAACACGTTATTTTGCCAGTCCAGGAGCGGTTCACGTTGTAAAATATCCTCTGGATCACCTGTGACAATGGAAGTGGTCAGCAATCAAAAACACACATGCAAATAAATAATACAGTAAACCTTGGATATATCGGATTCAATTGTTCCCACTGGTTTTGTCCGATATAAGCGAAATCCGTTATATGCGTATACCGGAAAATGTCCGTTTTACGCATATATCGGATTTATATCCGGTATATGCGTAAATCGGATTTTATCCGTTATAAAAAGGCACTTCCTTGACTATGTTTCCAATGTACCTGGACTGGGCAATGAAAAGAGACATAAGGTAATGAGAATTTAACTTTATTGGACTCTGAGCATAACAAATTGTTAATTAAGCTAGGCCCTGTTACGCCCGTACAGGCCTACGTTATTTCCAATAGTGAGGTTAAGATCTCATTCACTGCTGTGCTAGTATTATTGACGTCACTCACTTTTATATTTGTCCTAAATCTGGAGCCAGGAGAAAGACAATAGCCAGTGACATCAACAAGATTAGCATAACGATGCGGCCATCCGATATATGCGAGGGAAATTTAATGGAAATGCATTGGAACGGGACTGGAGATTTTGTCCGAAATAGGCGAAATCCGTTATAAAAAATCCGATATATGCAATGAATTTTTATTGGAAATGCATTACAGAAAAATCGGTTCTTTTTTATCTGTCCGTTGTGAGCGAATTTCCGATATATCAGAGTCCGATATATCCGAGGTTTACTGTAAAAGTGCGAGTTGCCACTGCTCAAGTGTGGTCGTGGGAAAATCGGGAGCGTTGACAGGTATGAAAGTGCCTGTGGTGCATTACTTTACCGTGGTGATGTATCTTGAGTGAAAGTCTAGTGCTTCCTTCAGGAAGGACAAGCCTGCGTGAGAGTTCACCACATCCTGAAACGGAACATCCAGAATAAAATAGTTTAAGAGGACAGCAACATGACTTGAACTGAAGCTTCTGATTGGATTGCGGAGTCAGGGCAAAAGTGCTGCTTATTACCTTCTCGCTGATTTTCAACGATATGTTATTCTTTTCTTCCCCCCCATGTGTTGACATAAATGCTAAGGCAGCACAGGAATTAAAAAGACCTTATTTTGGGTGCCTGTTTGACTCCTACGGTGAGAAATTAAATCACGAGAAACACATAAATCACAGAGCGGGGGGGTAGGGATAGTCGGCAACTACTGGACTGTAATTCCCTTACATTTATCAAAACAATCCAAAGCTGTTCCCCCGAGCAGAAAGCCCACAAATTAAAGCCAGTGTGCCACGAGAATGAATTTTGTCACCTACAGATGTGAGTCCCACAACATTAGGTACATCTGCACAATACAGTGTGATTTAATCCACAAAAGCTGTATCGGAATTGCATTCATTTAACTATAATAAACTAAAATACATAAGTTGTAATTAGACTTATCCATTAGACTTATTTGTAATTAGACCCAGGCATCAATTTGGACAGCCTGCTTTTATAGGTCTTTGTCAGAGTGGAGCTTATTGGCTTCTTTAGACGTGAGAGAACAACGGTCAGTAAATAGTTATTGGAAGTGGAACCAAGCAATGTGTTAAATCAGTCACATTTATTGGAAATGTTGATTTTAAAAAAAATTGCAGGACAAAGCAGTCGCAAAGGTACGCTGTATGCCCTCTGCACAAGTCGTATATACATGGGAAATAATGTAGTCAAGCCGATCGAGCCCAGCCTTTCCAATCCGTGTCACCGCAGCTCAAGGTTAGGTTATTTTGGTGAACATCACAAGGTTAAGTTAGGAAGGAGTGAGTCTGTGTAGCGTACACACATACACAAATCACTGCAAACAACGACTACAATAACAAACATATTTCTAACTGCATACAGTACCTCTCCGACAGTGTCAATCACAACTTAAGACTGTGCAAATGTGCCTAATAAAGTGGATGCTGGGCTTATGGTAACATTTGTGAATTAGTCCTCAGTGGCTCGGCCCAGCCAAGAAAAAGTGGAGAGCGTGTGGGGCTGCCCAGTACCTGCAGGAAGGGAATAAAGTCGTCTTGTTCCAGGTAATTGCAGCCAGGCTTGGCCAGGAGGTGCACAAATTTGGCCGCGTCGTCGTGGCAGGTCTGCAGCGTTCTGTAGAGAAAGGAAAAGAGAGAACTGATGGAAGCGAGGTTACTCCTTCCTTCTTTGCCGCTTTTGTCTTTAATGCGAGGAGGACAGCTCTCAACACATTTAGAAATTAGGTTTCTGAATGGTTTCTGGATAATTAGCAATGTGAGCTTGAGGTCAAAGGTTGGGCCTGTGCAGCTTTCTGGAGGCTTGCACATGAATACAAGAACATGCAATAGTACTGTATGTTGCACTACCACTAGCTTTGTTTGTTGTTGTTCTGATGACCTTTTTCACACACTAATTCACAGGACACATACACGAAGCAGGATTGCAGAAATATCTCCGTCAACAAAAGAATAAGGTATTCAATTTTGGCGAGGATCTGGATGGCAACATATATATTCTACGAGGAATACATATCAATGTAATGTGCACAGGGCCTTCAGGGTCAGGAGTGCTAGCCCATGTCACATACTGTAAACACCATTAGCAATGGGGCCGTTTTTTATTTTAGCCAAACAGACTTCAGAAGAAATCAGGAAAGGGGCAAACACTTTTTCTAAGCAATGTATATAGTTATCATATCATTTTAAAAAACAACAAATGTAATGGTGGCCTCAAGATTTTAGCACAGTACTAGTACTGTACACACGAGTAAGCAAAAGACTTGTTTTTCTATCCTATTTTTATTCGTAACGCAAATGTTTGCAAGGCCTTGGTGACCAATAATTTGTGTTTACTGATGGCAGTCCTAACAGGGCCGTGGCGAGCTTGTGCTCGAGCAGCCCAGCTGAGAAGAACAACAAAAGGGGCTGTTGTCTTACTTTCTCCACATCGCCACAAACTTGTGAACAGACACGAAACCCGTCCTGTCGCCTCCGGCCGCGCAGAACAATGGCACCTTCCAGTAGAGGGGACACTCGCAGGCCTGAGGAGACACTTGTTGTTATTGCGGATGCGTTAAAGTTATAATCACAGTATAATGGCGCTAGTGAAACATTGCATCACTTGATGACTTCCCTGAGGAAACACTTCAGGCTTCCCTCAAACCATGGCAAACACTTCTCAGGGAAAGCGAGTACATATTTAAAATGTATGAAAAGGAGCAAACATTGAAAATGTTAGAATAACCTCTCATGGTGGCATGTTGCAAATCACTCTCTCACCTTGGCAACCTGCCCCATGTCCTCAATGGTGGCCCTTTCATTGGGGAATTGGCAAAACGTCGCCTCAACTTTGGAAATGAGGCCGTCGATGTTGAGGTTGGCTTGCGGCCGACCCAGCGGGAAGTAGAACTTTGGAATGCTTTCGCTCAGTGGGTTGGTGACGGGTTCCTCTGTCCTCACCTGTGCCTGAACATCCAACAAAACACACAGTGGTGAGGTGTTAGCCACAGGTGCTATCATATGCTAACAGCACTCTTTGCACAGAGCTTATCCACACTTATCCAGACCATTAAATACAGTATTTCCTCATAGAGCAAATATCCTCATAGAGCATAGTCACTTACTCAACTGCAGAGAGTATTAGGTGTTTAAGGGTGAGCCTTTGATTTCAATTAAATAGTTTATAAATATATTATTAAATAACTTAATTTTAAAAATACAATAGAATATCAACTATATTACTTAATTATATCTATGTTATATTATAAATATTACAATATCATATTGTAATAATACATGAATAAGTCTCCATTACTATGATCTTAAGGCCTTTATTAGGATGTAAATATTTATAAAACATTTTTCCCTCAAATAAATGAGTAATTATGATAATTACTTTATATTTGTAAACACATAAATATTACAATAACAATAATCATTAAAAAGTACAGTATTTTCCTTATGGCCATCATCACATACTGAAAGATCACTTTATTTCTAATCGTTTTGGCTTTACAACTTTAAACCTCAGCTTTACAGATGCCATGTCTACTGCAAACATTGTGTGTTGTAGTAAAAATGTTTACTCTGACACATGATCAGTCATAGTGGTATGAAGTGTTTTCATTTGCCTGAGGGGGAAAATATAATTTGTTTATTTGGGGAGAGGTGTTTACTTATTCAAGTGGATGATGGGCAGGGGCCACACTATACTGTATGAACACTCTTCTCCTGAAAACAACATCAACTGTTTTGGTCTGTGCAATAATGTCTTGACCCACTCACACTTCAAGCCCTCTCTTGTTTTTATAGAGCAAATAACTCCCACCTACTGGTGGTCTGTTTTGATGTCTTCATTGGATTGAGAAACTAACATCATCATCTACGGCACAGCAACAAGGTTTCGCAACATTAAGTGACCGTGCACAATAAATTGAGCTACAGCAAAACTGTCATTGAAGCTCTCGGTATGATGGACCAATTACGTACACAGATCTTCAATTCAACATTTGTAAAGAGAGAATACAGAAATCAACACAAAAATGGGTTGATGCATTCAAGGCTTTCATACAAGCAGCATGACCTAAATGTAAGTAGGTCATGCTTCTTGTAATATGTAGTAGCATTCAGATTTATAAAGTACATAAACTGTCTTTTCATATGCCAAGGTTTTTTTGCAGACACAGTAGGAAAAACCACATGCCACAGTAATATATAATATGACACAGATCCTTTCTTTACAAAGTTCCAGTTGGGTTGAGGTTAGAGTTAGTTTGAGGCCTGATCAGTAGCCACACAAAGCAGCAGATGTAAGTGTTTCCACCTACATCTGATGATAGCAGTGGCTACTAATGAAGAGACTCTGTAACATTTGTATTGTATACAAATATCTTGACTCTTTTGCAAAGTCATTGCCAAATTCAAATGGATGTCACTGCCACTTGTAATCACAACTGAACCACAATTGAGCATGGGCCTTGAAACTAACATGCATGACACCAGAATGTACGGCAAAGGTAAACATGGTCTCCAAAATGAATATTATTATTTATTTAAGGGGATGACATTGTGATGCTGTAAGGGATATGCTGTTAGGCCTGGGAGCAGCAGGGTAGCTTTCATCTTTTATACCCAAAACCTTTAAAAAAGATCCAACCCTACATATCTTTGTGTAAAAATAACTATTCTGATCCTTGCAATAACTTGCAATGAGTCTCCTACAGTGCTGTGGAGGAATTTTGGCTCACTCATCTTTGCAGAATTGCTGTACTTCAACCACATTGCAGAGTTTTTCCAGTATGAACCACCTTTTTAAAGGTCATGCCACAGCATCTTAATAGGATCCATTTCAGGACTTTGACGAGGCTACTCCAAAGATATTCTCCTTCAGGTTTTTTTGGTAGACAGCAAAATTCATGATTCCATTCATCAGAGCGAGTCTTACAGGTCCTGAAGCAGCAAAACAGCCCTAGACCATCACACCACCACCATATTTTACTATTTGTATTGATGTTCATATGATATTCTTTTTCTGAAATACTAGTAATAGGACATATTTTCCAATTAGGGATGTTCCGATCAGGGTTTTATGCTTCAGATACCGATCCCGATCACCCATGAGTGAAATCCGCCGATACCCATAGCAATACCGATCACATACATGTATCATTTTTACTTGTAATGAGATGGATAATGTACATAAATACTGATATTTATAAATATACTAAATATATATATATTCTATTTATATTTATAAATAGTATTTATAGTATATAGTATAGTATAGTGTATATAGTATCAGGTAGAACTTTGGGACTGTAAAACTGCTCTAAACCCTAAAATGTACCCCCACTAATTTGGTTTTACACAATTTCAGGCAGACATTACAGTACTGTACTTTCAAAATGTCCTTCTGGTGGAACTTACTGGGTGAATGGATTTGTGAGAAAGTACCCTCGGCTGGATTCATAACTGCAGCACTCTTTTTCCTGTGTAGATAGCGCCATCCGAACCACTTTTTACTTATAGTAAACTACCATTAAAAAACTACATTTTTTTCAATTCACAACTATATAAACTGTATGTGTATATAACTACTGTTACACCTACAATAGTACTGAATTCATGGAAAGAAAAGGCAAGGAAACTATGTTTGGAAGTTAAATACTAGGCACACATGACAGGAGAAAATTACAATGGGATATCTAAAATGAGATACGAGTGAGTCAACAGTTTTGTGCTGTGGCAGAAGTTATGTCTGAATGCCATTCTAGTGCCATTCTAGTTCAAGTATGTTTCTGGCCTGCTAATTCATGTACCACCTGACGACATGGCCAGAACTGTAAACACTGGTGAGGGTACACACCGTGAAAATGATGAATGCGCTTGAGCCTCTGCTCTGGGTCGGTGTCAGCGATGGCTATAAAAGGACAAACCGCCGTGCAGGCTGTCCCCCCCCACCCCCAACCACTAGATGAGTGCCTGGAGCTTGGACTCACTAAGCCCTATGACATTTTACACATTCCCAGTGATGTGGCCTGAAGCGAGGACAGCAGAATGGACAAGACGAATGCCGCCGAGTGAATGTGCAAAAGGCCTTGGGAACAACTGTGCTATTGGCCAACGAATAATCACAGAGTTTCCCCCACCATGACAGGTGCCCCCGCGCGTGACATAAATTAGATTTTCTATATAGTGCCATAGCACAACAGAAGTCATTTAAGGATACAGAGCAGGGCAAAATATACTACTTCACCCGACGACATGTCATTTCTGTCTTGTCACAGTTGTGCATTATATTATTAAAGACATGTGGTGGGAGGAGCCATCACACTCATAATATGAGATGGCTTTATTATACCAAGAGTGCTGGAGAGTTTGACTTTCTGGATTAGTCTGAAGTCTGATTTATCCTAGAAAATTGTACAGTATGGCGAGAAAGTGTTCCCTTCCTGATTTATTTTTTTGCTTTTTGCATGTTTATCACATTTAAATGTTTCAGATCGTCCAACAAATGTAAATATTAGTCAATGGCAACACAACTGAAAACAAAATGCTAGTTTTTAAATGTTTTTTAAAACTTATTAATAACACCTGAGATCCATCTCTCTAGCCACACCCAGGCTGGATTATTGCCACACCTGTTCTCACTTGAAAAAAACAAAACACTTAAATAGGACCTACCTGACCAAAAGATACTCAAAATTCAGGGACAAATGAGAAAGAAATTAATTGAGATCCATCAGTCACTGTTGAGTGTCATTGTCATTAAATTTGTTTGCTGATCTGAAACATTTAAGTGTGACAAACCAATGAGAAATCAGAAATGTATTACATATTGGCCACAGCATATTCTGAAAAAAAATTCACTTTTAAGGTAATACACCAGTTTGCTACGTCACACAATGTATGTTAATATATGCAAGTGTAAGTTATCTGAACAAAGGATCGACAATTTCGTTTTAGCAATAAAAACCATATCAAAGTGGCCCGCTGCAGCCTTCAGTTTTTTTGTATGCGGCCCTTGATGGCTAAAGTTTGGATGCCCCTGCTGTAAACCTAGTGGTTACACTTAACCATATGATGATAGTAACTATAGGAAGTAAAAATATGCAGGACTATTTCAGTGCCACTACGCTCATACTAACCCCGGCCTGTCCTTGCTGGAAGGCTTTAAGCCTCTTCTTGAAGCGTGAGGGCAGCACAAAGTCACAGCCTCGCGCCAGCAGAGCTAGTTCCTTCCTCAGGTCAGGGTCCTGGCGCAGACACAGCTCCCTCATCCTCATCCTCGCCACACACACCACCACGGGGAACACATAAACAAATCCGCAGTGGTCCAAACAAGTCAGGCTTTGCTGCTGTTTGGTAGTACAAAATTGTATGTATCCTTGCGATTGTCCTCTGTCAAGACTCAAGACAGCAGCTTAATGCAAGGGAGCAGCTGCTACTGTGACTCCCTCTCCCATTCCAGATCGGGTCGCATAGTCTCAACTCTACTACACAACGCACACACACACACAGAGCAGGCACAGGTTCAAAAGGGAGTGCTCTCCTCAAAGCTGTTGGGGAGATAAGGAGTGACAGGGAGTCTCACTCCCTGTATGTATGGGGAAGGGAGGGGTGTGTGCGCCCAGAAGAGCTGCCCTTTCCAGTTTGCATTCCTGCATGCTTGTGGAAGGTTACTCAAAGAGACCTCGCCACCGTGGCCAATTGAAGGATGCTCCTTCACACCATCATGACATAGTGCTTTGGTCTGGCTAGTTTACATCAATTGCTTCATCACACCTCATCCAAGGTCAATTTCAAGCACTTTCATGATTAGTCAGTTCCTATCTTTTCCTGCTACTTTATACAGCTTTGGCAAATCCCTCGCCATAATGCGATTCAAATGTTGCGGCTTCAATCTCATGTTTTTTCAAAAATATAATGATTAACTCATTGACTGCCAGCCATCTTCAGAAAAGAGAGCTCCATACGGTTTTGGAGCATTTTTGCAGAACCCTAACCCTTTCAAGACCAACAGAATATTGAGTTTTAGGATGACAAACATTGAAATTATGTAGAGAAACTTTATACTACTTTCATTAGAAAAAAAAATTGTTTCTTGCTTTGTTGGGGCTTTAGAAATCAGCAGGCGAGAGCCAGAATAGTTGTGGAGTTGCACTAGCTGCATTGAAGTGTGAAGTGCGCCTTGCTGCATGGTATACAATGGTGTTTCGCAGACGGCAATAAAAGCCTGTGATGTGTACGGTCATCCTGCCTCATGGTCATTTCTCTGGCATTAAAATATTTTATACTCTTGTCTAGAGATGCTGTGGTAATTTTGTTGCGATAAAGCTTACAAACATGCGGTAATCCTTCTTCCAGTGGCTAATAATCTGAAACAAATGTAATGAATGTAAAATCTAGGTTAATACGTTGATGCTTATATTTTGAAGCTTATTTTGCACTGAACCGGAAGTTACTGTGTGCATGTTTTAATGTTGTGTAACTAGAGAATGCCAAGTTTGTTAGTGGTAATTAGGAAGTTGACAATACAATGACATGTCAACAAACAAGCCAAGTTTTCATAGAAGTAACCCACAAATTGGGTCACAAATCTTATGTCAAGAAAAGCGACTTAAAGGGGACCTATTACACTAATTTTCAGCCCTTTGTATTGAGTTGTGGAGTCCTATAGAGCAGCTACACACAATAACCAGCACCGAAAGCGTACTTCCAGAAATTTCACCTATTCAGCTGTATTTCTTTGGATTTCATGCTTTTTCATGCTTTGGTGAAAACGGTCTTTTTTTTAATGTATTCCACCCATGCCCCACCTCCAGGCACGCTCACTCTGCTGTGGTTGGTCACACTGCCAAAGTGCATAGAAAGAGTTGCAGTTTGTGCCGCTAACTTTATAGGAGTTGATAAATGGTATGAGTTGATAATTAATGCCGATTCATCTTTTTAAAATGTCCACTTTTAACATACAGCCATACTGTATGTGTTGGATCCCGAATTACACGTGTAATGTGTTTTGGGGGGGATGACAAGTGTGTGGTAAACAATTCGGGTAGAGCCACTAATTGTGGAGGGAAAAGGCTATTAGCTGATCCGCTCCATGTATGCTTACTTGAGTTTCCATTTCAGAAAAGGCTACTTTATAAACAAAAAATATCACAATGGCCCCTGCATTCTGTGATTTTTAAGTATGTGGCCCTCAGTGGAAAAGGGTTTCAACGCCCATGCCTTATAGTGAAGTGTGCAATGTTTTTAATGCAGCTGTATTATTTTCAACATTCTCGTACAAGTGTCAAGAACAAGAGACAAAAACCCTCTGCGACAGCCGAACGATCAGAACGTAGGTTTCCCAAGGCCAAATTAGCGCAAAATACATTCAGCAGACATACATCATGCATTCATCTAACTACTATGCTTCCATATTATGCTGCTCTTTGTTTTGCCTTCCCTGTGCGAGTTCCGGCTGCCAGCAATTCCACATCTTATTATAGTTGATGGCCGACAGCGGAGGCAGGAACGAGGGGGACAGACCCATCAAATTCAAAGAATAATGTCCGAACCAGTCTACGCCTGTTACAAGCACCAGGCGAGTGTTGTTTAGGGCAGTCCAAGAAGCGTGTGTTGTCAAACAAAAACATTCCCTTTGGCTCACTATTGTCCCAAAAGTGACGGCAATTACATCAATTCTTTGCAAAGTTGCTGATCTGACAAACGCTGCCTTCCAACATGCAGGGGAAAGGCCGCAAAAGGCTGCACACAATAGCCACGTAAACAAAAGCAATATTTACTTAATGACCAGCAGTGTGCAATAAACTCACATTATTTTTAGATGACAGGATGACAAAGAGCATATTTTCCTCCACTGGTTTCTGCACTTCCTGTTATCCCTCACGCAGGACACTGTTAGAGCTTGATAAGCTGTTTGCATGACGGCTTTTCACGCAAGCCTTCTTTTTAATGCTAATCAATTCAAGCCATACGTGGAGAGGACAGCACGAGCAGATCACATGAAACTGTCAACTCGTGTGTGTTTGTTTTGGAGCAAACTAAATCTGAAGCATGCACTGTAAACACAGATAGCTTGCAGACATAATGATGTTGCTTCACATTCTTGTAACAGTACTTTTACTGTTAAATGCGCCGAATACAAGTAATGAATACAATAAAAACCTCCCCAGACACTTCATTATTTAATACCCACACAATATAATGAGGTCCTGTTAATATTGAGACATAAAAACAATGTTTATGCTCAATGTTAACTTTAATGTTTGAATGAAGGCATAATTCAGTGCTTATGCATGAATCATGTTTTATGGCTTTTTTTCCTTGTCACACAAGCGTACAAATGAGATCAACATTGTTAATATTAAAAGATAAAACACGAAGTATGAACATTTTTCGCACAAGTGTGAAAACAAGTCAACCACTGTCAATGTTCAAATGTAAAAACAAACATAAGATGACGATAAATCGCATTCTGTAGCATTTTTTTTTTTAGTGTAAAAAAAAAAAAGTTGATTACTCTTAATATGACATAAGACAAAAACAATAAAGCACTCTTTGGAAACTGAAATGCCCAAATTAGGAAGGCATAATGCAGTACTTATGCCATATAAATAACATTGTCATTCTTAGTGACACTGCTAAATGTGATTTACACCAAAACTCAATTCCAGTCATAGAGACTTTAAGGTAGTAGGAAATACTTGCACTTATGTTTGTTTTTTAAACATCCACAACATGCAAAACTCGCAATGAAGACATGGGCAAAAGAGAGTATCCAATAACCCATAACCCCGCCTACAAGGGCTTCCAGAATCTGTCAATACTAGCATATGCAGCAGAGGTCTAAGACATGTTAATGAGCTTCCAAATTTAGGTCTCAACAGGGGTTTCAGGGAAGGCCGACGACGGGAACATGACGTGAGCAGGTCAGCTGCTTCGCATTGGTGTTCCCGGCAACTGTCATGTTGGCTTGGCCAAACAATGTTTGCGGTCACCAGCGGAACGACAACAGAGACGAGTTGCTACAATTATGTCAACCAGAGAAAAAACAGCATCGGAAATGATACATTGTCAAAGACTGCCATGCAGTGAAGTACGATCGGATGAGCAACTGATTATTCGACTGATTTTTCTTATTAAGCTGAACAATGAACAACTAGCTTGCTAAATGTTGCAGGTATTTCCCAATAAATCAGAGTTCTTGCGGATAAGCCTCAAACACAAGCACAATAACCCCCTTAGCCTATATCAAGCATCTTCAGTGGGTGAGTAACATTACTGTATTTTTGTTTTATTTAGTCTCGTCACACAGTAGCCTGGAACAAATAAATTTTGATTATATCCTATAGAAAAATTGTTTTGAAGTTTTAGTCATTCATCAAATCACTGAACAGTCTCGCTCATATTTCTTACAACACCTACATCATGTGATTTCATTTATGCATTCACAAGCCACTAAAATAACAACACTTGCAGGACATCTATTAGCGCCCAAATCTCTGGCAAACCCTGACCCCCCCCTTCTTAAAATAGCTTCAATAGCAGAAGCACATTATAAGGAAATACAACATGGTAAGCTATACATGTGTCCATACACAAGTAAATGTCTTACAGCGCACTCATGTGCCAAATGTCAATCAAACATCTTCACTTAGCACCTGATGGAGCGTGTGAGCGCCCTCTACACTTCTTCCTGACAGGGAAATTCTGGGTATTTAGTGGCAACATGGGAGGGGGAGCGCGAGGATATCTCGGGGGGGGTGTCCGATGTCAAAGTCACACCAGCTGTTGCAGGCTGCATCACCGCGACATAAACCAAATTTTTTCCACTAATCTGCAGAAGAATGCATCAGTAGCAGGAATCCGTTTTGTTGTCTTTAAATAGAAGCGCTCCTCACTCCTCTAATAACCCCACAGCCGTTTTAATATTGAGTGACATGTAGCGGCCACATGACATGTAGCATTACGTAGATTAGAGCGCATATATTGTCCTAGGTCTTCTCAAACTATGGAGTATGACATGCTTGGACATAAACAGTCTGTAGCTGTTGAACTACAATGAAAAACAAAAACTCACCTGTTGAGAATAGGGTTGGGCATTGTTTGAATTTGAACGATTCCGGTTACAATTCTGATTCCTCGCTTCAATTCTGGTTCTTAACAATTCTCAATTCAATTGGTTTTAAAATACAGGATCATAAAGGTTTGCATAGTTTAAATGATGGTGCTAACCAGAGTTAACTAACTTCTCCATGAATCGTTTAATGATGTGGACTTTTTTATTTTTTTATACAAATTTCTTACAGGGCTATTTTCAGCCAGTATATAAATATGAATTGATCCAACTTGAATATATGCGTTATGAAGTTTCTTTTTTTGAGTACATTTTCACAAAAGATGTAACTTTGAAAAGTAGTATACTTTGCTTGCTGCCTCTGTGTTGGTGTAAGCTATATTTTTATAACACCCCAAAAAAATAACACTCGTCAACACAAGTAAATGAGAGTGCTCTTATTTTGAAGGTGGGAAGTTTGTTGTGTGATTTGTGAAGGTCCCTTGACTGTCAGTAACTGCTGTGAACTGTGCAAATGATAAACTTGTCAGTTTGAATGTAAAATAGGTGAAACATTGTAGCTTTGCATTGTTAGCTGCCAATATTTCGCTATCTGGAATGCACAAAAAAGGGAAAGAAGTGTCCTCACACAGTCAGAGTCTGCCGTTTTATAATAACTTTAATCTGACATGCACAACTACCTCTGTAAGGAAACTATGATGACCACTAAAGACCCACATGTGATTTAATTAAAACTGAAAAAAGAGACAATTCAATGAAATGGCCTACCTTTTTGGAAGTGACAGACCTCCGTAGCATCCTGCCATGGGGGCCCGTCACTCTGGTACCGCCACTGCATCCCGAGGGCAAGGTGGCGGCCGATGATGGGGGGTTCAAGGGGGTGTTGAAGGCATTGGGCTTCTTCTCCGCCACCCAGTTATTTTGGGACGTCACGTTGTTGTTCTCTTTGAAGGTCTGCATATTTTTTGTCGTGGCGGCCACATCTTTTAGATCGCACTGGTCTCCTATCTTGATGAGATCCAAGTAGTCCTTCAAGACAGCCTGGGTTTTGGTGTTGCTCAGCCAGGTGAGGAAGAGCTCATCCACCTTCATTTTGAGAACTGGCTGCAAGATCTGGCTTGATGGCATTTTGAAGGAAGGCCTCTCCTAGGTTGCACAAGTGTAAGTACTCATGGAAAAATAAACGTATTTGCAAAAATACAGTATAACGTATTCATGACTGTGGCTGTAGTTTGCGAGGGTGTAGAACTGCACTACATCTTCAAAGAAATTAGTTTTAAATCTTATAATCGCTTAAAAATATATTTTAAACAACAATAATGCAGATCCGCATATGGACGGTATGCAAGCATTCGACCTTGTTTCTAGTAACACTAAACACACCAGTCACTAACATTATTGAATTTCAGCGGGCGTCTGTCAATGCTTTAAGCCCGTAGGCAAGAATGAGCGAAACCACATAAATATTGGCTATTTTAAACCACCGCAGTGGAACATATTTTCGTTTAAAACCATAACATTAACATCAACAGTCCCGTAACATCAAAAAAAGAGTAGGCGGTTGTGAGAGCACCTAGCAAAGTTAGCATTAGCTAATTAGCTGTATCATGCTAGCTAAGATACTAACCTTGTGTTTAAAGCACGTAGACTCCAACCACGATGTTAAGACACTACCTTATTCCCGTCATAGGAGACGCTATTTGACATATATTTTCGGTTTTAAGGGAAATACAACAGTAATATATTTGGTGCTCATCCCAAAAAACAGTGCCTTGCCACTCAGTTAGCTACAACTTATAGAAAATCGCGTTCCCCTGGTAACCACTCCACGGAATTTATCGCGAGACCTTGCACCGGAATGAGACGTTCAGTGTCTTTCCCCGGGCATTGGGGTGTGTTGCTTCCAAACATTTCCTCTCCAACATTAGAGGTATGCATCGATACTTAGTTTATATTATTCACCATATGGACATTATTCGATGTTAAATACACAGTTAGATTCATGGGCAGTTATTTTTTTTTAATTACACTTTTTTTCTTATATTTATTTTTATTTTTGGACAATTTAACTGTCACATACACGAGATTATTTTCATTGTGTTTTGACTCTATGAATAAAAACACACACAACCAGATAGTAAAATTAGTTTATCTATTTACAAGGCCCTTGTCAGTCAAGGACCCTTGGAATTGTATTAATGCGACCCACCACCCACCCTTCCCCCCTTATTGGCCCTGCATTACACCAACAGTCATCCCTGCAAACGTCTTCAGTTTAGACGCTGAGAGCAAGATCTTGAATGCATTTGCATAAATATCAATGCTACATCTGTGCCTCATTTAACTCTCTTTTCCCTTAACCTCACTTTTCAAAGCAAGGGGTCGAGAACATCCTTATATTGATTACTGTAGGAAGAGGAGGATGGAAGGGGGTCGGCCCCAGACATTGTGGCTCTCCCATGACCTCCTCGAGAGTTTAGAAGTCACGCAACGGAAGAGAAAATAGTCTCAAATTGTTTTCAACAGGCTCTTTTCCATCGCGGCATCAGAGTCCATAAAAAAAAAAAAACACATTAACTATCAACATCTCCTTTGCTGCAATTAATTAACATGTGGATTCATAAAAATCTGCTTAATAAAGGTCAGGTAGGAGTTATTTTCACATAAACTGTATATGACAACAATCCAGTGCAGCCACGTTGGATTACTATTTACTTCTGACATGACATTTGTTTTGGAACTGGTAGAAAAAGAAAGTATTTCCACAGGTTTTCCTGTTAGTTTTATAACGTAAAAGTACAGTACATTGGGAATTTAAGTAAATTAAGAGTCCAAATGAATGTCACATCCTATCAGTGAAGAATACAGAAAAAATTCTCATTAAATAATATAAAAGCAAAATAAAATTATAAAATGCTGGTATTTTATTATTCATTCATTCATACATTTTCTACCGCTTTTTCCTCACGAGGGTCGCGGGGGGTGCTGGAGCCTATCCCAGCTGTCTTCGGGCAGAGAGGCGGGGTACACCCTGGACTGGTCTCCAGCCAATCACAGGGCACATATAGACAAACAACCATTCACACTCACATTCATCCCTGTGGACAATTTGGAGTGGCCAATTAACCTAGCATGTTTTTGGAATGTGGGATGAAACCGGAACTCCCGGAGAAAACCCACGCATGCACGGGGAGAACATGCAAACTCCACACAGAGACGGCCGAGGGTGGAATCGAATGGTCTTGTATTATAATAAATAAAATTGCAGTATATAATTGAAAAAAAATCCAGTTCCATGGTTGTGGCCCAAAGAGTTCATAATGACCCCTAATTAAGATGTGGCATGTAAAATGTGAATTATTGACAGTATATCCCACATCAAACAAAGAAACAAACCTATGAAAGAAGACTGAAGCTTAAGCATTTGGATGGAGCGTCTCCAATCTTGATGTGTGTAGACGATGGGTATAATAAATAGTAGCAAATAAGCCAAATCCCTCGCCACTGCACAATACTTTCAAGTTGTATCTGCGCTCCTTATTAGAGCAGATTGCTGTTGGCCCACTTCACAGAGCGTGCATGCAGCATTGGCTGACAGCAGCAGAACACATGAACTCCTCGCTAACACGTTGCTACGCTAAGCAGCGGTACCCCTGTGGTTTCAGACTCGGACGAACCTTTGAAATGTCCTTCAAGGCATGAAAAATAAAACAAGAAAATAAAACACCACATGCGCTACAGTGCTTTTGGGTAAGAAAAATCTTATTTGTACACTGTAATTAAACTTTGAAAAGTTGCAAAGTTTCAACTTTAAAGACTTTTCACTTTTTATCTTCCCATTGCTGATATCGATTAGGTTCTCGCTCACGTGTAAACCCCACCAAAAAAAAACAAACAAAAAACAGCTTGAAGGAGAACAAAACACAACTTTGAATGTTTCACATGTGATTTAAGATGGAAAAAAAGCAGTCAATAATCTTCCCTTCTGTTGTTTTTTTTTAGACATGTAGGCAATTTCCAGGTGAGTGGTCATACTGAGATGGCTCCCCTCGACAGTTAATGATAGCTGCCACCTTGAATAATAATCTGGGAGTTAGACCGCTTGACAGTTTGGTTGGTTTCCCTTTTTATGCCTCAGTTCCTGTATCCATGCCATTTGTAGTCACTTCCTGTGTTGTTCCAGTCAGTTTGCTCCATTCTTTACATTCTTAGTTACGTGAATTTGTCTGTAATTTTAATTTAATGCGCTTCTCCTCTTGATGGAGCATTGTCTTTGGTAAGATTCCTGCCACTGCATAGCAGCCAGAATAATACAAAAAATGACTTTTTCCTGCATTTTGGGTCTCCATCTCTGCATCCCCAGGGTTAAACTACAATGCCTGGACATGACAAAAAGACTTGAAACTAGAAAATTCCCGCGGAAATTTTGATGGACTGGCCACCTGTGCTGTGAACCTCGGGCCCGGTGCGCCAACGGCTACCGCGGTAGCACCTAGCAAGAAAGCCTCAAGTACGGAAAAAGTTGATGCAGTCCCATAGTGTCCCCACATCATGCCAAGTGTGTAATTGCCTTTAAACTTGAGTAAATTAGCTTAAATGCTAACATGCTAACAATCATTATGCTAGCACCTAGCAAGAGAGCCTCAAGTTTAGAAAGTGCCAAGGTTGTCCTATAACCTCCCTACATTATGCCATGTGTGTATTTGCCTTTAAACATGAGTAAATTAGCTTAAATGCTAACATGCTAACAGTTATCATGCTAGCACCTAGCAAGAGAGCCTCAAGTTTAGAAAGTGCCAAGGTTGTCCTATAACCTCCCTACATCATGCCATTTGTGTATTTGCCTTTAGACATGAGTAAATTAGCTTAATTGCTAACATGCTAGCACCTAGCAAGACAGCCTTAAGTTTAGAAACTGCCAAGGATGTCCTATGACGTCCCTGCATCATGCATGTGTGTATTTGCCTTTAAACGTGAATAAATTAGCTTAAATGCTAACATGCTAACAATCATTATGCTAGCACCTAGCAAGAGAGCCTCAAGTTTAGAAAGTGCAAAGGTTGTCCTATAACCTCCCTACATCATGCCATGTGTGTATTTGCCTTTAGACATGAGTAAATTAGCTTAAATGCTAACGTGCTAACGGCTACCATGCTAGCACCTAGCAAGAGGGCCTCAAGTTTAGAAAGTGCCAAGGTTGTCCTATAACCTCCCTACATCATGTCATGTGTGCATTTGCCTGTAGACATGAGTAAAGTAGCTTAAATGCTAACATGCTAACGGCTACCATGCTAGCACCTAGCAAGAGGGCCTTAAGTTTAGAAACTGCCAAGGTTGTCCTATAACCTCCCCACATCATGCCATGTGTGTATTTGCCTTTAAACGTGAGTAAATTAGCTTATATGCTAACACGCTAACAGTCATTATGCTAGCACCTAGCAAGAGAGCCTCAAGTTTAGAAAGTGCCAAGGATGTCCTATAACGTCCCTGCATCATGCATGTGTGTATTTGCCTTTAAACATGAGCAAATTAGCTTAAATGCTAACATGCTAACAGTCATCATGCTAGCACCTAGCAAGAGAGTCCCAAGTTTAGAAAGTGCCAAGGGTGTCCTATAACCTCCCTACATCATGCCATGTGTGTATTTGCCTTTAGACATGAGTAAATTAGCTTAAATGCTAACATGCTAACGGCTAACATGCTATCACCTAGCAAGAGAGTTTCAAGTTTACAAAGTGCCAAGGTTGTCTTTCAACCTCCCTATATCATGCCATGTGTGTATATGCCTTTAAACGTGAGTAAATTAGCTTAAATGCTAACATGCTAACAGTTATCATGCTAGCACCTAGCAAGAGACCCTCAAGTTTAGAAAGTGCCAAGGTTGTCCTATAACCTCCCTACATCATGCCATGTGTGTATTTGCCTTTAGACATGAGTAAATTAGCTTAAATGCTAACATGCTAACGGCTAACATGCTAGCACCTAGCAAGACAGCCTCAATTTTAGAAACTGCCAAGGATGTCCTATAACGTCCCTGCATCATGCATATGTGTATTTGCCTTTAAACATGAGCAAATTAGCTTAAATGCTAACATGCTAACAGTCATCATGCTAGAACCTAGCAAGAGAGTCCCAAGTTTAGAAAGTGCCAAGGTTGTCCTATAACATCCCTACATCATGCCATGTGTGTATTTGCCTTTAGACATGAGTAAATTAGCTTAAATGCTAACATGCTAACGGCTAACATGCTAGCACCTAGCAAGACAGCCTCAAGTTTAGAAACTACCAAGGTTGTCCTATAACCTCCCCACATCATGTCATGTGTATATTTGCCTTTAAACGTGAGTAAATTAGCTTAAATGCTAACATGCTAACAATCATTATGCTAGCACCTAGCAAGACAGCCTCAAGTTTAGAAATTGCCAAGGTTGTCCTATAACCTCCCTACACCGTGCCATATGTGTATTTGCCTGAAGACATGAGTAAATTAGCTTAAATGCTAACATGCTAACGGCTACCATGATAGCACCTAGCAAGAGAGCATCAAGTTGAGAAAGTGCCAAGGTTGTCCTATAACCTCCCTACATCATGCCATGTGTGTATTTGCCTTTAGACATGAGTAAATTAGCTTAAATGCTAACATGCTAACGGCTACCATGTTATCACCTAGCAAGAGGGTTTCAAGTTTAGAAAGTGCCAAGGTTGTCCTATAACCTCCCTATATCATGCCATGTGTGTATTTGCCTTTAAACGTGAGTAAATTAGCTTAAATGCTAAAATGCTAACAGTTATCATGCTAGCACCTAGCAAGAGAGCCTCAAGTTTAGAAAGTGCCAAGGTTGTCCTATAACCTCCCTACATCATGCCATGTGTGTATTTGCCTTTAGACATGAGTAAATTAGCTTAAATGCTAACATGCTAACGGCTAACATGCTAGCACCTAGCAAGAGAACCTCAAGTTTAGAAAGTGCCAAGGTTGTCCTATAACCTCCCTACATCATGCCATGTGTGTATTTGCCTTTAGACATGAGTAAATTAGCTTAAATGCTAACATGCTAACAGTCATCATGCTAGCACCTAGCAAGAGAGCATCAAGTTGAGAAAGTGCCAAGGTTTTCCTATAACCTCCCTACATCCTGCCATGTGAGTATTTGCCTTTAGACATGAGTAAATTAGCTTAAATGCTAACATGCTAACGGCTAACATGCTAGCACCTAGCAAGACAGCCTCAAGTTTAGAAACTACCAAGGTTGTCCTATAACCTCCCCACATCATGTCATGTGTATATTTGCCTTTAAACGTGAGTAAATTAGCTTAAATGCTAACATGCTAACAATCATTATGCTAGCACCTAGCAAGACAGCCTCAAGTTTAGAAAGTGCCAAGGTTGTCCTATAACCTCCCTACACCGTGCCATATGTGTATTTGCCTGAAGACATGAGTAAATTAGCTTAAATGCTAACATGCTAACGGCTACCATGCTAGCACCTAGCAAGGGAGCATCAAGTTGAGAAAGTGCCAAGGTTGTCCTATAACCTCCTTACATCATGCCATGTGTGTATTTGCCTTTAGACATGAGTAAATTAGCTTAAATGCTAACATGCTAACGGCTACCATGTTAGCACCTAGCAAGAGGGTTTCAAGTTTAGAAAGTGCCAAGGTTGTCCTATAACCTCCCTATATCACGCCATGTGTGTATTTGCCTTTAAACGTGAGTAAATTAGCTTAAAGGCTAACATGCTAACAGTTATCATGGTAGCACCTAGCAAGAGAGCCTCAAGTTTAGAAAGTGCCAAGGTTGTCCTATAACCTCCCTACATCATGCCATGTGTGTATTTGCCTTTAGACATGAGTAAATTAGCTTAAATGTTAACATGCTAGCACCTAGCAAGACAGCCTTAAGTTTAGAAACTGCCAAGGATGTCCTATGACGTCCCTGCATCATGCATGTGTGTATTTGCCTTTAAACGTGAGCAAAATAGCTTAAATGCTAACATGCTAACAGTCATCATGCTAGCACCTAGCAAGAGAGTCCCAAGTTTAGAAAGTGCCAAGGTTGTCCTAACACCTCCCTACATCATGCCATGTGTGTATTTGCCTTTAAACGTGAGTAAATTAGCTTAAATGCTAACATGCTAACAGTCATCATGCTAGCACCTAGCAAGAGAGTCCCAAGTTTAGAAAGTGCCAAGGTTGTCCTATAACCTCCCTACATCATGCCATGTGTGTATTTGCCTTTAGACGTGAGTAAATTAGCTTAAATGCTAACATGCTAACGGATAACATGCTAGCACCTAGCAAGACAGCCCCAAGTTTATAAACTACCAAGGTTGTCCTATAACCTCCCCACATCATGTCCTGTGTGTATTTGCCTTTAAACATGAATAAATTAGCTTAAATGCTAACATGCTAACAGTCGTCATTCTAGCACCTAGCAAGAGAGCCTCAAGTTTAGAAAGTGCCAAGGTTGTCCAATAACCTCCCTACATCATGCCATGTGTGTATTTGCCTTTAAATGTGAGTAAATTAGCTTACATGCTAACATGCTAACAAATATCATGCTAGCACCTAGCAAGAGGGCCTCAAGTTCAGAAACTGCCAAGGTTGTCCTATAACCTCCCTACATCATGCCATGTGTGCATTTGCCTGTAGACATGAGTAAATTAGCTTAAATGCTAACATGCTAACGGCTACCATGCTAGCACCTAGCAAGAGGGCCTTAAGTTTAGAAACTGCCAAGGTTGTCCTATAACCTCCCCACATCATGCCATGTGTGTATTTGCCTTTAAACGTGAGTAAATTAGCTTATATGCTAACACGCTAACAGTCATTATGCTAGCAGCTAGCAAGAAAACCTCAAGTTTAGAAAGTGCCAAGGATATCCTATAACGTCCCTGCGTCATGCATGTGTGTATTTGCCTTTAAACATGACCAAATTAGCTTAAATGCTAACATGCTAACAGTCATCATGCTAGCACCTAGCAAGAGAGCCTCAAGTTTAGAAACTGCCAAGGTTGTCCTATGACCTCCCTACATCATGCCATGTGTGTATTTGCCTTTAGACATGAGTAAATTAGCTTAAATGCTAACATGCTAACATGCTAGCAATTAGTATTTAGCCACAGAGAGAGTTCAGACGTTTATCTCAAAAATGAGCCATCAATCACGTTTCTACGTGGCCGTATGGCTGAGCTAAAAGGCTGTGAAAAGTCTGTAAATTCTCGTTTTCTATGTGCTGTTCTAAAAATAGAACAGCGATTCCCTAATCAAGTGGCCCATTTTTTAACGTTTTCGTTAATAGCGTCGCCATGGTTACACAAAACTTTCCAAAAATTAAATACCGCTGTAGTCCCGAGCGCCACGTTTCCGGCGGTGTAACATGTGTGGGGGTCCTTCTTGCGGTTTTGGCCGCATTACGCGCGCAAAAAGTGGAAGATTAAGATATACGGAATAATAACTAAACAGCAATAACAATATGGGCTGGCTCAGTAGCCAGCCCATAGACTGCTACTGCAAGTAGCAGTCTATGGGCTGGCTACTGAGCCAGTCCATAATAATCCACACGATTCAAATCCATGAATCGGATGCTATGCCATATTGAATTTACATAAAATTATTCTGATTACCCTTCCACCAGACACTAATGATAACAGGTACTGTGTGATAGAACTGAATAAAACAACTCAAAATAATCCACAATGCATGCACAAAAATATGTGAGTACACATATCATAGTCATATAATTAATGTGATAGCTACTCCTGACAGTTATTAATGAAAACTGCCACCTTACGTAGTAGAAACACATATACACTACATTAATTCAGAACAGTCGCTCATGTGCAAGGACAAAGGTGGGCAAAAACATAGACATGTCATATAATTAATGTAATTGACAATTATTAACATTAATTATGGGCGGCACGACGGTCGTGTGGTTAGCGCGCAGACCTCACAGCTAGGAGACCAGGGTTCAATTCCACCCTCGGCCATCTCTGTGTGGAGTTTGCATGTTCTCCCCGTGCATGCGTGGGATTTCTCCGGGTACTCCGGTTTCCTCCCACATTCCAAAAACATGCTAGGTTAATTGGTGACTCCAAATTGTCCATAGGTATGAATGTGAGTGTGAATGGTTGTTTGTCTATATGTGCCCTGTGATTGGCTGGCCTCACACCCCAAAGACAGCTGGGATAGGCTCCAGCACCCCTGCGACCCTCGTGAGGAAAAGCGGTAGAAAATGAATGAATGAATGAATGAACATTAATTATTAAAAAAATAATTACAAAGACTTAAAATAATCCACAAAGTCAAAGCCTGTAGTATCCTCACTGCAAAGAAGTGTCATCCTACCACCAGTTTAATTAAGTGCTTTGAACTTTTTTTTTAAACAGTAATGCAAAATTCTACTTTGCTAAATTCACTTATCATGTTCCTGTTTGGAACCAGCGATTACTGTATACAGTATATGGCCCGGCCACTACAGCATTACGTAATGAAATAACATAATAGTAATGGTAATGGTAATGGCTTTCATTTCATTTGAACATGCATCAGATTACAATTGAGTGCATCACATAATCAGTTCACAGTTAGTAACAGTCAGTAACTGTTACATTTGTTCACTTATATAATAGAATTTAATATAATTTAAGTTTTTTTAATAGTCGACTGATTGATGTGAGCGCAGTGCTTATTTGTAACCAGCAGAGGCAATGTTGTCTCATTCTCATTAGTTTGATGTCAACTACAGGTGTAACTACTGTTTCATTGTTAAAACTATTGCCTTCATTAAGCAGACACATACTTTTGATCTACATTTATTTTAGACAATGTATGTGGACGTTGCAGGGATACATACGTATTATTTTACGTATTTATTTTTGCGTTTGGGAAATCACAAACATCAAATTTGAAAAGTAACTAAGAATACGTTTTTATTTAGCTGCTGTACTCTGATTTGAACATGTTGTACTCCTGCAGCAATGTGAGCCTTCATGATGGTCTTCAAATGCCCCCCCCCCCCCCCCATCCTCTCTTCTAACTGTGCACCACTTTAAAGTCATAGATTTCTACAGTACTTAGATCCGATTTCCAATAATAGCCCCACATTGTTGAAATAAGTGCTCGCTTCAAACTATTTTACAACGACGAAGACACTTTTGGTGATATTTAGGACTGGGGGAGTGACTTTGATCCGCCATGTTTTGATATGAGTCGTAGTTACGATTAAGCCAACGAAAGAGTAAAGAAAGACGAGCCTTGTCTCTTCCAAGGCTACAATGCAAACACTTTTATTCCTTAAGAGAACCACAAGCACCACAATCAAACTGTCTTGAGTCAATATTTAAAGTAGTAATACGCAAAAAAAAAAAAAAAGAGGGGGCTCCTTTCATTTAAAGACTCTTCGCTGTGAGAAGACTTTAAAAGGGGAAACAATGCCTCCTCCGCTTTTTGAGGTCTTTGGAGATTTTGCTCTCTCATCACGTATTCATGAAAGCTTGGCAATGGAGAAACCTACACTGGAATAACACGATGGTAACAAAAAAAAAAAGCCAGAAAAAGAGCCCATTTTGATATAAATACTCTCTTGGGCCACTTGCACAATGTAATGTAATGTAATGTCATGTACTTAGCTACGTGGCAGGGCCAAATATAACTATTGGATTACTGCACAATAATAAGCATATTGATCAATTAATACTGTACAGTAATTAAAATTGGCTTAAAACAAGGCTGCATACCGAAAAATTGAAGGATGGAGGGAATCACTTGGATAGCTAAAATCCATCCAGTGTAGGTCAATATATGCTAAACCAAAATGTCCACATCTTATAACAATGAAAACACAGTTGCGGTTTGAACAATAGCTCCCAGGCCACACTTTGGATACCACCGCATTAGGTTATGCAGGTGTACCTAATGAAGTGTCCTTGAAGGATTTGGCCTATACAATAAGCGTGCAAGTTCATAGTTCTCGTGAAGTAGGTCAAAGTTCAGTTCACACAGTATTGTGTAATATGAATCGTTTATGTTCATAGTTCACCATTTTCATTTTGAACTAGATCAAAGCTCAGTTAATTTACTTTTTTTTGTTGAAAAGTGACAATGAAAGACTGACCTTGTTTTTAAAAGAAAACTATGACATCCATCAACACTTAAAACAGTTTACAACTATGTATTGTAGAACAATATTGAATATAAAGTTATTTTTTTAATTTATAATTTTGAGCCTGTGCAACTTTATTTCTTCACGTCGTGCAAACAAAAGCCACAACAAATTATAGTGTGGGTTCATGCAATGAAATCAATTAGTAAATGCCGAGCTACATCTGGAAGTCCTCAGGAGCAATTGGAAGTGTGACCAATCATGGAGTGGTTGTACCTAGAGGAGGACCAGGGTGGAATAAATTAGCAGTTTGGGTCAGAAGCAGGAAGTCCATTGAAATACTGCAGAAAGAGGTGCAGAATCTGGAAGATCTAGAAAGCTTTCTGCGTGGGTTATTGTGTGTAGCTGCTCTATAGGAGTCCACAGCTCAATACAAAGCGCCAAAAATGAGCATAATGGGTCCCCTTTAAGAATTGCTGGATGGCTTTGTAGTTAATGCAGTGTAAAGCTAGTGGAGTACTCGATGTCTCGCTCCGTCCGCTGGTAAAATTTGGGCAGTGACAGTCGAAAAGAAGTACATATACTGCATCTCTCGTCAGGTAATAACTGGACCTAAATAGTGGTGCTGATTTTCACATAATCTGAATGAACGAGTTCACATTCAAATTCTTTATTCACACATACTTTGACTTTGGTTTAATGTTTTTAGAAAAATAAACCTGTTCAATGAACGCATTCAATCTAATATAAGCACTGGAAGACAAAAAAACCCATAAATATATTAAATAGTTGTCAGAAAGCTACACATAAACAACCCCCCAAATTTTTAGAAATCATGCAATATAATAAAAGTAATAATATAATACAGATATATCCTTAACTACCCATCTTTATCTGTCTATGGCTACATAGCACATATTGTTGTCTATACCTGTAGGGGGCACCCTTGGCTAAAAAGAACATTAAGAGCTGTTGTGTTGATGATGATGTCTTACTCTGCCCTTCATGAATACACATAGGGAAGCAGTGCCACAGCTTTGTAATATCCATGGGAAGACGCCGACACTAACGCTCATAATTCATCATGCAAATCAAGCAAGGAGGATCACAGCAATTAGCAGCTGTAGCTTTATTTTTGTTTACAGCAGTTTCATTCTATTTTGGAAGGTCACACCGTCGCTTCAAACAACTTTTTTTTTTTTAAAGCGTTGCATTTGCTTTCAAAATGAACAAACGTTACATCACAGGAAATTACACAGAAATTGGTCACCTTTAAGAGGATGTGCCAAAATCTGCTTTCATAAACATCCAAAGTCAAATAATGTAAAGTCAATTGATCTGTTCCAGTGTCAAATTGTTGCCAGCATCAAACCTTTATCAACTGTAAGTAACATTCCTAACTGTCACTCAAGTATAAAGACGAGTTAATCACTGTACAGTCTTGTTTATATTGGTTCGTTGGTTTCAAACCTGAATGTTAAATTAATTTCTGCGTCATGTGGGATTCAATATGGAATAATTTCATAGTTAGAGCATAAAAACAGTTTATGACTTAATATGATTTTTAACATTAGAGCACTGTAGAAGTGAAATAACATCAATATAGTCACATTTACACTCCTATTATTCTTTATTTACAACACATAGCTATTCTTATGCTAGCTAGCAAGTTTACCGGTTAGCCACAAATGTATTTTTTCCAATGCCCAAAACTTACCACTTCCGCATGGAATGGGAGGAAATTTTTTTTTTACTCTGACCTCATGGCTTTAGGTCGTGTTAAAGTAATGTAAGGTAATGTAATGGCCAGAATATTACATATCACTTATATTTCAGTATGTTTTGACTAATAATAGACGACAGTATACCACAAAACAGTGAGTATTATAAATTTATTAATTTCTTTAAAAATTGACTCAATGATTACTTTGATGGAGAGGGCAAAATACAATAGTTTACCAGTAAATACGTACAAGAGGATTGACAGTATGTGATAGCGTCTGTTGCAGTTCACATCAATTTCTGGTTCTATGGTTATCTTCACGCTTTTCAAAATTTGCCACTACTGACACTAAATTTCACAGATAACACAAAAATGCCAAACAAAAGGCAAATCACACGGTTTCTTTGACTTTTATGACATTGAGTGGTCCCTTGTGAGTTCACGCAAAGTATGATTCAACATTAATAAATGTTACAGGATAACTGCAGGGAAACAAGAGACAGCCGCCGCTAGCATAGCATGCTACTGAGCTCACTAGTTAGCCTCTCCAATTTTCTGTTTCTATACTTAAAATGTTTCAAACAGAGTTGGGAGGAAGGACAAAATAATAATAAAATACAAAATAAAAATAAAATAATAAAGTACCACTTCCACACTTTTTTTCCACTCTATTATGTCACACATGCAATAGCTGACTGCATGCAGTGTGAAGGTAATGCAATATAATGCCATGTCTCATCAATGTAACATTACTGATGCCGCTTGACCAGATTACTACATATGACTTCAATCCATCCATTTTCTATGCTGCTTATCCTCACTAGGGTCACGGGTATGCTGGAACCTATCCTAACTGACTTCTGGGGGTACACCCTGAACTGGTCACCAGCCATTCGCAGGCAGGGCACATATAGAGAAACAATCATTTACCTGACATGCATGTTTTTGGAATGTGGGAGGAAACCCGAGTACCGGAGAACATGCAAACTCCACACAGAGATGCCCAAGCAACAAATCGGACCCAGGTCTTCCTGATCTAAGCACTCGGTCATATTGTTTTTTTTTATTTTTTATTTTTTTTACTAATAATAGGCTATAGTCAACCACGAAACAGCATTCATCACCAAATTAGGGGCGACAATTCAGACAATTCTGCCTTCTCCTCTGTGCAACAATGGGTTTATGGCATGAAAGTACGAGAAAGATGGAAATAAGCGAGGGTTTCATTATGCCAAGGTCGTTAGGACTGGCTTTTTATTCTACTCTGCATTTATTTGAGGGTTAGGGAACCCATCACCCAAGGCCTCACCTTTGAACACACACACACGCGCACACACACACATGCACACAGGTATCTCTTTCATTTGGCCTTCTTGAATTTCATCATTCACTTTTACATCACATTAGCGCGAGGTGGGCGTGTCGGCGTGTCGCGGTCTGCTGTTACTTCAGAAAAAGACGTGAATAATGCACAGGGACCGAGGCAGGCTTCAAGTGAGGCGGAGACGCGGTGCATTGTCGCCGTAGAAACATACCCGTGGAAGAAAATTCAAGGACTTATTTGCATAAATGAGTGCGGGGGACTACATGAGATAAAGAGTGATGGCGTCATGAAAGGGACGTGAATCAGTCAGCATGTATCAAAGTACTGCAACTAGCTACTTCAATTGGATTAACACCCTTAGCAAAAATACATTTTATTAAGTATATCAAGTATACTACAGATTATGTACTTTTATCCTTCATTCATTCATTCATTCATTCATTTTCTACCGCTTATCCTCACGAGGGTCGTGGGCATGCTGGAGCCTATCCCAGCTGTCTTCGGGCGAGAGGCAGAGTACCCCCTAGACTGGTCGCCAGCCAATCACAGGGCACACATAGACAAACAACCATTCACACTCACATTCATACCTATGGACAATTTGGAGTCGCCAATTAACCTAGCATGTTTTTGGAATGTGGAAGAAAAAAAACACGCATGCACGGAGAGAACATGCAAACTCCACACAGAGATGGCCATGGGTGGAATTGAACCCAGGTCTCCTAGCTGTGAGGTCTGCGCGCTAACCACTCGGTCCACTGTGCAGCCTATGTACTTTTAGTGTACTAGAATATACTATTCATTTATTCATTTTCTACCGCTTTTTCCTCACGAGGGTCACGGGGGGTGCTGGAGCCTATCCCAGCTGTCTTCGGGCCAGAGGCGGGGTACACCCTGGACTGGTCGCCAGCCAATCACAGGGCACATATAGACAAACAACCATTCACACTCACATTCATACCTACGGACAATTTGGAGTCGCCAATTAACCTAGCATGTTTTTGGAATGTGGAAGAAAAAAAACATGCATGCACAGGGAGAACATGCAAACCCCACACAGAGATGGCCATGGGTGGAATTGAACCCAGGTCTCCTAGCTGTGAGGTCTGCACGCTAACCACTCGGTCCTCCGTGCAGCCTATGTACTTTTAGTGTACTAGAATATACTAATTCAATATTTGTTTGTACTATACACACTGTCCACACTGGGGCTCGAACACAAGATCACATGTTTGTATGTTGTATCACATGTTTGCTGACATGTCTCCCAAATCATCTTTACCGCAACCCATAGTGGGCACCACAAATGCCCTTTTAGCCCATAATTGTAAGTGTCCACTGGTACCCTACCATTGTTTTTTTTCTCTGTATAATAAGGCTGTTGTCTAAGATTTAAAGCGGCAGTGAAGGATAAAGATGAAGGTCCAGCACCTGACGAGGCACAATCAATGAAAAGCAATTGAAAGGACTTTGTGGTGGGCGGAGCATGAGGAGCATGGGTGCAGGACCATGTGTGGGCTGTGACCTTTAACAGAGGGCTACTAATGCACAGAGACTGATAGGATAAACTTTGGGACCGAATAGGAGGTGTTGCTTTTCGAGTGTCGTTGTGCGATTTGCAAACACCTATTGTTGTAATGATGTGTATTTATTAATAGAGCACCTGAACATGCAGCAGATACATATTTATGTCCCCAGATATACGCACAAGATTGCACAATTTACATGCAATCTTAGCATACTGTGTGTGCAATATCGTTTTTGTCTTGTCTATAAACAACCTGCTAGCATAGCTTGAGGAGGAAGAAGTTCATTCATTCATTCATTTTCTACCGCTTATCCACATGAGGGTCACGGGCGTGCTGGAGCCTATCCCAGCTGTCTTAGGGCGAGAGGCAGGGTACCCCCTAGACTGGTCATCAGCCAGTCACAGGGCACATACATTCCAAATTGTCCATAGGTATGATGGTGAGTGTGAATGGTTGTTTGTCTATATGTGCCCTGTGATTGGCTGGCGACCAGTCCAGGGTGTACCCTGCCAGTCGCCCGAAGACAGCTGGGATAGGCTCCAGCACGTGACCTTTGTGAGGATAAGCCATAAAAAATGAATGGGACTACATAAGAACTACAATAGTACCTTAAAATTCCAAATGTCACAAAGTTGGGACAAAAATGCCTTCCGCAGCACAGAAAAACATGATTTTGGTTAAACTAACAAAAGTATTGTATCGTCACTTTTTGGGTGGCTTACAGTGGCTAACTTTTTTTGTGAAATGAAAATGACATGCGAATGTGACTGTTTGTATGTCCTACTGATTTGTAACGTTAACAGCATTTTATTCCTTTAATGTAGTGTAATACTGCAGGGGTTAACTTATTCTTACACTTGCATATGTGTTAATTAAAGCGAATGTCTGCTCTAAATCCCTAATGCGAGTTTAACATTGCTGTTCTGTTCTTTATTGATATTGAACATTATGTAGGGTGTAGAAATAAGTACAAAAATGTAATATGCATAATTTCAATATTGTGAATTTGGCTAATACATCAATTGAAGAACAAAACTCAAGGTGGACATTTAGATGCGGATGGCATGTAATAATATTAATTGGCCTTGGTGGAGTCCTGCGCTCTACTGCTATTCTTGTGCTCCCACTTCAATATAACCTTCCTTTTCAGATGCAGTGCACCACCTGACCACTGGATGGCAGTGTGTGCCGTGTGCACCCAGCATCAAGCAGTGCCTGCTCAGCATCATTGTATTTCCTCCTAATGCCTTCTGACATTTTGGGTTATAAAAGCACACACACACACAAACACACACAAAGCACCTCACTTCAAGTTTTGATGTTTGAATGTGGCAACCTTTAATTCTTCTTTGTTATTTATTATTATTATAAAGTCAAGAAAGAACGCATCAAATGGACTGTCAGCTCCTTGCTTGAGGTGAAAGTGCAGCGGCATTTTAAAAATACTCACTTCTAAATCTATGCAATGTCAAACGCGATATACATGCAAACACATCTGCCGGTTTGTTTGGAGGCTTCAACTCAGTGACACATTTCAAAACAAACAGTAACACGTCAAAATTCATCACAGTCATTGTGTAATTACAGCGAAGCCCCTCATTAAAGAGGCTTTTCCACTGTCCTTTCATGCATTAAAATGTGACCACAAAGAGCACTTAGAAGGACGGTCTTTTCTTCTTTAGCCCCGGGGCACTCGGTTTGTGTCGGCCTTTTATTACAATGTCAGCACTCGGCCTAAAAGAGGGTTCGATATGTGGAAGAAGAGCATCGGCTGGTGGTGGTAGTGGTGGTTTTGTAACATCAATAGAATCGCGGCTATCGTTCATTGCCGCTCAGTTCATTTGCTCATTGATTTATTGTGTGTGTGTGGCCAGCAGTGTCATGAAACGATGGCGTACAAACACGCCACAAAGCATGTGAAGTGTATGTTTAACTGCACTACAATGTCCCATTTCTGTCATTTGTCAGTCCATGAGACAGATCACAACTCCAAATTACACAGTAAGACAACACACAATATCAATGCAGTGCAATATTTATAGCGTATCAATATTCACTTATCAATATTTTCACTAAATATCCAGTACTTCCAAACGGTAATGTGGAAAAATGAGTTGCAATGAATGCATCTAGTCAGCTTGAAACTCTCGACGACAGATAAGAGTTTTTCTTATCCAACAGGAGACTGGGAAAATGGGAGCGCTGCAGCAAAGTGGAGACTGTGGAGTATAATACAGTGTCCAGAAGTAGTTTATAGCAGCATCGTAAGCCAATGTTGCCATGTGTCCCCAAAAACAGCTTCAGCTAACATTGACATGCATCCTCACATTTTATCCCAGAGGAGACTGAGGGCTGCAAGGAACCAGAGCGCTGCAGCAAAGTAGAGACTGTGGAGTATGACACTGCAAAGTCGAGAACTGCAGCACAGCATGGGTGAGCGAATGCTGCCGTGTTGCTCAAATTGTATCCCAGAAGAGAATGAGGGCAGCACAAAAACAGGGACGTTGCAGCAGTGTTGAGACTATGGATACCCTACAACAACAGGGTATGCTAATGTTTGCATGTGTCCACAATTTGGATGGATGCTTAGGAAACAATGTCAAGTGAATTGCTTTCAGGGTAATAGTGCCAATAGTGTGTTAACTTTGTATGTTGTACATGTTATATGTTGTACAAGTGTAAAAAGAAGCTAACCACTGTGCAACAAAAGCGCATAAAGTAACTTGCATTCTTACAAAGGTAAAATGGCAGGTCTTATATGTACTACTGGAATCAATGCATGAGTGCATTTTTACATGATAACATGCTTGGTGGTTCTATGGTTATCATCACCATTGGTACAAGTCTATGTTGTCATCACAAACAAAAATCACACAATTTCCTGATGTCACACATGCTAATCGCTTGAATTATTATTATTATTTTTTTTACATTTGAGTCATGTTTTAGATTGGATTCCAAATTTTGACCACTCTTTTTGCTGATAGGCTGGTGGAGATCACATGGTTCTGCTGCCTAACAGTGAGGTGTCCATTAAGTGATATTCCTACATTCTTTAACACTTCATATCATTACATATTTTTACAATTTTAAGAATTTCTTGCTGCAGTTATTTGCCTCCCGCACTCCTCGTTGTAATGCATGCATGCATGCAAAAAAAAAGAAAAAATATGCAGATTTTCTTTATGCAAAGCAGCGTTACCTATGGTGCGCGGGCCGCCTTTGATCAGCCTCCCTGACACTCTCTAACTAGTGAGAAGAAAAGAATTTAAAAATGGTAAAGGCTCTTAATTGAATTGAACATAAAAGAAGAGACATGGTGTTAATTGGTAGACGCTAAGAATAATCCAGACCTTGGAGACCACTGTCCCTTACCGGCAAACCCCTTCCCTACATTCCCTCCTGCCAAAGTGTCAGGATTTACATCTTTAATTCAAGATTTCCCCCACTTTAATTACCATGTCTTCATTTTAAAGTATAATAAACACACAAATATTCACCCATTCACTTCACTATCTTCTTTAGTTTAGCTCTTCTGCAGAAAGAGTATTTGAGGAATCGATGGGAGCACTAAATCCAAACTTATCATATTTGATTCAATAATTCAAAAAGGTTGATCAAAGCCTGGCAAAGATGATCATTTTAAAAAAAGGAAAAAAAAAGAAGGATCATTGTGAGGTCATTGAAACATGCTGTGTTTTCTATTTTTACACAAAGGTGATGCAGTGTTAAACCACTCTGTGTTTGTATTCATGGAGAAGGAAGACATTTTAAGTATATAGTCTCAAGGGACAATACTATATAAAGATAGATGTACTTGTGAGTAGTCAGTGTACAGCTCATAGAGGTACGATCCAATGAAAATGAGTCAATACATAGGCGTTGCTTGTTGAAATAGCTAGCAACATAAGTGAGTAGAACAGAAGAGGGGGTCGGCTCCATATGCGGTTCAGAAGGCAGCGGATGCGGCTGGAGGGACCCAGTCGAGGCGGGCAAATTTGCTTTTCATTCAGGTTTTCAGTTAATAATGTGAGAAGACAGAAATAAATCATTCATTCATTTTCTACCGCTTTTTCCTCATGAGGGTTGCGGGCATGCTGGAGCCTATCCCAGCTGTCTTCGGGTGAGAGGCAGAGTACACCCTGGACTGGTCACCAGCCAATCACAGGGCACATATAGACAAATTGTCCATAGGTATGAATGTGAGTGTGAATGGTTGCTATATGTGCCCTGTGATTGGCTGGCGACCAGTCCAGGGTGTACCCCGCCTCTTGCCGGAAGACAGCTGGGATAGGCTCCAGCACCCCTGCAACCCTCGTGAGGATAAGCGGTAGAAAATGAATGAATGAATAAATGAATTATTAGGTGTTTTTTGGTTGAAATCATTATACTTCAAGACAGATATATTCAATAGAAATGTGTTTATTTTTTTTATTTCATTTGAATTTTTCATGACTAATAATGTTTTTAGCTTATATTCTTAAGCAACCAAATGTGGTTCCTTAGAAGTTTTCTGTAGCATTAAAAGTATACAATTGCAGGTTGTTTAACCTTCACGACTTGTTGGCTTATTCCCACTGCGGGGTGGTATGTTTGGTCATCTCATGGACCTCCACACTGGTCTGGTTCTGACACACGGTCCCTGTAGTGCTAATCGTTCATTACTATTCATTAGTATGAGGCAGCGGCCTGCATGGGGGCTCATGTTGAATCACTGTTCTGACTAGGCCTCGGCCCAGTGAGGGTCAGCCAGGAGTCGCTAATTAGGCCCAGCAGTCAGGAGGCATTTCGGACAGAAAAACAACAAGAAGTGGATGAGTGAGACGAGGAGAAGGAAGGTCGGAGGTAGGGGTGGGGAAAGTAATCTTGGCCTCTGTTTGTTTTATTGTCAGGACATTGACCGCATCGCCATCATTCAGTCATTAACAAGGCTCTATATAGCAATATTTCAATGGCCTGTGCCTTTCAGATCCCAGCACAATAGTGTGACAGGGTTATGCAGTCTAATGATCAGATACATTACGACACATTCCATGAACTGGTGAACAACGACAGTTGCCTCCAACACAACATGGAAGGGAGTTGCAGGTGACCAGGCTTTGCACTACAGTAGATCTCCATTAGTTGAGGTTTTTTGCAATGGCGAGGGGTCTCAGAACATACCACGTCTATGGCATTTTACACATTATTATATTAACACTACTATGTTATGTTATGTGGCATGGCGGTTGAGTGGTTAGCGCGCATGGTTAATTGGAGTCACCAATTAACCATGCTGGGTTAATTGGTGACTCCAAATTGTCCATAGGTATGAATGTGAGTGTGAATGGTTGTTTGTCTATATGTGCCCTGTGATTGGCTGGCGACCAGTCCAGGGTGTACCCCGCCTCTTGCCCAAAGACAGCTGGGATAGGCTCCAGCACCCCCCCGTGACCCTCGTGAGGAAAAAGCAGTAGAAAATGAATGAATGAATGAATGAACTTTAAACAGTTCAAAAGAGGGACATAAAACTGACAATAACAGTGGAATGACATGCCATGCTTCTTCAGTATAGAGTCAAGTGGGAGCAGACATCAAGAGGGCATAAAACTGAGCCCTGTGGAACTCCACACGAGAGAGGCGCAAACAAGGATAAAAAGTCACTGAGGCTGATGCAGAAAGAACAATGTGCCAAATAAGACTTGAGCCACTCTAGTGCTATACCCCTGATGCCCACCCACTTCTCCAAGCGACAGATCAAGATCTCACGGTCCACTGTATCAAAAACTGCAGCTGAGTCTAAAACTAAAAGCACAAGTACAACACACTCGCCAGAGTCTGTAGCAAAAAATCTATAATTAAAAACTCTCAGAAGTGCTGATTCTGTGCTGTGCAATGTTTTAAAACCGGATGGAAAAACTTCGAGGATATTGTGCTTCTCCAGAAAGGCCAGTAATTGATTGTACACAATCTTCTCCAGGATTTCAGAATGAAAAAATAATTTGGGGGTTGGCCTGTAGTTAGCAAGAACTGTTGGGTCTAGAGTAGTTGTTTTTTTTTCAAATAAAAAAACAACTGCATGGGGCTGCATGGCGGTCAAGTGGTTAACGCACAGACCTCACAGCTAGGAGACCAGGGTTCAATTCCACCCTCGGCCATCTCTGTGTGGAGTTTGCATGTTCTCCCTGTGCATGTGTGGGTTTTCTCCGGGTACTCCGGTTTCCTCCCACATTCCAAAAACATGCTAGGTTAATTGGCGACTCCAAATTGTCCATAGGTATGAATGTGAGTGTGAATGGTTGTTTGTCTATATGTGCCCTGTGATTGGCAGGTGACCAGTACAGGGTGTACGCTGCTTCTCGCCCTTAGTCAGCTGGGTTAGGCTCCAGCATGCCTACGACTGAATGAATGAATGAACAACTGCATGATGAAAATGTTCAAGGACCACATCTGAGCACATCTTGCTATTACTAACCGCCAGTACTGATGAGCATACACAGTGGAACAGCATCATTTGCGGGAACCAGAGGGTTTTAAATGACCAACAATCTTTGTAGGAGGACTAGACCATCTCGAGTTGTCTGATCAATAAATTTAACTACTTTTTCAGTGATCCATGTTGCCTTTTTGCTTTCTTTTGGTTATGTGCCTTCCCTTTGAAAGTCCAGAATTTGTTGTTCTAGCCTTTTTTTCAGTGGCATTGCTAAACGCCTTGTACTAAACGCTGGTATTAACATTGTGGTATTGAATGCAGCTTTGCTTTTACCAACCCATGATACTGTTATTTTGCAGAAATTGCAAGTGGCTGAAGGAATATTTACATTTACAATGCAAACATACAGCACTCAATCAGGATGTCTTTGTTTAATTTCTGGCCTGCTGCAAAAACAAAACACTTTGAATGAGAAATCTACAAATATGGGACCATAAATGCTGGATTGTGAATCTGTCACGGTCCTAATTCTATATTGCAAAATTGCTGCATTGAGTACCATGCACTGTGTTGTTTATGAGGCCGTAAAAAGGGCTTCTTTGACAGGCTTGTGTGAAAGGTAAAACCTTCTAATGTGCTTCTAATAACATAAATAATATGATGAAAGTCAATTCACAGCGTTACACCATATATTAACCTGCAGAGTGGAAGTAATAAAAAAACAGAAAGGATGAATCACCTTCTTCCCATCCTCCTGTACCCCCCCCCCCACACCCCCCAAGTGTGTATTCACATGGGGGTGTCCTCGCTCATCGCCTGGCTGTATCCTGACATGATTCCAGATTAGACAAATTCCCCAAACTACAAGTGGATGACGTGACACCTCCCTTTCTCCATCCCCCCACCCCCAACCCCCCCATGTATCACATTTATGACACGCCATGTAGGAGCACTTGACAGCTCTCAGATTGGCGCTGTAAGAAGAGCCAGATCCCAAAGTGAGACGGGTTAGCTGGCTAAATCTATGAGGAGCTGGTCCTGAGGAGGAGGAGGATGATGATGATGAAGAGGGCGGTGGTGATACTAAGGAAGAGGGGCGGGGTGGGGGGGTGGGGTGGCCCTGCTGAGCACATAAGCCTCCATGCTGAGCGCAACCAGGCCGGGGCTGACAGTTGTGCTCAGCCTTCACTGTAATAATGAATAAAAGGAAACTCCCTGCAGATTACACATCTTCCCTGTTTTGACATTGACCTTAATACATAATTTAACCACAAAGCCTCAAGTGTGTGTAACCACATAAGAGAGGACCACAAGATAGGAGGAGGGAATAAAAAAAAAAAAGAGATGATGCCCACGCTACATTAATAAAATAAAATAAAAAGCCTCAGTTGGAATGGTTCATGTGATGACGCCTTATAGAGTCCTAACATCTTTCAATTGAAAATAATGCAGGTGGTTGACTTCCCATGGGATGTACTACTGCTAAATGTTACAATATAACATTTATATAACATTTAGATGTGTGTCAGATTGTCACGTTTCATCACACTTCCTTCTCAGGTGGTGGGGGCGAATGTGAGTGTGTGAGGCATTTTTATTGCTGAGTCAGTACTCTATGATACTCTATGATACAGTGCAGAGTGCAGCTGGGGTCAAAAGGTCCCTTATAAGTAAAACTAATTAGGTATACAACTTTGATAGCTCAGAAAGTTCGACCCAAAAAAATAAACCCCCCAAATAATTTGGTTTCATCCAAATCCAAATTTTTCAAATCCCAAATAAAACATTCATTCTTTCATTCATTCATTTTTACGAGGGTCGTAGGGGTGCTGGAGCCTATCCCAGCTGTCTTTGGGCGAGAGGCGGGGTACACCCTGGACTGGTCGCCAACCAATCACAGGCCACATATGGACAAACAACCATTCACACTCACATTCATACCTATGGACAATTTGGAGTCACCAATTAACCTAGCATGTTTTTGGAATGTGGGAGGAGAAAACCCACGGGGAGAACATGCTAACTCCACACAGCGATGACCGAGGGTGGAATTGAACTCAGGTCTCCTAGCTGTAAGACTTGGGCGCTAACCACTCGGTCCACCGTGCAGCCAATATTACAAGTGAAAAATCATATCATGCAGCCGAGGTCTCACTTTTAGTTCTGCTAGATTTGAGCCCGACCTTTGACCCAGTTGACCATGTGATCTTATTACAGAGGTTAGAAAACTGGTTGGGAATCTCTCACCCTGCTTCAAGTGCTATCTGGAGGATAGGAAGTACTTTGTTGGAATTGGTAACTGTGTCCCAGAACAAATGACACTGACCAGTGGGGTTCCCCATGGGTCAATCCTGGGACCCCCATTGTTCAATCTGTACATGCTTCCTTTACACCAGCTAATGTATGCAGACGACAGGTCTATGTGCCACTAAACGAATTGTTTATTTTGCTTATTTCATTTAAAAACTGTCAAAAGCATGATTGTTAGGCTCCGGCATACCCTCTGCGACCCTAATGCGGATAAGCGGCATAGAAAATGCATGGATGGATGTTGACTGTGTTCAGTAAATAACGATTAATAATCCATAATCCGGCGGCATGGCGGTCTAGTGGTTAGTGCGCAGACCTCACAGCTAGGAGACCAGGGTTCAATTTCACCCTCGGCCATCTCTGTGTGGAGTTTGCATGTTCTCCCCGTGCATGCGTGGGTTTTCTCCGGGTACTCCGGTTTCCTCCCACATTCCAATAACATGCTAGGTTAATTGGTGACTCCAAATTGTCCATAGGTATGAATGCGAGTGTGAATGGTTGTTTGTCTATATGTGCCCTGTGATTGGCTGGCGACCAGTCCAGGGTGTACACCGCCTCATGCCCAAAGACAGCTGGGATAGGCTCCAGCACCCCTGCGGCCCTCGTGAGGAAAAGCGGTAGAAAATGAAAAATGAATGAATCCATAATCCATTTAATCAAAGTGTACACACAGCATATAACTTTATTTTACTCTCATCTCAGAGCTAATAAATACATTATACACTGCTATATAGCTAGCCCCGCCCACCTGTATTGCTCACCATCATGGCGGACTTTCTGCTCCATCGCGTACACACTGTTCCAATCATATACGACAGCCCTATTCATTTAGTGTCCTTGCTTACAACGCTGCTGCACGTCCAATTAAAGAGACCCTCACACCAGTTGAGGGCCTGTGATGTACGCAGGAACATATATGTCTGCATTAAATATGAATGACACACACTGTAGGCTGTGATTCAACACTCATCTCATTAGTGGATTGTATTAGAAGGGCAGGACTCCTTGGCGTGCGCTAGGGTGAGAGAGGCCGATTTTGGCAGCGGGGTGGTGGGCCGAGGTCAACCTCCAACCCAGCAGGGGGCAGTCGGGAGGTAGGCTGAGGAGGTGGGCTACTTTGCATGGTAACAACATGGACGGAAAGATTTGGCTGATGAATGAAACATGAACTGTGCTGCATAGTGATGAGACCTACTAGCTACTTCTGTAGAATCTAAAGGTGGGCAGATCCCCATTTATCTAGTATGTCTATGCCTTTTACACAGAACCTGGCGCTGCAGAATATTGTCATAAATGACTGTGCTTTCACACTGTCAATTACTTTCTACTAAAAGATAATTTAATTTGTCAAGATATGAATTTCCTTGTCATTTTACTGGCTTTTCATTATGTAATGAGGTGCAAATTGACCTGGCAATTTTCCACCTTCAGAGGTCATAACAAATGTGATTGCGGGATGTCCACATTCTTGGACTGTGTTTGTAAAAGTCACAATAAATTCCAGATTTTGTGAGATTTCTGTGCGAATGGGGCTTTTGTTTTCAATTAACCTTCCTCTTGTGTTAGCATTCTGGTATCATCTCTTATGTTACCAGGTCGGTTTTGACCCATTATTAGTATTAAGTCAGCTATCAAATACACTAAAAACAATAAGTTACCATCAAATGTGCTTCTCATGTCTCGGTTACCTTCTTAGGCTTCCTCATCCATGAAAATGTTGGTTTTAATACTTTTGGTGTGGCCATGTAGGCCTTTTTTTTGTCACTATACCACTCAATTTCAATTTACAAAAATGGTCAAATGAACCTCAAAAGAATCATATTAATAAATTGAAGGTTATTTTGTTACTTGGCTATTACTGAGGGCTATAATAATCAATTAGTTTTGTTTATTTTCTCATTTTAGTATTAATCACTAAAGAAACATCTATGATGTTCGGGTGAATTTTGACCCATATATATTAATGTCAAGAAAAGGTAAAAAAAAAAGTTATTGTTTTCAGCACAGAACTTTAGTATAAACTGAAATCAAAAAGCAGAACAGGTCCAGATCTTGGTTCACTGTACTTCTTGCAAATTAAGCATTTTCAAGCATAAAAATGACTAAATGAACTAAAATACAAATATAAGGCATTCCTGATGATACATTAAAAAATGCTGCAATGATATGATATGATATGTTACAGTAATGTTCTGTCAGACACACAAGCACCAGACATGATTGCAGAAACAAGAGGCTTTTACTAGATGGAGAAAAATGTGTTTGTGTTTATACAATCAAAAAAACCTCCCATCCTGGCTTTGAGCTATTTGACCTGTTGCCCTAAGAAAGGTGCTATAGAGGCATCAGAACCAAGACCTGCAGACTCAAGAACTTCCCTCTTATGACTGCAATACTGACTGAAAAACTGTGTAATATCACATTGCTACTCAGACTGAACACTGGGACCAAAAAGAGGAACAATGTTGACCCAACAATTTCCTGCCATTAGAAGTAGTATCAGGGTATTTGCTTATTTCTTCCCTGTTGTGTTGTGTTGAAAGCAATTATCACTAGCAGTGATATAAGTATTTATACTGATGTGACACCAGGCACTGGCACTGACATCACGTAATTATCTGATTGCTGTGTGAAAGCGCAATCAATTCCTGGTATAATTATGCAGTGATGATTTTGAGGCTATTGCTTTTAACACAGGAAATGTACTGTAGGTGTTGACACCCCTGTACTCCGAAGGTAGAATATTTTTGAGTCGACTTTGTCCTGGTATTTTTCCCATTTTTCCAGTGCTGTTATTATGTATAAACAGCATCAACATGGAAAAAAATGATGAAAAATGTTGCTTTGTTCAGGCAATGTGAAAGAGACTATGGACACACCTGTCTGTCTGGATACTCTTAGAACTCTCCAGGAGGCATTTGCTTGGCTGGGACCAAACTGGCCCTGAAACTGGTGCAGCTGGGAGTGTGTGTGTGTGTGTGGACACGTGCCATCATGGCTGAGTTAGCACACTGGTGCACAGATATGAAATGTGGTGGCAAAAGTACTTTGGTGCTTTGCCATTAGGCCTCCCTCCAAGGGAATGTCAGTGTGTGTGAGTGTGTGTGTGTGTGTGTGTGTGTAGCAGGGCGGTGCTCTACTTCTGCAGTGGTAATCTAATGAGCCTGTAAACACACTCATTTGACATCATTAATTGGAGGCAGTCTCAGAAATATGTGTGTGTGTGTCTGTGTGTGTGTGTGTGTGTGTGTGTATAGTGAGGGTGGCGGTCTTCTCCCACATCAAACATTCCGAGTGTGAAATCCTTGATTATGCGACACATTGGAGCCTGTTTTTTCCCTGCCAAGCCCGGCTTGGTGAGCAGCAGCGTGCTTGGTCTATGCCAAACACACAGTGCACACCTCAAGTCCAGCAGATTGGATGTAAAACACGACACAATGCTGTACTCTGTTTGCTACAAGTAGTAAAAGAGCAGACAGCGGTTAGCCTGTTCAATGTAACATGTCTACTGGACTGGCTGGACACGTCATTAGGGACACCTGCACAATGGAATTTCAAGAACAGGATCAGTGTGTGTGTGTATTATATATTGTATATATATTTTTAAATTTTATTAGATTTTAAAAAAATTACATCATTCACGTGTATCTTTCCATTAAATTTTTTAAAACATTTTTGAAAATGCTAAATAAAACAATTTTTTTACAGCAACCAAAAAAAAAGAAATTAATGCAGCCTTCTTCATAAAATGCCTTATTTACACTTCACACCAACAGAGGGCAAATTCATGGCTGAGTTTCACTAAAGAGGTAATTATTAATTGTATTTAAATCAATAATGTTAAGTTTATTTTATAATCATCAAACGAAAAATATGAATTGTATTTAAAATATCATTATGTAAAATGAATGAATGAATGAAAAACAATAATATGTATTATACATTCATTCATTTTCTACCACTTTTCCTCACGAGGGTCGCAGGGGGTGCTGGAGCCTATCCCAGCTGCCCGTCGAGAGGCGGGGTACACCCTTCCAAAAAAAAAAATGAAAAATTTGAGGCTAACCGGTTAGCTTGCTAGCTTGTTCACTTACTAGCTTTTTAGCTAGCTTGCTTGCAGAGTTGTATTTTGCAAACAATGAATAAAAGAAAGGTAATAGTGACTATAGGCATGTTATTTCCTATCCAGTTGGCACTAATAAAGTTTAAATCAGTATCACGACACAAACACAGTTTTTTTTAGCTCTAGCGTGAAAATAGGTATTTCCATGACGTCCGTTGTTAGCTAGCTCATATTAACTCGTTTTCTTGTGCTAAAATGCACAGAAAAGGGAAATAAATATGTGTTCATGTTTCATATAAGGATTGGAAATGAGGAGCAAAAATCCAAAAAAGTCAAATTAAATTTAGAAGAAATAAATTTGAGGCTGACCGGTTAGCTCGCTAACTTGTTTGCTTACTAGCTTGTTGGCTAGCTGGCTAGCAGAGTTGTATTTTGTAAACAATGAATAATAGGAAGGTAATAGTGACTATAGGCATGTTGTTTCCTATCCAGTTGGCTCTAATAAAGTTTAATCAGTATTTAGAAATTCAGAAACAGCTTTATATAATAATAAAGATATATAATGTGAACGATTGAAATGCTGCTGTAGGCTCACATTAGCTCTGTGTTGGTGCACATTCGGCTACGGCGGCTATACGGCAGCCATGCGGCACAACAGAAAGAATCTGTTTGGGGTCTAACTTTTTTTTCGGACACCGCAGACTCTCTGTTCAAGCTCTGTGGGTTTTTGCAGCCAAAGCAGAGCTTGCTGCTGTGTCCACCAGTGTCATTTTGAGTGGCACTTCTCGGCAAACTGGGCTGAATCAGAACCAGAGGTACGCCGTAGTCAGTGTGAGCCCGGCATAAAGGTCTGATTAAGTGTCCACTGAGTGTACTATGTTCGATAAAAAGTTGTCTATGAGTGAGTGTAATCCATTTAGTCCGTCACATGATACAAAGGTGCTGGAGTTTGGCAATGAGTGGGCTAGGAGAACTAGAAGACTTTAATGATGTACCCGTGTGCCACCCTGCACAATGGCGTACGCATGCACAACGCTGTTCGTTTTCATTTGCACTGTTCCTCTTGCTCTCTGAAGCCTTCTCATCAGGCCCTTTGTTCCGGTTGCCCCTGTTTCATGTTTTCTTTCCTTGGCCGAGCAGGTACCGCTGTGCACGGGACACTTCTTCTTCACTGGAGTTCTCCCGCGCTGATACATTATGAAGATTTAACTTTTCTGCCCTTTGATTGGCTGCTCTGACAGTCATCCTTCAGCCTGCCTTTAAAGTCCCACTTTGGATCCCTAATGGCTGTCATGTCGCTGCGCTCTCTGGACTTCTTACTCAAAGTGTCATTGGCATAATGGTCGGCAGCCGTTAGCCCCCTTTTGATCATCCATGCTGTATGTGTGTGTGTGTGTGTGTGTCTGCATGTGTGTGTGTGTGTACGTGCACCGCTGCTCACCTGACACTTCCCAGGCAAAAGTGCCGCGACCGGATATCTAAAATTCACTTTCAAATACTTTCCCCTCCTGTTCTGGGCGCCTAATAGCCAACGCTGGCAAGCTACTTCTACTGCTGCTCATTAATTTAAAGGGATAGCGCGCTGTTTCTACTGCATCAGCACCTCAGCCCAGTTTAGTACTCCCTCTGTTGCAGCCACAAAAAATCTATTAAAAAGGGGCCACAAGGGAAAGAGACACCAGGATGGAGCGAGAATTGTGGTATACAGTACTTACGTAGGTGTTCTACTCACATTGTTTACGTAGTGGCACTGATTTTGTTGTATTTTATAAAGTGTTCTATTGCTTTTGGTTATTCTATCGCTCTGAAGTCCTGCATACTATATGCTCAGTTTTTCTTTTTAACCCACTCGCAAATCTGTATTTTGCCCACACTCATAAGTACAGTGGGTTGGAACTTACGGATGATCACATCGTGAGCCTCAAACTCACCACACCCTGCCAAGCGTCCGGCCCCAAATGCCACACCAATCTAAGGCTTTCAAAGCACCACCCCGGTGAGACAGCTGAGCTGATCAGTGGAGGGGATCGCCAAGTTTTAAAGGAAGTATCGGCTGATACACTCATAGCATACACTCATATGTGACTTTACTCATCTGTATACACCAGTCATTATTTGCACAATGAACCATTTATCATTGCACTAAAATTAATATATCTGCAATATGTCTGCTCCTGTATATGCTCCTGTGCAATACTTTGTGTATATTTTGGACATCTTGTATATATCTTGTATATATCTTGTTAAATTGTCTTTTTTACTCTACTTTTATATACTTTTTTTCTTTTTAAACTTAACTACTGCACTGAAAGGAGAAGCTCTCCAATCTCGTTGTACATCTTGTATAATGACAATAAAGGCCATTCCATTCCATGTCGATACAGTCCTTTTTCACGATATCGACCAATACCGATCTGTGGTTGATCGATAGGAGCACCCTTAATTTTTAGGCATTTTATCTAAAAAAATCCCAGAATATTCAGGGATTAAAATCCCGCAAACTGCAAAAAACCAAGGAGGATTGAACACATCACTAATAAAGCCACAGTAGAAGAGACAGAGGATTTTATCCAAGAGGAGACTAAGGGCAGCTATGAATCAGAGTGCAAGTGGAGAACTCACAGTATAATGCTGTAGAAACAGGGTGAGCTAATGTCAGCAAATCTTCAAATTTTGTCTCCACTGTTCTCAAATTTGATCTTAGATGAGATTGAGGGCCAAGAGAAATCAGACTGCTGCAGCAAAGTGAAAACTGCGGAGTATAATACTGAAAAGCGTATGCTAATGTAGCATGTGTCCTCATATATCATCTGAGAGGCGATTTAGGGCAAGCAAACAAAAAATAACTAAATCAGACTGCTGCGCTAGGAGACAAGGGTTCAATTCCACCCTCGGCCATCTGTGTGTGGAGTTTGCATGTTCTCCCCGTGCATGCGTGGGTTTTCTCCGGGTACTCCGGTTTTTCCTCCCACATTCTAAAAACATGCTAGGATAATTGGTGACTCCAAATTGTCCATAGGTATGAATGTGAGTGTGAATGGTTGTTTGTCTATATGTGCCCTGTGATTGGCTGGCGACCAGACCAGACAGCTGGGATAGGCTCCAGCACTCCCCGCGACCCCACTCATGAGGAAAAGCGGTAGAAAATGAATGAATGAATGACTGCTGCAGTAAAGTGGAGACTATGGAGTACTGTATACTAGTACAGCAGCCAGAGTTTAGGCGCAGCAACACAGTAAGCTAACATTGTCATGTGACCTCAAATGATATCAAAGAGGAGACTCAGGGCAGGCCTCACTATATATACTTTATAGCTTCAAATGTTAGTCAACAATACAACAATCAAGTCTTTCATGTTGCTGGTGAAGTTCTGCGCTCCTGAGTTAATCGATTTGAGCTATTGTATTCCCTCGCTCACATACACATGCAGCCCCCCCCTCCCTCCCATCTCTCCTCCCTGATGCATCCACAGAGGGATTGGGATCAGAGCGCTGGGCCTAGCTCCACGTGATGTAAACTTGTGGAGAATAAAAGACGTCTCTTTCAATAAACATGCCTCCTGCATGTATCCAAAGATGTGTCAATTTCACTTTCACCTGGAGCAGTGGCGGGGGGAAGCGGAGAGCGCTCCAACTTCTAAAAGACAATGCCATCGCCGTCGCTCCCCACCTGAATGACTGATACATTAAACATGCACAAAGCAGCGGGAGGAGCGTTCAAAGACGCATCCAAAAACCCAAAAAAAAAAACCCAAACAAAAAACAAGGGAGAAAATATGTTGAACGCTCCAGTGCAGCTGTCAGTGCTTAAAGAGTCCTAACCACTCTAGTCTCTGACATCCTGCCGCAATATTTGACATTCAAAGAGCATTCCGCGGCTTTTCTAGACTTACTGTAGAACTCAACTCCGTGCCCCGAGTCTCCTCTTGGATAAAATTTGCGGCCACATGTGAACATTTGCTTCCCCCATTACTATGCATTTGCTCCACTGTCTACTCGCTGCAGCATCCCATTTTCTTGCTGCCGTCAGCCTCCCCATGTATAACATTTCAGGACACGTGCCAACTTTAGCTTATCCTGTTTCTGTACCAAACTCCACACACTGCAGTATAATACTCCACAGTCTCAATTTTGTTGTAGCACTTTTCTCCCTGCCCTTAGTCTCCTAAATTTGAGGACACATGCCGCAATATTTGACATTCAAAGAGCATTCCGCAGCTTTTCTAGACTTCCTGTAGAACTATTCCTCAGAGACAGTTTTCCTCCTTGCCCCGAGTCTCCTCTTGGATAAAATTTGAGGCCACATGTTAACATTTGCTTCCCCCATTACTATGCATTTTCTCCACTGTCTACTTGCTGCAGCATCCCATTTTCTTGCTGCCGTCAGCCTCCCCATGTATAACATTTCAGGACACGTGCCAACTTTAGCTTATCCTTTTGCTGTACCAAACTCAACACACTGCAATATAATACTCCACAGTCTCAATTTTGTTGTAGCACTTTTCTCCCTGCCCTCAGTCTCCTAAATTTGAGGACACATGCCAATGTTAGTTTACTGTTTTTCTCCACGATTAGACTGCACTGTCTCCACTTTGCTGCAGTGCTCTGTTTTCTCACTGCCCTCAGTCTCCTCTTGGATTGAATTTGGACACATATGGATGTTAGTTTACCCTGTGGCTGTGCTTTATTTATGAATGTTTCAATATTTCAGTTGCATTTTCACCTTTGGGCTCCTCTTAGATAAAATGTAATGTTATGTGTGTGTATGTACATTTTGCATTGTTTTTAGTACTTCCTGTTTTCGCTTCAAGGCCTCAGGGAATTCTCCTTTCTACGACATTTATCCTTCTGTTTCTTATTTCCTCTACTATTTCAATAAATACTCTCAATTAAATCAGGGAATTTGGATTCTTTTAGAACTTGTGAAATAGCCTTGCTTGTTAATAGACACTGGTAACGTCATATTGAAATGATAATTAGCACCCCTGCATCAATTATCCTGTAGAAGCCTAATGAGAAGCCAATTACAGCAAAATATACATAATCAATTATTTATTCCTTTTATTAATTACAACGAGTTTTACTCGTTATGGTCGGCGGTGTTTCAATTAATGACCTTCAGCTATCTTCATTCAAAATTGCAGAGGAGCGGAGGAATTTATCGCAATGCTGCCACCCCTCCCGCCCCCTCCTATACACACGCAGACACACACAATTGTAGAAAATGTAAAAGCGAGGGAGGTGAGAATGGGACTGGCATTGTCAGTCAGATGCCCTGAGCGGCGGCGGCAGCGGTGGCGGTGGTGGCGTTACGCAGTGTCACCGTGGCGACCAAACGGCTGTCGAGGCCACCTGCCTCATTATGGCAAATGTATGCATCTGGGCCAGGCAGGCTGGCGCACTGACTGGCGCACTGGATGGCTGAATGAGCCCCCCAGCTTGGGCAGGTAAAATGGCAACATTGCCAACTATTATTGAGCTATGTTAGCAATATGGGAAGAGGTAAATAGCAAGATGAAGCTTTGACAGCGCCGACTTTTTATCTTATTTTTTTTTATATTGACCAGTAGCTAACTGATCAGAGCATGGTTATTCCAACATACATAAGTGGTCAGTATGAATATTCATTCATTCATTCATTTTCTACCGCTTATCCTCACGAGGGTCGCGGGGGTGCTGGAGCCTATCCCAGCTGTCTTTGGGCGAGAGGCGGGGTACACCCTGTACTGGTTGCCAGCCAATCACAGGGCACATATAGACAAACAACCATTCACACTGACATTCATACCTATGGACAATTTGGAGTCGCCAATTAACCTAGCATGTTTTTGGAATGTGGGAGGAAACCGGAGTACCCGGAGAAAACCCACGCATGCACGGGGAGAACATGCAAACTCCACACAGAGATGGCTGAGGGTGGAATTGAACCCTGGTCTCCTAGCTGTGAGGTCTGCGCACTAACCACTCGGTTCACCGTGCCGCCCCCAGTATGAATATGAATCATGAATTATGTGTGTATAAGCAGATGTTTATGGAAATAGCATTGTGACTCTGCAAATTGCACCCCACCCCACAAGGGGTCAGTAAGCAGCTTTGTATTATCTTTTATTTATTTTATTTCAGAGTGATTTATGTTTCTTTTTCTTCATATGTTTAGTTAGTTATGCATTATATTTTGCCACTCATTGAGTCTGACATATTTATGGTTGTTTGGCCTACAGGTATGAATGTGAGTGTGAATGGTTGTTTGTCTATATGTGCCCTGTGATTGGCTGGCGACCAGTCCAGGGTGTATCCCGCTTCTTGCCCGAAGACAGCTGGGATAGGCTCCAGCACCCCCGCGACCCTCGTGAGGAAAAGCAGTAGAAAATGAATGAATAAATGAATGGCCCATAGGTATGAATGTGAGTGTGAATGGTTGTTTGTCTATATGTGCCCTGTGATTGGCTGGCGACCAGTCCAGGGTGTACCCCGCCTCTTGCCTGAAGACAGCTGGGATAGGCTCCAGCACGCCTGTGATCCTTGTGAGGATAAGTGAAATAAGAAAATGGATGGATGGATGGCCCATAATATTAAAGTGACTTGTGCCCGCAGTTGGCTGGGGTAGGCTCCAGCCCCCCTTGTGACTTTGTACAGTGTAAACTGATATACTTGAAGTCTGTGACATTGTCATCCCCTGCAAGAGTGATCACAACAGAAAACTTTCCCCATGTCCATCCCCACTTCCACCTTCCGGCCCCCCCACCCCTGTGGAATGCCATTAGGCCTAATGGAGGGCGGCTTTAGGGACAGGCCATCATGGCGGCGTCCCGTCAGCGACACCGACATGTATCTTGGTGCTCATTATCATCCTTGAACAGCACCAATTTACATCTGATGGTCTGACTAATTCTGCCCTGGCGTTGTCAAGAGACATAGGAAGTGGCCTGGCCGTGATGACAGCGCGCCTGTCAGGAGGCCCGTGGATGGAGGACTCCTCGGGGCATGATTTAATGTCCGTGTCAAGCTACGCTGTCAGCTTCCCTCTCTCTCGCTTTACAGCCTCGTTCTCCATCCAAACATTAGGATTCAGAGGTGATCGGCCTGCTTAGGATTCACACTCAGGGCCAGCAAATAACACATCCTTTAGCCAAGCGGCTGAAAACTACAATTACGGATAAATAAGTAAGTATTGTGTTACTATTGTTCTCCATATGCACAGCCTCTGTCGCTTTTAAAAAACACATGTACTTCTTAAGATAAGATAAAATATGCCTTTATTAGTTTTATTATAAAGGGAAATTTCAATATGACAGCAGCGAAAGTACAAGAGCACATAAGAGTATAGTACCAAGCACAGAAAAAGATACAAATACAAATCAAGACGTTATGTACACTCCTGTATATACAGCTGTAAGCATTATTATTCATAAACCCCAAATTAGAGTTTCAACTAATCATCTTCATTCATTCATTTTCTACCGCTTTTCCTCACAAGGGTTGCGGGGGGTGCTGGAGCCTATCCCAGCTGTCTACGGGCGTGAGGCGGGGTACAAACTGGACTGGTCGCCAGCCAATCACAGGGCACATACAGACAAACAACCATTCACACTCACATTCATACCTATGGACAATTTGGAGTCACCAATTAACCTAGCATGTTTTTGGAATGTGGGAGGAAACTGGAGTACTCGGAGAAAACCCATGCATGCACGGGGAGAACATGCAAACTCCACTAGGAGAGGGGAGGGGAAAAAAACAACAACTCCAAAGTAGACTCTTAGATGAAGGAGTACAGTGTGGGACTGTTAAAAATAATAATAAGAAGAAATTTGATTTGATTCATAATTCACAATAAGTTTGCTGTCTAAAGAAGTATACTACGGGGAGTGGATCACACTCCCCAACTCCTTTAGCCTGCATTATTCTGGTCAACACACAAAACACTGCAAAATCCATCTCCATCCATCCATCCATCCATTTTCTATACCGCTTATCCTCATTAGGGTGGCGTCATATTCCCCCATCCAACGGCCATTTAACCCCATCTAGAATGTAGACGCTATGTTTTGGCTTAAAATCATGGATATTTTTGCATATTTAAAAAGAGACAGACGTCGTCGACTTATCCAAAGTAATGGTCAAATTTGAGACGGTTGACCTATGCTGACCTGTGCCAAAGGTCAAAGGTGAGAAGGAGCACAGATGGCTGGTCAAGCAGAGAGTGGACGCTGGACAAAGTGACACTTTTCCAAAGAAATGTGTATAAATAGTGCTCCTTACCAGTATTACAGCAATGGTTGTGTTGCTTTTGTATTGTGTAATGTAGAGTGGTAGTCGCATCCACACTGATTAGCGTGTTTTTTGTAAACGTCAAAAATTTATGACACGATTTCGCCTCCTTCTCGAGTTAGTAAGCTATGTTATGCCTTGCTAACCTTTTCAACCCACTCTATACAAATTAGCACAGTTCAAGTTCTCAGGTTTTGGACAGGTGTGCAAGTGTGCACGTCTGATGGCGCTCAGAGGTTGATGCTTAGGTCGTTTGTGTGTATTCTCCGACACTTTAAAAATTAGCGGTAACATTCATAAATGATGCTAACCAATGTTCCATTGTACTTCTTAGTGAATGTGTCTGAGCTTTCTCATGCACTTCAAATCATTCATAATTTTTTTTTTTAATATACAATATACTAGGGCTGCACGGTATTCGAGTGGATAGCTCACAGCTACGAGACCTGAGTTCAATCCCACCCTCGGCCATCTCTGTGTGGCGTTTACATGTTCTGTTCTGCGTGGGGTTTTCTCCGGGTACTCCGGTTTCCTCCCACATTCCAAAACATTCCAAAAGCATGCTAGGTTAATTGGTGACTCCAAATTGTCCATAGGTATGAATGTGAGTGTGAATGGTTGTTTGTCTATATGTGCCCTGTGATTGGCTGGCGACCAGTCCAGGGTGTACCCCGTCTCTCGCCCAAGGACAGCTGGCATAGGCTCCAGCAAGCGGTAGAAAATGAATGAATACTGTATGCTATAATGCCTTTTCATATGTTTCTCTCCAATTATCACCTGCCTCCAATTAAGGCTTTATGTTAATTTGTGCTTTATGTAACCAGTATCAGTATCACGCTACACTCAACAGCCAATAAAATGAACAGGAGGTTGGCCATTTTGGGTTTTCTTTGCATGATTTCTGTAAGAAATCAGAGCAAATTAAATAAAGAAGTTGATTTCCGAGGGTGCAGTGCATGTTTGAACCACTGTTAACCTCTGCTGGATGCTACCATAAAAGACTCATTGATAAATTAAAACAATTCAGCATGTATTCAGACACTCGCTCACTATGGCAATTTCCTCTGCTGCCGTTCTTTGATTTCTGACACTTCAGCTCTCCGTTCGTTTGCTAAATTGTGTTTAGTGTCGTTTTTATTGCATTTTTTTTTTCCTTCCACCGCCCTCGGCCTTAAGAAGAGAAGCGATCATTAGCCCAGGACTGCTCAAGCATGCACAGAGAGGCGAGGGAGGGACAAAAAAAATGCCATCAAAGTTGTCACAAGGAAAAAAACGTCCTTGTTCTCTAATTTATAAACAACAAAAAAAATTACAGCTTTTGCGTTTCATGTGGCTTCTTGGTAGATAATTATGACAAGATGAAAGGCGTTAAAGTCCTCCCTCTGTTCTCGTCTCTTCAGACGGTCCCCCCCATTGTCAAAAATGGAGATGAGGTTGTCAGCGTCCCTCCCTCCTCCCCCCCTTCCAGTCCCTCTGTGTTCTACCTCCTTCCTGTCTTGCTCTTTCCTGTCTGTCCCGCCACCCGCTTTAACTCAACTCTGATATGGGAAATCTGTAGCCTTTTCACAACTGTCAGTCAATCAGTCAGCGTCTGTCTGCAAGGTGGCTGTCCCCTAATGGGACGCAGTCATCAGCTTTCATCAGTCCTTAAAGACTTTTTTATTATTATTATTATTACTACTATTTTCGCGGCCAATCAAAGAAGCTGGATGAATCTTCTTGTGTGCATTTGTTTGTTGATGTGAGCAGGCCCCTCCCTCACGAGTGTGTGTGTTTGTGGGTGTGCTTGTGTGTGTGTCCTCCAGGGAGGTAATTACTAGAATAACTACAGTAGAGGCCAAAGCTGCTAATTTATGCCTGATTGTTGACAGTCAGAGTATTGTTGAACACACACACACACGCACACACACATGCACAGTGATCCCCTCGTTTGTTGTGTGCACTTGACAAGTTAAAAGATGGAACATATTGTCGGAATTGTCTTTATCCACAGGTCCACTTATGACTTTGCTTAGTCATTGTGTGTCATCTGTAGGATATTCAAAGCATTAACACATCCTTCTGTTATTAATACACTGGAATAATACAGTATGACTGTGCTTCTTGAAGAAGCTGACTCATGTCGATACAAGCGTTTGTTGACATAACTGAAACTGAAACTGAAACAAGGCATTGCTTCCACATTCACTAGAGACATCAGGAGGATGGGTGATCGTAGGAAGGATTTACAATTATTCATTCATTCATTTTCTACCGCTTTTCCTCACAAGGGTAATGGGGGGGGGGCTGGAGCCTATCCCAGCTGTCTTCAGGAGAGAGGCGGGGTACACCCTGGACTGGTCGCCAGCCAATCACAGGGCACATATAGACAAACAACCATTCACACTCACATTCATACCTATGGACAATTTGGAGTCACCAATTAACCTAGCATGTTTTTGGAATGTGGGAGGAAACCGGAGTACCCGGATGAAAACCCACGCATGCACGGGGAGAACATGCAAACTCCACACAGAAATGGCCGAGGGTGGAATTGAACGAATTCACAATTATTTTTTATTTATTATTATTTATTATTTATAGTTTATTTGTCCATATTTGTATTGTGATATATCCATCCATGCATTTTCTATACCGTTTATCCTTAATAGGGTCACGGGGGTATGCTGGAGCCTATCCCAGCTGACTTCAGGCGAGAGGCGGGGTATACCCTTGGACTGGTCACCAGCCAATCACAGGGCACATATAGACAAACAACCATTCACACTCACATTCATACCTATGGACAATTTGGAGTCGCCAATTAACCTAGCATGTTTTTGGAATGTGGGAGGAAACCGGACTTGCACTTGGAGAACATGCAAACTCCACATAGAGATCTTCCCAATCTCCTGACTGTGTGGCCAACATGCTAACCACTTGTCCACCGTGTGGCCTGCAGTAATGTGATATGTGTGTTAATAAGCAACAACAATGTATCATCTATAATTCAAACAATTCATAGGACATAATTCACACATTGCATTTTATCAGGCACATATTTGGTTGAGGGCGGCAAGGCGGTCTAGTGGTTAGTGCGCAGACCTCACAGCTAGGAGACGAGGGTTCAATTCCACCCTCTCTGTGTGGAGTTTGCATGTTCTCCCCGTGCATGCGTTAATTGGTGACTCCAAATTGTTTGTTTGTCTATATGTGCCCTGTGATTGGCTGGCGACCAGTCCAGGGTGTACCCCGCCTCTCGCCCAAAGACAGCTGGGATAGGCTCCAGCACCCCCGTGACCCTCGTGAGGAAAAAGCAGTAGAAAATGAATGAATGAATGAATATTTGGGTGAATTAATTGGAGTTACATTTTTTTCCTATGGAAAAAACTGCTTTGGGTTTTGTGTGATTTGATCTTCGACGGACTCTGTGGAAAGGATTAATAATGAAAACCGAGGTGCCACTTTACTTTGAATGTAACATCTGGTATATATTCTTCTTGCCATTAGAAACTTTTTTGTGCAATTTTTGAGGCCTATTTTTTCTCCAACCAATCATGACCTTGAGAGATAAAAGCCACAGGAGAGTTTCCAAGGTCTAACATCTTCAGTGAAAAGTTATCCAAATGAGCCCATTCTAAAGTTAACTCTCAGTCCACAAGTTTTTTTTTTTTTTAACGATAGTCAGATATTGGAGATTAAGTCATTAATAATAGATCCTAATGAGCTTTGAAGAGGTTGGGCCGAGTGGGGTAATGAAGCCTGTGGAAACACCTTTGAGGAGCTGGAGGTCTGGCTAAAGAAGAAGAAGTCTTTGTATTAGAGCTGACTGAGCGGGCCGGCGTCCCGTCTTCGTTACCCCGATGTCCTTTTTCCCGAGGACGGAATTTGTTTAATTGAACGTAAATAATGAATTCCCCAGGAAGAGATTTGGACCCTGCTTGTAATTGCCGCAGATCAGAGGGCACAATAACGTACTTCAGTCAGGCAGTCGTAACGATGACTTCGAAGAAAAAAAAAAAAAAAAGGATACGGACTAGCGGAGGACAAAAGAGGAGGAGACGCCTAGACAGAGAGGGGGAACTAATGAGGAACAAAGACCTAACGAGTTTTGTGAGGAAAATGTTTCCAAAGTCGTCTTTAAACTTGAGCGAGATGAAACGAGTTGTTTTTGACAGCTCGGGACGAGACGGGTCCGCTGCTCAGAGAGCGACGGGTAATTCCCTATTCCTTTATATTAACCCCCCCCCCCCCCAACTTCCTCCCTCCTTGCCTCCAAAGCACTCCCTTTGCTCCTCTACATTGATTCTTGAATTAGACACTTTGACTGAATAATTAATAAGGCCTTTTCCCATGATTGATGATTTGCATGGCTGCAATATTAGCTTTTCAATGCCAGCCATCTTGTTCGGGTGTAACCATATTGAAAACACGTCAAACGCTGTTTACCCACTTTGCGCTACCATGTTTCCTTTGCGTTGGGGCACCTCGGGCCCACAATTGGTTCTCGTCGAGCGTTCGCTTATGAGGCCCTCGAGTCCTGACACTCCGAAACAGAGCGCACATGCACCGTGTCAACGCTCTCACAATAGAGTTTTATTTCCACTAAAGAGCTTGTCTAATAGCTCTGGTAGCAGTTTGAGTGGCAGTGGGGGTGGAGGGGGGGTTGGGGCGGCAGTGTGGGAATAGATTGTCAGCCATATTCCACTGTCGGCGTCGTATCACAGAGTGAGCGCACATCAATGCCGGGAGAGACACATGCATTAAGATTCCCTTTTAATTTGACTGGGATTGAAGTGGAGTGCTAAATTACGCCGTCACATAACACCCCCCCCCCCCCCCCCCATCCCTGCACTGGCAGCTTGTTTTTTTTTTGTTTGTTTCACTTATTTATTTACTTATTCATTCATTCCAAGAGTCCGATTTTTTTTTTCTCTGTTGCTCGGCGCATGAAAGCGTTTTGCACTGCATTGTGTCTGCTTGTGTTTGGATGCTTCCAAACATGTGCACGCTTTAATAATTTAGCGCCCTGGCTGACTAATGACAGGCAGCGATCGTGTCGAGCCGAAGAGGCCCGAGCGACTGTGATCAGGGACCCCCCCCCCCCCCCCTCCCCATGTTTGTGTGGATGTGGCTTTGGCTGAGTTGTCAGTGTGGGAATGGAGTGTGTTTGTGTCAGCACAACACATTACAGCTGCTTTATACAAAGTGCAAGTATCCAGGAAGCACAAAACAGTCAGTCAGTCAGAACAGTTTGTGTTTTCTAGGAGGCAAGTGACCACAAACAAACACTATTCAAACTCAATTCACACCCCGAATATTATAAAATGTTATAATTTTCTTGACATTTTCTGGAAAACTATGCTCAAAATTGTTATTGTGACCAACTTTATCACAACCCTGACCCCTTTGTTAATCGGTTCCAGACAATACCGTGATGAATCAATTTCCGCAAAGTAGTATTCCTGATTTATAAATCTAATATTTTCATAGTTAGAGCATTGAAACCCTGTTTACAATCTTCTTAATACAATTTTGAACTTTTTAAACAACATTAAAGCCCTATAGACATGAACTAACACCCCTATAGTCATATTTACATTTGTATTACCCAATATAGTAGACCAGTGGTCTCAAACTCAATTTACCTGGGGGCCACTGGAGCTCGAATCTGGGTGAGACTGGGCCGCATCAGGTTTTCCAAAAAAAAAAAAAAAACGCATTTATTAAAAAGAAAAATATTTTAAAAAACTTCGCTTTGGTTCCAATTTTCTACAAGAAAAGCTCTGATAAAACATTCCACTGTTCTCAAATATCTTACTTTTTATTTTTCTACACAAAATAAGATGAAAAATAAATAAACAAATCAAGAATAAAGAAAATCAATCAATCAGTAATAAATAAATATAATAATAATAATAAAAGGGCAAATAATAAAAACTTAAGAAACCACATATAGTTGGTGGGTAGACAAATTATTTTTTTCAGATTAAAATGAACAAAGCATTATTAGAGCCCTGTAGACATGACAAAACAACTATAGTCACATTTATACTCTTTTTATTTACAACATATTGCGCAACTGCAGGGTCTTGAGACACATGCTAACTCGCAAACTAGAGAGCTAGCGACCTAAACGGTAGCCTTCAAGTTATTTCCTTTAAATTTATATAGCCAAAAACTTACCACTTCCACACAGATAGGGAGGATAACTATTAACAGTTATTTAACCTTTAACATTAACATTAATCAAACGTAATAATTTTTTTCTGGGTACATGATACCATACAGCATCCATATCAAACTAACATTAAACTTTCATATCAAGGAGGGGGCCTCAAACTAGTGTCCTGCGGGCCACATTTGGCCCGCGGGCCGCGTGTTTGAGACCCCTGTAGTAGACATTATAACAGGAAATAAGGCATGTTAGTAAGTTAATAAGTCATAACATACATTCACATGGTAGCATTGCAAAAGTTTTGTGGAAAAGCGTACTTCCTAACATTACTGCCTTAGCTTATATTTTTGTTCATCTTGCAATTTTTTTCTGCTTGAAAATTTGCTTAAATATACATAATATTTCAATAATAATAAGTTGTAGTCAACCACAAAGCATTCATTTGTTCATTTTCCCTGAATTGGTCGGCAGCCAATCACAGGGCACATATAGACAAACAACCATTCACACTCACATTCATACCTATGGACATTTTGGAGTCGCCAATTAACCTAGCATGTTTTTGGAATGTGGGAGGAAACCGGAGTACCCGGTACCCAGAAAGTTTGCAGAATATGCAAACTCCAGACAAAGATGCCCTAGCGGGGAATCAAACCCTGGTCTCCTAGCTGTGTGGCCTGCACATTAACCATGAAATTTGAACTACAAAGTGGCGAGGAATGACTGTTTTGAAATATATCCATAGAAAGTATTTTGCAGTTGGCTAACAATGTCTGAATATTATTTGGAGCTCAAGCCAAAACTGTCTGCCTCAAAAGCCAAATAAAGCCATCGGACTTCTAAAGCTTTAAGAAACAGGATGGTCACTTCTGTCAGTGTTCCAGATGAAACAGCATGAACATTCAATAAAATGACTATTGGGAAAAGCATTATTAGCAAGTGAAGGGAAGAAGACGGCAGCTCTTACCAACAGACGGCAGGCAGAGATGAAGGTGGCAGAGCTAAAGATCCTTAGATTTTTATTAGGAGTGATGAGGATGAACAGGATAAGTTCCATAGAGGCCATGTGAGAAGGAGATATTTTGGATGGTAGGATGGGGTGGGGGTGGGGGGGGGGCAGCCAAGGAGGAGAAGAAGGGTAGCAAAGGAGGAGCAATGGGATTGATGGGGGACAATGTAAACAACAGTCCATGATAGTATCCCAATGTAAGCAGTGACCATCATTATACCGTATACGCTGATCCTGCTGGTCATACAAGAACTGGAATGTTTTTAGCTTCAAGGAATTGTATATAGATTCTTCATGCACATAAGGTGATGGCTGTGTATGAATGGCACAACAATGGACCTCTGGACCTCATTGCGGTATGACATGCATTCAAAATGCCATCAATAAAATCTATAAGTGCTGTGGATCGTCACTTGTACAGTTAATCCAGGTTTTATGATGGCACAGTTTGACCCTGCAATTAACCTTTCCATCCATCCATTTTCTATGCCGCTTATCCACACTTGGGTCGCGGGTATTCTGGAGCCAATCCCAGCCGGGGTACACCCTGGACTGGTCGCCAGCCAATCACAGGGCACATATAGACAAACAACCATTCACACTCACATTCATACCTATGGACAATTTGGAGTCACCAATTAACCTAGCATGTTTTTGGAATGTGGGAGGAAACCAGAGTACCCGGATAAAAACCCACGCATGCACGGGGAGAACATGCAAACTCCACACAGAGATGGCCAAGGGTGGGATTGAACGGATTTACGATTATTTTTTATCTATTATTATTTATTATTTATAGTTTTCCATGTGTGCATATTTGTATTGTGATATATCCATCCATCCATTCATCCATTTTCTATACCATTTATCCTTATCCTTATCGCGGGGGTATGCTGGACATCGGAGTACAGGGAGAAAACCCGGAGAAAAACATGCAAACTTCACACAGAGATGCCAAGTGGCGATTCCAGCCCAGGTTCTACTGATCTCCTGACTGTGTGGCCAACATGCTAACCAAGCGGTCACCGTGCAGCTGAACTAAAAATGTCTAAAAGTGTAGAAATTTGAACTACATGGAAGTAAATCAGGTGTTACAGAACATGATGGTGTTGGAATTTTGTGACATTCATAATTGTCAGTGAGAAAAGAAGCTAACGGCCATTAAAAAATAATATGCTAAATCAGTCTTGCTTTGAATGGGAGTGTTCTTAACTACATTTTAGTAGAATTACTTTACGGTCATTAAAATGTAGTTTTTGTAAATAAATGAAACAACAAAAGAACAAATAAAAAAACAGCAAATCCTCTTTTTTTTTTAAAGAGTTCTAACAATCAATAAGAGCAATATAGCCATTAGAGGGTTTCCAAGAACGCAAGGAAAAGGTACACATTTGACCTTCTGACCTCAGCTTCTTTGACCATGGAGTGTAAGATTATCATTTAAAATCAATAGTTTTCTCAAGATGAAATGAATAGTCATGCAAGACATTTAATCAGGACATTAGCTAGCTAACCAGAGGAGCCTATATGGAATTCAACAAAAGCATGTGAGAAAAATCATTAGGCTAAATTAAAAAGCTGTTTGAGTGTAACCGTATCCTTTAATGAGGTCAGCAAGACGACAAGAGGAGAGGGACACCATCGATTATCAATCATGGAGGTCATTACCTCGGTAACACACACATATTTACACTAATGTATATTCCTGAGTTTTTATTTACCAGACGGGTAGACTTTTTATTGTTTCCCTCATCATCTATAACCGGTCAGACGGCATCTCCATTTTTTTTTTTTTTCAATGTGTGTATACGTCTTTTCAAGGCTCACCTGACAGCCGTCGGCGAGTTCCTGGGAAAAGACATCCCCTTATTTGGCACCGTCGAGTGCCTCTTGTCTATTTAATTAGCAGACGGCAAATCTTCGGCAGGCGTGCGGATGATCTAAAAATACGAGGAACAAAAAAAAAAAAGAATAAAAAAAGATGTTAAAGAGACAAGATGCAGTAAAAGCTGACAATGATGTTAATATAATTCAGTTATGGGGATGGGATGTGTCTATAAACAGCAAGTGACTAGATTAGCATCTCATAACAAACAATAGTATGAATGTTAATTGGATGCCACTTTGAAGCGTTAATTCATTTAGCCTCAATCAAAAGAAGGACTCTTGTCTCGTTGACGCTGTAAAGAAAAGACATTAACATGATCAACTCATCGGATGTTGATGTTTTTGCTCTTGTTGCTCGCACTGCAACAAAGATGTCATTGCCTCTTATTTTATGATAATTAGGTTTTTTTTTGTGTCCATTTGTTTTATTTTTTTAAAGATATCTGTTGTCAATTTACACCCGCAAAGACATCTGATATTTGAACCATGTGGGAATTGGACTTGGTCGTTTCCGACACTTTCCTGCACTCAACTGCTATGTTTCAGACATTGTGGACTATTTCAAGTTTTTCTGTTTTATTTTATTATGCAAGGTGGTGGTTATCATTACTCATGGGCGGGGCTGAGGGGGGTAATCATATTAATAATCTGATACAGAAGTTGCGTACTTGTGTGAGTGAGTATACCATAGGCTTTCACTAGTTACTTTGAGGCCTTTTGTTTATTTCTATTATGAAAGGTGGTGAATATTATTAATAACAGTTGGGAGTGAATTACAGTATATGCCAGGTTGTGTGCCTGTCTATACTGGTGAGTAAGCTGGCGTAACGTGGGTTTTGACATGGATATTTTTCAATCAATTAATTTCTATCATGCAAGGTGGTGGTTATTATAATAACCGGTTATAATCACCGGAGTGATGACATTCATTTTCTAATATGTTTACATTGGAGTGAATTTGTAGCTTTTAACATGAAATTGATGCTTTCTTTGTAATGCGCCTCATCCTCAATCAATCTCCTCACATTCCCCGCAGGTCCTTGCGTTCCCCATCTGGTGGGGTTTCCCGGGCTTTGGGAGAAGGTGGGGGGAGGGGCTGTTGGGGGTCAGGACCCTGGCTGATGCTGTGGAAGATAAGTGTGTGCTTTAACCCAGGGCTACACCTGTAGGTTAGTGCGAAGGGATGCTAATCCCTCAGGCGTCCGCTAATACTGATGATCCGCATCTGAGACCCTCTCCCCTGGGAGTGCAGCGGTGTTGCATTGTGGGGGGGGGGGGGCTGGCAAACCAGGCTACAGGGGGATAACCTGTATCTGTGGATGTACAGGGGGGTGGATTGCATGGATGTAAATGATGCGTCCATCATTACTGTTGATACGACTGCTACGCTGCCATGAACAGGAGGAATTGCATGAGCAGGTGGTACCACTGCTCTCTTTCCTGCATGCTGCAAACAGATGTTTCTAGCTGCAAATACACCATCCCCCCCCTTTTTCTTCTTCTTCTTCTTGTTTTCTCCCGGGGCTCTCTTTCAATGAGTTGAGCTATTGTTGTCTCCAATAAGGAAAAGGAAAAGCACAACTGCTCTGCCTTCTGTTTGTCTGCCAAAATGCTGGGAATCAACCACAGCAGTGTTGGTTTTCTCTAAAATATCAAGCAACCCTTGTTAAACATGACTGGTAAGAGACTTCCTGGTTGCGTCACATGTGCCTATCATTAACCTTACATCATTTTTCTTGATGGGCTTGATTCATGGGCGTGTTCACACAAGGCAATCTGCGCCATAACTAGGCACACTTGACAGCTCAAGTCTGGTTTGTTGCACTAGTCTAAGTGTTCTGATCTGTGCTTGAGTGCTTGGAAGTGGTGGGCCTGGCCGCCGCATGATTATATAGAAAGCATATCATTGATGCTGTCGCTCCTCCCTCCATATACAACAACATAAAAAACAAATCTGGAATTCACAAAGTCAAAAGAAAAGACAAAGAAAATTGTGTTAACACATACTTATAGGTTATCACATGGTTTGTCTGGTATCAGTCCTCGACCTTCGGTCCTCGACCTTCGGTATCAGCCCTTGACCTTTGGTCAGTATCTGTTTTTAATGTCTAACCTTTTATATCTGACTGCTGTGCCCCGCCCCGCTTTTTTAACTGTGTATTAACCAATGAATGTTGTATTTTGGTGTGTCTTTTATTCTGTTTACTTGCTCTATTCAACTTCATTCTTTTGTGTCTTTTCTTAGTGTCTTTGAGTATCTTGAAAAGCGCTATACAAATAAAATGTATTATTATTTCTTATTATTATATTATAGTATCAGCCTGATACTGACACTTGGGGGCATGATACTGGGCCTGATACAAGACAAACCATGTGATGATCTTATTATTACATACTATTTAATCATTTTCATAATCAAAAGACCATTTTGTTTCCAGAAAATGTTCAGTTTATTACATGTATTATATCTAAACAGTGTAAACACAATAATTGCACAAATATTTCAACAATAATATTTTATCAACAGTCTTATCTTATCAATGTCTGACAATTAAAGTTCCATTAATCAAGTTTGGGTTTTTTGGTGACTGGAGAAGCACTAGGCACTAAGCACTTGTGCGCTGTTCTCTGATTGGTTGTTTCACGGGCACGATACCAGAGCAGCACGCTCTGAGTGGACAGCTACGGGGGCTGATACTGGACATGGTTAAACTCTATATTTTATCAGTATCACTGCCCTGGGCTTTGACACAGTATCATTTCGGCCTTTTCCCGTATCATTCATGGGCGGTTTCTAGGGTACAGGGCCAATTAATACTCTAGTATATGATAATTTACATTATAATGAGGTGATGGTACACACAAATGGGCCAAATGAATGAAAGCTCCTCCTTAATGTACTTTATGTGATGTGATGGAGTGTTAGTGAAGGTTTTAGAGGGGTATTAAAGTCATTAAGGGGTCTGTGAGATCGACCGTCAAGGTTTACCACTATCTATGACAACATATGTGTCTTCAAAGAGGTACAAAGTGATATCACTCCGCTGGAGTGAGTGACTGGATGACAGCAGCCTGATACAAACACTGTCAAGATGGAGGCAGACAGGCAGAGGGGCCTTTGGTGCTTGCCTCTCCTGTCTTGTGTGTTGTGATAATATCATGTGAACAAGCAGAGTGTGTGTGTGTGTGTGTATGTTGTTGTCTCCCGTCGGACTCGCTGCCTCGTGTTGACACTTTACTGTTGTTTGTACACGGCAAAGTGGTCCGTTTTCCCCGCATCAAAAGTGCTTTTTACGCGAGTGTGTCAGGATGTCTTCAGCGCTTACCTTCAGCGGGCTGTCAGAGGGTAAGCAAGCGAGGGGGCCACGTTCAGGAGCAAGGCAGGGGAGGGGTTGGATGGTGGGATGTAGGGTGGGGGTTTGAGCTTTGTTAGCCCTGAGCGCTTTTTAGTGGAGGCAAGAACTAGCTCAAAGGCTGTCAGCGCACGTGCAAACGTGCACATGTCAACACATACATACATATATACTCTCGGCTGCACTGCTAACTCACACACACACTGTACTCATTACACACTTTGTTGCATAAAGGTGCGGGTGGTGAACGCAGTTGTAGTCCAGTTAGGATGTTTCAACATGACCCAAAAAATGCAGATATGACAATTTGCTACATTCTAACTCAAGGTTCCTTTGCAGAAAATCTACTAGTCTTTCATCTTGCTGATAACTTAATGACAAACATGGAGCCACTGAATTCTGTAAATTTGTAATCAACTCATGTATGATGATGCAGTGACATGCAGTCAGGTGTGACAAAGCCTTGCACATTTGGAAGTGAACCCTGAAAAAAGTTTGGGATGGCTCAAAACACTCAAAGGTGTTTCAAAAGGTGTGGTAAAACTGCCCCTTTTGTGATGTCACAGAGGGGTGGACTTCCTTATATGGGCGTGTCTGTAAGCCAGATAAACTCTCTCCTCTGCCCCAAGCTCTGCTTCCCCGGCTCTCCCCCAAGTGCTGCTCCTCTGTTTACTTGCTCGAAAAAGAATGCCTCAAAAAAGAAATCCACATTTGTTGGTTGGAGTTCCTGATTCCGTACCAGCAAAAGAAATGCATATGAATCTGTCAACAGCATTTCACACCGGACTGTTGTAGCCGACAAACTTGCTGAAGCCTGGTGCCTTTCTAACTCTTAACTTGGTCGTGTGGAAGAGTCGGAAGAGCCAGCAATAAGTAACAGTTTTATCAGTGTCCTAACTGTGTTTATTTTGTGTAAGAGCAAAAGTACTTGTCTGTGTAGCATTAAAGCATCCAGGAAGCGCGGTTGCTAATAGCCTTTTCCCACCACAACACACCACTGGTAGTCCCGCAAACACATTACCGATCCTGTAGAAATGCTAATGCTCAAATGCTAAGGCTACTTACCATTGAGAGAGGTCTTGAAGTAACCTCCTGTCTTGAGAAACGAACTGTCCTGATTGGATTCAGGATCCAACACATACAGTATGGCTGTATGTTAAAAGCAGACATTTTAAAACGATAAATCGCCGTTTATTATCAACTCCTATAAAGTTAGCAGCACAAACAGTATGACCAACCACAGCAGAGTGGCCGTGTCAGGAGGCGGGCTGTGGATGAAGTACATTAAAACAGACTGGTTTTGCTGGAATAACGAAATCCGAAGAAATACAACTGAATGGGTACAGATTCTGGTTATTGTGTGTAGCTGCTTTATAGGAGTCCACAACTCAATACAAAGAGCTCGCCCTAAGACAGATGGGATAGGCTCCAGCACCCCCGCGACCCTTGTGAGTATTCATTCATTCATTCATTTTCTACCGCTTTTCCACACGAGGGTCGCAGGGAGCTGGAGCCTATCCCAGCTGTCTTTTGGGCGAGAGGCGGGGTACACCCTGGACTGGTCGCCAGCCAATCACAGGGCACATATAGACAAACAACCATTCACACTCACATTCATACCTATGGACAATTTGGAGTCGCCAATTAACCTAGCATGTTTTTGGAATGAGTACCCGGAGAAAACCCACGCATGCACGGGGAGAACATGCAAACTCCACATGGCTGAGGGTGGAATTGAACCCTGGTCTCCTAGCTGTGAGGTCTGCGCGCTAACCACTTGTCCACCGTGCCGCCCCTGATAATAATAAGGGTATTGATAATAATTCAGAGCTGAAAAATGAGCATAATAGGTCCACTTTAAGCTTGCAGCACCATCTCTCACACACAGGAACATGCATGAACAGAACATGCATATATACACTATATGGGGAATAATTTGTGCAATTACTCAATCCCACCAAGTATGAATGACAATCAACATTTTTCATATTGGAAATAAACCACTTCAAATAAATACGTGGGAAAAATTGGTTTAGAGATTGTTTGCACAGTTGAACTCAAATTCCAACCGTGCTGATGTATCCTGACTGGAGGAAAATTTGCAAGGATCCAATGACCTGCAAGTCACGTACAGTTGAAGAAGACATGCTAATTTTAGGGTTGCGTCTACGCTCGACTTCAAGCGATACTGTCACCCGTGACCTTGGGGGATTATTTTTTGCTATAATGATACCATGTCTGCTAAGTTAACAAGTTGCTAAGGAATGCATGAAAGTCGTCAAACGTTAGGCGTGTAATTATGGGATGCCAAAGCCAGCAAAGTTGAGCTAAGTTAAACGTGCTGTCCAAGGTTGGCCCAAAGCGAGAGTCAGATTTGGAAAAAAAAAAGGCGGATTACCTTGCGGCGGCAGGTGCTTAAATGAGCAGACATAGCCGCTTCAAAAACTTTAAAGACAACTCCGGGATGTTTATTTTTCTAACGTTAATAAGAGATCTCAGCCATTAAACAAGTAGCTACGGGCTACCGTCATCCTCTTCATCCATTACTTTAGCTTAGTAACATTTGCTCTGTCTGTGTAATTAGGCATCTCGAGCATTTCTCCTGCAAATGACAGCAGTGTACCTCTGGTGTGTTGTTGCAGGCTGCCAAGTGCTAAGCGGTCCTGGCATCCTGCAGACAGGCCAGACTTGTGGTTGCTGTTTTGCTCGCTCCTGCTCAGTCTTTGGCTGCAGGCTATACGCGCAAGCACAGACAGCTAGCCTGTTCCCACAACGCTCGCTCGCTCAACACCTAAAACTCCAGCACGGGTATGCTTGTCAGGAAAATGGGTTTATAGTGCGGGGGAACTTTAGGTTAATTACTCTCGGAATCATTGAATCAAAAGTTGATTAAAAGAAAAAAGAGAAATTGAAAAGTTGAGTATAAAAATAAAAAAACACTTTAGCTGCAACATTCCACTAAATTATCCGAGTATTCCTTTAGTTGGAATTATATCGCTATAGTTTTTGAATTAGAATTCGGAGATTGTGGGCTGCACGGCGGTCTAGTGGTTAGCGCGCAGACCTCACAGCTAGGAGACCAGGGTTCAATTCCCACCCTCTGCCATCTCTGTGTGGAGTTTACATGTTCTCCCCGTGCTTGTGTGGGTTTTCTCCAGGTACTCCGGTTTCCTCCCACATTCCAAAAACATGCTAGGTTAATTGGTGACTCCAAATTGTCCATAGGTATGAATGTGAGTGTGAATGGTTGTTTGTCTATATGTGCCCTGTGATTGGCTGGTGACCAGTCCAGGGTGTACCCCGCCTCTCGCCCGAAGACAGCTGGGATAGGCTCCAGCACCCCCGCGACCCTCGTGAGGAAAAGCGGTAGAAAATGAATGAATGAATGAGTTTTTGAATTAGAATTCAGAGATTGTTGTTAAATCATTCCCACTTGGCTAGTATTCCTTTTTTCCACCAAACATCTTTTAAAAAGGGGACTGGACAAAAAGGATTGAAAGAAATAAGAGTTTGGTCATATTATCATTCACTGAAATTGGAGCCTGGATAGGGGACAATGCCGGGGGGGTTGGTGAGAGAAGGGCACAGACTGCAGCAACAGATAGTGACAACATCCACTTCATCGCCTATTTGTGCTGTGCTCAGTGGGCCAGATAAGCATCGGGTGCAGGAATAGCAGGGATCAAGTTGTTGGATCTGATTGGAGAACCTGAGCAAGGGGGGAAAGGAGAGAGAGATACAGCAACAGGCGTCAACTTCATTTCCTGTTTGTCCAGTGCTGATTTGTCGGGACAGACATCCAGTGCAGGAATAACTTCTATCTGATTATAGAGCCTGGTTGGAGAACTTGGGGATGGACAAGCCACTGAGAGAGAAGAGGGCGAAAACAAACAGGCAGACATGGCTATAGCTATAGCAATACCATTGTCCATAATAATAGTAATAATAAAAATGATAGCAGCTGCTCGAGTTTGCATGTTCTCCCCGTGCATGCGTGGGTTTTCTTCGGGTAATTCAGTTTCCTCCCACATTCCAAAAACATGCTAGGTTAATTAGCTTCTCCAAATTGTCCATAGGTATGAATGTGAGTGTGAATGGTTGTTTGTCTATATGTGCCCTGTGATTGGCTGGCGACCAGTCCAGAGTGTACCCCGCCTCTCGCCCGAAGACAGCTGGGATAGGCTCCAGCACCTCCGCGACCCTTGTGAGGATAAGTGGTTGAAAATGATAGCAAGGGTAAAAAACATTGATAATAATAAGGGTATTGATAATAATTCAGATTATATTCAGTATCGAGTGGCACGGCGGTCGAGTGGTTAGCGTGCAGACCTCACAGCTAGGATTCAATTCCACCCTCGGCCATCTCTGTGTGGAGTTTGCATGTTCTCCCCATGCATGCGTGGGTTTTCTCCGGGTACTCCGGTTTCCTCCCACATTCCAAAAACATGCTAGGTTAATGGGCGACTCCAAATTGTCCATAGGTATGAATGTGAGTGTGAATGGTTGTTTGTCTATATGTGCCCTGTGATTGGCTGGCGACCAGTCCAGAGTGTACCCCGCCTCTTGACAGCTGGGATAGGCTCCAGCACCTCTATCCTCACCCTTGTGAGGATAAGTGGTTGAAAATGATAGCAAGGGTAAAAACATTGATAATAATAAAAGTATTGATAATAATTCAGACTATAATAAGTATCAAATTACAGCTGCTGAAAACATGCGAGTATGTGTGATTGAGTGTGGTAAAAATTGTCCCCTGGGGTGCAACACAAACTCTAAAGTCCAGCCCAGACCGCCCGTCCAACAACCCCCGGGGTCCCACAGACACAGGAAACCCGTGGAAACCTGGTTTCCACCTGGTATCCTGCGCCCATCCCACCATGGGACTCTCAGAGAGACGCAAGAGCGCCCCCCTCACCGAAGGACAGCCCCTGTGAATGCGAAGATGGGGGCAGAGGGAGGATAGTATTCCTAAAAGACCGGAAAAGTTCAGTTCCAGTTCAGATTTGTGGCCTTTCTATTGTCATGAGTGCCAGACTCTAGCGTAATAATAATAATACGGTGATTCTTACATATGTGTTAAGTACAGAAATAGACCCTGTAATTGACACTGTGCCTTATAATCCAAAAATCCGGACACCTTATAGTATGATGCACCTTGAGGGAGTCTCATTGCACACATATCTCATTTCTATCCTAATTAAGTCTTGTTTGTCCTGAACCGTCTGTGGCTTTGCGTCCTTGTATGCCCCTCTTTGGTCTTTCAGACAGGAAGTCTTCTTTGGCCCAGTCCTGCTCATGTATGCAACTTTAATTGATTGATAATGAAGAGAGCTTGTCTGAGATGAGGTTAACAGGAGTGTATTAATTTGAATAGGTCCCTTCTGGATTATTTCTCCCTCCCGCCACTGTGTCGCTGTCCACATGGGGAGGCGGGGGGGCTCTGCACTCTGGAGGCAGTCTTAACATAAGGGTCATTAGCATGAGAGTCAGACTTTCTAATAATCTTTGGTGTCATGTGACTTGGGGTGAGAGCTGAGGGAGCCAGGATAGAAATCTCTGTCCTTCAGTGTCGCAGTTGTAGATTGTTATCTTTCTTCCTGTTCTGTCGCTCGTCGTTTCTTTTACCGTCCTCCACCATTGTTGTCATGAAATAATACAGTTGCTCAAGCACAGCGTTTGAATCCTAAGGACCTCTGGGAGCAGATTTGTCTCCACCAAGCCCCTTCTAATGGGGATTAAGAGGATTAAAAAGCATAAAATGACCCCAACTCTGAGTCCCCAGAGCAAGGGCCAGCTTGCCTGAGACTCGCCTAGACCCAGGGAGCGCCGGCCGGCCGGGCCGCGGGCCTTCTTCTAAGCAGCAATGGTGGTGGTGGCCCCTTAAAGCTTCCCCCCCGTTAGCATGACAAAAGATGGGAGCCGTCCGAGGAGGCATCTCAATGGAGTGGCAGCTCGTTTTCATGGAGACAAACAGCATTACACTTGGCAGTGACATTGTTCTAAACTCTGAGACAGAACCCCCCCCCCCCCCGCCCTCGCCCGCTTCCCCACCACCACCAGTTCTCCGTGGAGCTCAAGGTGTCATATTAATTATTTAAATCTGATGTGGATTTCCAGCGAGGGATCCCTCCAAGGCCTTACTTCCAGCCAGAAGGTCTGGGATCTGCATTCATTTGGTTAATTAGACCTGAAACCCAGCTTTGATCTCCACCAAAATCGGAAAAAAAGGGGAAACTTCCAAGATAGATTATTTTGGGTCTAACCTATTTTTCCATTGTAAGACTTTTCCCAACTCCTTTATGTTGGCGTGAACTCTTAAGGTTCATGCTGCACTGCGTTGGACTAAATTAGGGTGCTTAATGTCTAGGGTAAGGAATTTGCAGTTAACCAGCTTGAGAAGGTCAATGATGAAGGTAATCATCGGACATTTTAATCCAATCAGGAGGACTGACAGAAACATTTACTCGTTGCTGAACCCAAAAGAAGGTGACACCGGCAGGTTTTATTGGCAAATATTCAACATTCCGAGCTTGAAGTAAGCTTAGCTATGTCTTCAGAGTGGACGTCCATGTCCCTCCGTGTCTTTCAAAAGGAACAGTTGTTACTAATATCCTCATTAGTAACTGAGGCTTGTAGAAGCAAAAAGATAACTTGATTCTAAAATATTACAACAGTCTCTTTAGAAAGTTTTTAATCCAATGAGTTCATTGACATTAATGTGACTTCCTTTCTGACAACATTCTTGTAAAATTATGTAATATTATGACTTTAATCTAAACTACAACTTTATTCTCACCACATTATGCACATATTCCATTGTACTATAACTACCACAACCAGAAACATTATTTCTAAATAATCATTTCTAAATTATTTTTCAATTTATTTTGCAATTACAACTTCATCCCTGCAAAATGATTCTCATTTACTTAGTATAATGACTTAGTTCTTGTAAAATTTATTTTTTCTAGGAATGTCAATTGATTAAATTATTGAATCGCAATTAATTGCATTTTGTCCATAGTTAACTAATTGCAGATATAAACAAGTTTTTATCTATAATAAGTGTACCTTTGAAAGATAATTGTAATGTTTTTTAATACACCTGTCAACATGGAACTGGATAATATGTTTGCTTAATGGGGAAAAAAAAATAACAAAAGAAACAAACTATGTACCAGTAGTCATTGGTAAGGTAAACTGTCCATTGTCTGCAGTTAGCAGCTGTGCCTCTGACAAAGTGTGTCCGACAATGAGTGGTCCACCTCGGGCAGGGAAGGTTGGAGGAGCACCAGTGTTGCCTACTCTTTGAGTTCATACACGGTAAGTCAGTGGTCTCCAGCCTGTAGATCCTGAGCTGCCATTAGCTCCTAAACACTTTTCAATTAGCTCTCCAAATACTTTATCAATTTATTATCAACTGCCATTAGAAAGTGTTGTTTGCAGTAGTAAGGAGGTATTTTTTGGGAGTGTGACCAATCATAGCAGAGTGGGCTTGTCAACCAATGTTACTTACTGTAACAGTCTGACTCACTGTGTCATCTTAGATATAGTAGGCTAAAATCATTACACAACAACTTAACACCCAAAAACAGGCTGGGAAATATACATTAATATCCCAAAATATGAAATTATATCACAAATATCCAATTTTAACCAAGCTACAGCAACATTGTTATTATTTACATTATCACGCGGATCAAACAACTTTACTGGCGCATTGGCTAGCAACTAGCTTCATCACACAGTTATTATAATAGCTCCACTGCCTTACTTTTTACAGTGTAGTCTTGTGATGCTAACTGTTTTGTAGCTACCATCTACTCATATGAGCATAACTGCAAGGTGGCCAATTTAAGCTTTCTCTTTCTCACATCAACCCCCCCCCCCCCCAAAAAAAACGCCTCCTCCCCCCGTCTAATCTCCTATTTATGTACACAGGATCACCCGAGCATGTGGGGACACGCCCCCCCGCAAAGCACACTCCTTGTTAACGACGGCGAGGGAGCTAATCACTTAGCCCGCCTGTAGCACCATGGACTTGAAGTTGACCCCCTGCCCTCCTACGACACGCACCACTAGCAGGGGTCCGAGTCCCCCCCTCCCCTCTCCCGTTACGCGGAGGCCCTCAATGAATACAAAGGATTGCGGAGGATTAGCTGGGCATTTGGCGGCCCATTGTTGTGACCCCTCGCTAAATGAAGGCTCGGCCGGTGGCAGCAGGGACGGGGGCCCAGGTCCCGCGTCGAGGAAGAGTGATAATTACCTCTTCCTGGGAGAGATGACAGCTTTGGCCAAATCTCGGACATTAGCAAGTGAATGGAGAGCTTTCATACTGTATATCATTTTAATCTTTCATGTCCACGTCGGACAGATGGCTTATTATTGGTGTGGCTCAGGAGACAAATGGCTGGTGTCTCTTTTTAAAAGGAGGGACAGTGGGGAAATGGCATTCATGTAGGGCACGAGCAGCGGGTAATTGTGTGTGTGGCTGTTTTCCCTGCCAGCCTATAAATCATCAAACTATTCATCTTAGACAAATCCCACTCAGGGAGGGCTTGACGGAGGTTCAGGGGAGCTGGGAAAAATGAGATCGGCTGGAAATATGACGGATTCGTACGCGCCGAGCGTGTCTTTGGGCCATGCATTTGAATTTGCATTGCAAACTGATGAATGCCATGACCTCAAGTGACCTCAAGATTACAATAATACCACTAGTAACCTTCATTCCAAAGTACAATATTCCCTTTCAATGCATCAGTTGCAGAAGTAATTGTAATTAAAGTTGAGACCTTGGGGTTCACACAAGACAACGCACAACAAAGATCTTGAGTTTTGACAGGAATCACAACATCTCGAGCAGAATTTACACATTCCACACATATTTTTGGCATAACCCAAAATCCTTTGTTGTATAGTTTCATTCATTCATTCATTTTCTACCGCTTTTTCCTCACAAGGGTTGCGGGGGGTGCTGGAGCCTATCCCAACTGTCTTCGGGCGAGAGGCGGGGTACACCCTGGACTGGTTGCCAGCCAATCACAGGGCACATATAATATAGTATATAATAATGTTCAATAATGTTCAATGTGTTCAACCATGAAACAAAATGATTTATTAATTGTTATGCAGCAATGCATTTTGGCTATTACGAGGTTAAAGTCAGAATTTAAAAGGAAGAATATATAATAAGAAGAAACCAATAGGACTTACTATATTATTATTATCATTATTATTAGGATTTGAAGTTGTATTATATTAATATAAATACTAATTAATACTCATTGTTAGGAAAATTAAGTTACAATATCATGAGAATAAAATCTTAATGTAATGAGAAATAACAAAAACAAACATTCATTCATTCTCTACCGCTTTTTCCTCACGAGGGTCGCGGGGGTGCTGGAGCCTATCCCAGCTGTCTTTGGGCGAGAGGCGGGGTACACCCTGGACTGGTCGCCAGCCAATCACAGGGCACATATAGACAAACAACCATTCACACTCACATTCATACCTATGGACAATTTGGAGTGGCCAATTAACCTAGCATGTTTTTGGAATGTGGGAGGAAACCGGAGTACCCGGAGAAAACCCACGCATGCACGGGGAGAACATGCAAACTCCACACAGAGATGCCCGACGGTGGAATTGAACCCTGGTCTCCTAGCTGTGAGGTCTGCGCGCTACCACTAGAGCACCGTGCCGCCCTTGTCTAGTTTCAATCATTCTGAATCAGGCTTAGAAGTTTGTTTGGCATGATATGTCCAGCACGTTTTGTTGAAATTGTTGAACATTTTTTGCTAACTTGTTTTTATGGACTGAACTATTAAATGAAAAATAACAATTAAACCCGATTACAAAAGACGTATTGAGAGGAGGATGATCCTTATGGAGCTCTGAAAGGAAATTGCGTACATTGGCGGTTTAACACAGCAGCATGCTGGTTTGGGAAGGCAAATGTGAGCATGCTGTGAGTCTTTTGATTTTTTTTTTTATGTAACAACGGCACAACACATAAAAACCACAGGTGAGCAAGGCTTGGTCTCCTTATCTTCTTGTTGAGACGCGGCGCTCTTTCTGGGAAAAAAAAAACAATTTGAATGTTCAAAGTTGTCGCTCTACTGCGCTTGGGAGTTCAAAACACTTATCCTCTCCTTCAATTGGCAGCTGTGAGACGAGAGAGCAAATATTTTTTTGGCTCATAATACAATGCCCCTATCATCTTATTGTCAGAGAATTGCAGTGTATCTTTTCATTTAAATTTTTTCATGTAATATAATAACTATAGGGCTGCACGGCGGGCAAGTGGTTAGCGCGCAGGGCACACAGCTAGGAGACCCGAGTTCATTTCCACCCTCGGCCATCTCTGTGTGGAGTTTGCATGTTCTCCCCGTGCATGCGTGGGTTTTCTCCCACATTTCAAAAACATGCTAAGTTAATTGGCGACTCTAAATTCTCCACATGTGAGTGTGAATGGTTGTTTGCCCGAAGACAGCTGGGATAGGCTCCAGCACCCTGCGACCCTTGTGAGGAAAAGCGGTAGAAAATGAATGAATGAATAATAACTTTACTTTAGAATAACTTTCAACCAGTCAGCTGATACAGGCTCATCAGCGAACCTCATGAGGGCAAGCGCTATAGAAAAAGGACGGCTGTATTATTACTTAATTCTCCTATTGATGTTGATTGTCTTCCTACCCCACATTGTGCAATTGAAGCGAGTGATTTGATGAATTATTGGCCAGTATAGGTCTTTTGTTTGAACATTATCAATTCTTTATTGACATAAATTAGGCTGATCAAAGGTGGATTAGACAAACTGTACCTGTAGATTTGGCCTAACCAAATATGACATCACTACTATTACACAAAAATAAAAGTAAGGAAAATGTACAACAATTGTTCTTTCATTCATTCATTTTCTACCGCTTATCCTCACAGGGGGGAGCTGGAGCCTATCCCAGCTGTCTTCGGTGGGGTACACCCTGGACTGGTCATGAGCCAATCACAGGGCACATATAGACAAACAACCATTCACACTCACATTCATACCTATGGCAATTTGGAGTCACCAATTAACCTAGCATGTTTTTGGAATGTGGGAGGAAACCGGAGTACCGGGAGAAAACCCACGCATGCACGGGGAGAACATGCAAACTCCACACAGAGATAGCCCAGGGTGGAATCAAACTCGGGTCTCCGAGCTGTGCAGCCTGCGCTAACCACTCTACCAACATGCAGCAATAGAACAATTGTGTTTCTGGAAAAAGAATAAACAAATTAGACAAAGCAAGCTAGGGCTGACATCACACGTCCATAACTCAGTATTGAACCTTAGTCCATATTTCCATCTTCAGTATATGCAGCAGTGTGGTGATCATGTGATATTTTGTTGGCAAACATTCATTCATTCATTCATTTTCTATCGCTTTTCCTCACGAGGGTCGCGGGGGTGCTGGAGCCTATCCCAGCTGTCTTTAGGTGAGAGGCGGGGTACACCCTGGACTGGTCGTCAGCCAATCACAGGGCACATATGAGTGCAAATAAATAATGGAACCAATGAAAAACTGTTTTTTAATGATTTACTTGATGGTGTCCATCACATTTAAGTTAAAATGTATTTTAGTATTATTTCTGAATGAGTGATTGGTTTTGATGTTACCCATCCATCCCTTTTCTGGACCACTTATCCTCAGGAGGGTCGCGGGCATGCTGGAGCCTATCCCAGCTGTCTTCGGGCGGTAGGCAGGGTACACCCTAGACTGGTCACCAGCTGGAATGTGGGAGGAAACCGGAGTACCCGGAGAAATGTTGGCAAACATGCATCTGAAAAATAGTGGTGGCTCGGAAGTACAAACTGTGGCTTACGTGGTTTACGAGTGGACAAAAAACAGTATCTTCAATGATGGTTGTCCAGACATTATATGCTTATTGGGATACATCATAGTAAAGTGGATATCGTACTCTTGTACCCCACATTTGGAGTTTGATTTTAACCAAATGTACAACAAACCTTTTCATTTAGAAATAAGATGTTTATCCCCTGAGTTGGGCGTGTGTTGACAGACGTCACCCTCTTGTCATTCTGCAGGTAAAGTCAAGTTTAAAAATCAGAAACAATACGACTGTGATAGTAACTCATGAGTATTTTGGTCTTAGAATTTGTGTTAGCCAGGTGGCGGCCTAATGACTCCACTCCAGCCCTTGGTGGCGCGTCAATGAGGCGACACATGCAGCTATCAAACTTTAACTTCCTGTCTGAATGATTACGCTAACAAATCAGTGATCACAGAGGCTAGTTATTCACATGGCACAGAGTGGAGGTGGCCTCCTCCGATGCAGCTTTCCTGACATCTAAGGCACAAGAAAGCCGACAGCTCGACCACACTTGCAGGCGGAGCTTCCCCCCCCGACTATAGAGTCATTAGAGGACTGCAGCAGCAGGAACAGTAGGGCGTCTGGTCTGTGGAGCCATGTGGGAAAAAATGACTGCAATTGAGCACAGGATAGTGGAAGTGGACGGATGGCGAAGACGACACGGAAGGGGGGAGGGGGGGAAGCGTGAGTATGCCTCATTAGCACTGCCACAAAAAGGTGAGCGCCCTGCTGGCCTCTGATGTCATCAATTCATAGTTGGCGAATGAATTGTCACAGCTGGAGCTGCGATTTCAGCCGGTGACCCTCTAATCATAAAGCGGCGGGCCGACTACCTAAAGGTCACAGAGGAGTCCTTGATCACACTCCAAAGAAGCCAAAAGACGGATGGTAAACTTGCACGGACGCGTTTAAAGTATGCGGGTCTCGGGGCCACACGACACCTCCCACGATCCCCTAATCATGCGCTGTGCACCTTGCTCTCAGCTGCCAACGCCCGCAGATGAGGAACAATGCAGGACGGAATTCAAAGGTCGGGGAGGATGGACGAGACGCTTGTAAACTATGTGAGACATTTCCTTAATTGGAGCAAAGTCAACATGGCTCACAAGCGTTATGCGCGAGGCGTTCGAGTCCGCTGTGTTTAAACGACACTGTGCTCTTCAAAGTGCTCCTGATTGGCTGCCAAAAAGACATAACATAAGATATTAAACTTTACATGAAGCGGGGGAAGAAACGTGCTGTAATGGTCATGGTGACAGCGATAATGGTTCACTGATGTTCCGCCTTTGACACACAAAAAAAATAGCGGCCTTAATAACCTCTCAGCTGCTGTGTCTTTTATTTACTTTAACAACACTAGGTATATACTGTATATATCAAAAAATAAAATGCAAACATTTATATACATATGTAAGCATTATAATTATTTATATCCTCATCAACAGGTTTATTATATTTTGAGCTATTATACCTGAAAGTTGACTATAGTGACTGGTTGACTCCACAACTACACCATTTAGTGTCAAACACAAGGTTCTTGCTTGTATAGTCATAAATAATACCTGTCCATCAATTCAAAGCCTATTATTCATTTTGGCACATTGGCAAGCTAACCAGTTAGCTTCAACTGGATTTCTTCTCAAATTAGAAACCAAAAACGTTCCACTTCCACACAGACTAGGAGGAGAGCACCATAGGGAACCTCTACCCACTAGTCTTATAACAGCAAATTGGTTCCAGATGCCATCCAATGATTTTCCGCGATATAGGTTTCAATATTAATAAATGAAATATTTTCATATTTAGAACATAAAAAACCTATTTGTGTCCTGTCGACACGGATAGTCACCTTTACACTTCTATTATTCTTCGTTTTGGCACATTGGCAAGCTAACCAGTTAGCTTCAAATGTATTTCTTCTCAAGTTAGAAACCAAAAACGTACCACTTCCACACAGAATAGGAGGAGAGCACCATACGATTTGACATTTATTCAAAGCTAACTTGACTCTATTCTATCAAGTTTTCCCTGCAAAAATCAACAGCGTTCTTGAATTTGCATTGAAAAAGCAGTTTTCTTTTTTTAAAAACAGGTGGTTGCTACAGCACGGAGAACCAATTCCGGAAGTACTGTAAGAATATATTACAGTTATGAATGTAAAACAAGCATATACACAGTTTGGCCCATCCATATTGCATCTGCACTTCTTAAAATGTTTTTTTTTTTTTTTTTTTTTACCTCAGCCTGCCTCGGGTATTTTAAAAGAAAAATCAATAGGATTCTTGCTGTGTGAGAGAAGAAGGGAATCTAAATTCACTTGAGATCGGGCTTGAGATTGAGGTCGGATTTATTGGAAAAAATTCAGGATTCTTGCTTTGATGTTCTACCATCTAAATTTGAACACAAAATATTTTTTGTAGATTTTTTTTAGATTAAATATTTTTTTTAGAATAACTGTTGACAGGATAGAAAAATAAGACTCATGATGACATCTGGTTGAGGCAGACAGCCGCCCCACACATCCATTCTTATTTCTGGGAGGTTTTTCCTTGCGTCTGTCACCCCAATGCTGCGATAATCTGTGCTGTGAACCAACTCTACAGGAGTAAAAGTGACTTGACAACAATGATTAGCCCCACCCACAGGGATGTATCACTCCATGCTAACACACACATCACACTCCCGCTCATCACGAAACATTCATAAGTGATAAATGATGCTCCATCCTTCAAGAAAAAAAAGGACTTCATGAGTGTCGACTGTTGTCATTGGTGAAGAAGTTGAAAGCGGAAGCACTTGCACGAAAAAAAAAAGCAAAAGCAAAAAGCGCACTCGCCAATCTTTATGGCAGAAGAATAAACATTTTCCTTTATAGCCCGAGGAGCCACTTTTCATCTGTCAAGCATCTTTTAATAATTCATCTGTTTAATACACACGCAGCATCTGCTGGCTAACAACCAGCACAGCTGCCACTGCTCCTCCGCAATACTGCTTCTTTTTTTTTTTTTTTTTTTTAATTTGTGTGTGTTTACATGTACACATTTCAGGGCCTGCTTTTCCTACATGTTCCTTGGGTGGACGGGCCAAATGGAGATTGTGTAAATTAAATACATTTCTTTTGCTGGCAGCAGAAAGGAATGATGCCAGATTAAGCCTATGAATATATACATGGGGCAGCGCTGACCTGTCTCCAGACGCCTGATTTCCCCTGGGGGGGTGGAGGGGGCGCTGACACAGTGTAGGTGTACGTAGTATGTGTGTGTGTGTGTGTGAGCGAGAAAGAGGGGCGCCATACACCTTTAGACACAAAAGGTGAGGAGATCTCTTGAACAGGTCTAAATTGATCTTAATCTCATTCCTCATTGTGCAGGAACAGGAACGAAATTGCTCTATTGCACTTTAATCGATGAGCGGACAGCCTCTTAAACCCTACCCTACCCCCTCCTCCGTATATTCCGTACACGGGCCAGTGAGCGTGATTGTCCGCTATACAGCCTCTATTTACCCGCCGCCTTCTGTTCCTGTTCCAGTGGAAGCATCCAATAATATGTGCTCAAGCAATCAGGAGGTTAATGTGGTCAGGATAAGGGCAATCATAAACCGTTAAATTCTGTCCGGATGCACCGCTTTGCTCTCGTCCCCGCGGCTAATCCCGGGAGATTGCGGGAGGATTCGCCCATCCCATCGCAGTGGAGCGCGTCGCCAGGAAGGACTCGCTTACGGGGTTGATTACTATTATTACGTTGTGCCCCCTAACACAGGTGCTTCTGATTATCCACAAGGTAGGAAAATCTTTGGTCAGCTAAGCATTAGCTAAAGGAAGCGCGTCCAGGAAGACGGTAAAAAGTCACCCGTGCAAACGCGAGAGACGTCACTAGAAAAAAAAAACCAAAACGACAAACAAACCGCAGTTTCCAGGAGAATCTATTTTGGTTGGAGTGAGTAGAACATCCTGGGTTGCTAAACCAGAATCACAAGCATCTGAGTCAGAAGCCACAAAGAAACACTCACCATGAATGATTTTTTTTTTATTTTTTACATTAACTGCCAAAACTGTAACAATTTCGAAGAGACAGTTTGGAAAAAGTCAGAAAAAACACTGAACTTTTGGCTTCAGCCACTGTCATTAGTTCGATATTCTTAAAAGATTAGGAGGATCCTTGCATTGACCTGTCAGGACACATTTAACGACGGAACAAAGCACACCTGAACCATTAGGTCTTTAACGTCAGCCATCTTGAGTCACATTTTCTCACAAATCCAAATTGTCCATAGGTATGAATGTGAGTGTGAATGGTTGTTTGTCTATATGTGCCCTGTGATTGGCTGGCGACCAGTCCAGGGTGTACCCCGCCTCTCGCCCAAAGACCGCTGGTATAGGCTCCAGAACCCCCCACGAACCGCGTGAGGAAAAGCGGTAGAAAATGAATGAATGAATGAATGAATGAATGAAGTACTTCTTTACCTTTGCTAAGGAGGAAAGGCTCCACCCCCAAAAATGAACCCTACTGGCACCTGTAGACCAAATGAAATGGTCTGTGATTGACACCTAATTTGATGAAAATTAAAGACAGACCTACGGTTTTTGGATCTATATAGAGATTTCTAGTACTGTTATTAACACACAACATTTGAATGCAATCCAAGTAAATCTTCGACCTATGTTCCCCTGTTCTTGTTTACTACTACTGTGAGAACTGTGTACTGGATTTACTCTAAAATTGCACGGCGGACAAGTGGTTATTGTGCAAGCTTCACAGCTAAGAATCCTTAGTTCAATCCCACCCTCGGCCATCTCTGTGTGGAGTTTGCATGTTCTCACCATGCATGCGTGGGTTTTCTCTGGGTACTCCGGTTTCCTCCCACATTCCAAAAACATGCTAGGTTAATTGGTGACTCCAAATTGTCCATAGGTATGAATGTGAGTGTGAATGGTTGTTTGTCTATATGTGCCCTGTGATTGGCTGGCAACCAGTCCAGGGTGTACCCCACCTCTCGCCCGAGGACAACTAGGATAGGCTCGTGAGGATAAGCGGTAGAAAATGAATGAATGAAATCTATAGAGTAATAATAAGACAATGCTTTTATACTGCACTACATTTAGTGGAAAAGCATGTATTTTTACATTATCTATCATTAAAACTGAAGTCAGCTGAAACATTTGACTAAATATTTATATACTTTCTACAAAGTACAGAAATCCTTTATCAGGGTTACTTGGTTCCAGACTCTACCTTGATACAGTGAGTAACCGCAAAGTAGTATTCCTTCTTTATAAATGAAATATTTATATTTTAGAGCATATAAAAGCCGTTTAGAATCTGTTTATTGTTTATTTAAATAACATAAAAGCATCTGCATCGTCGAGTCATAATAGGACTGATGTGGTGAACTGGCAACAATGCTGGTGTATAGGACTGACCAAATATGGTCAGCTGGAGTCCAACTGACTGTAAACACAGATTTTTTTTTTAAAAAGGGATGTTAAAAACCCCCCACAAAACCCAGTTTTCAATTATGCAGCAATGCCCACAAACACACACACGCACACACACACACGGACACACTATCAAACGTAAGACATCGTTAAACAACAGCAAGCCAGCTCAGCAAATTGCAGATATGTTCTTCGCAAATATTGTAATTTGCTTCACTGCTCCACACACACACACACACACACACACACACACACACTCACACACTGGGTTGTTGTGGTTGCGGGTAATGATTCCGACATGTCAAAATAAAATGAGAGGAAATCACGGCAAGGGAAAAGTGGCAAGCATGTGCGTTGTACATAAAAAAAAAAAAATGAAGGTACTCCAGCCACGCAATGTGTGTTGATTTGTCGCACAAGGTGTCGGAACAAAACAACGCAAAACAAAAGGTTCCTGAGACGCTGTGTGTGTGTGTGTGCATACAGCAAGGATGTAGTCATTATGGCCTATAATGAAGGGCCCACGTTTTGCACTGTGCATCTACTCTGCAACACTGACGACCCACCCACACACATACACACACACACACACACACACACATGCATACACACACGCTGCCTGGCTGTCAAGTCCAAAAATAATTAGGCATCAAAATGAATTTCCCTGTTTTTTTTTTTCTCCCCTTCCTTCCTGCTCGCCTTGTTGGTTTTATTCATGTGCTGGAACTCAGGAGACTGACTAATGCACTTAACATGCTCTCATCATGAATTTTCATGTACAACACCAGGCCACTATGCAGGAATGCACACACACACACACACGCACAATACTGTATACCACAGCAAACCGCTCTGGTGTATGTATGTGATACATGTGTGTATCGTTTGATGGTGCCGTTTCGTACATATAATGTTTTTTTAACACACGCTTGCCTCATCCTCAACTTGCTTACATGTTACAAGTGTTCATGATGTATACGCACTCATACCGCTCTACATCTATTAGACAACATTATTATACTACTGTAAAACTCGACAGGTTTATTTTCTGATTTTTAAATGTATTTCCATTGCAAAAAGTGGCTGTTATCATTAATAACTAGCAGGAAGACCATTCTAATGAATTATGTGACACGTTTATGTTGTATTCATGTGTTGCATGTGTGTTTGAATACATTTGACTGTGTGTATTTCTATTTATTTTTATTAAGCATGGTGGTAATTATCAGTATTAACTGGAGAGAAGACAAGCCATGGGCTTTGAGATTGTGTATTATTTCTATCCTTGTTTTTCTAGTATACAAGAACTTACTGTATCATTAGAACGAGCAATTGCTTTGTGGATTGTTTGAAATCTTTTCATTTATTTCCATTACGAAAGGAGGTGGTTAAAGGTAGGAGCGTTCTAATGAATGATGTGACATGTCTATGTTGTATTGGTGTTGCATACACCATTAATCACAATGTGCGCTTTGACTCTGTGGAGTCTTTCTATTTATTTTTATTACGCATGGTGGTAGTTATCAGTATTAACTGGAGAGAAGACAAGCTATGGGCTTTGAAATTGTGTATTATTTCTATCCTTGTTTTTTCTAGTATACACAAATTTACTGTATGTGACCATATGTAATATGTAATGCGAGCAATTGCTTTGTCGATTGTTTGAAATCTTTTCATTTATTTCCATTATGAAAGGAGGTGGTTAAAGGTAGGAGCGTTCTAATGAATGATGTGACATGTCTATGTTGTACCATGTGCTCATATACATCAGCAAGAACAACGTGGAATCATTTTATATAGTTCTATTATGTATATTGGTAGTTATCATCTCTTGTGTCCTAATAAAAACTCTAATAATAGTAAAACAAACATTTAGGAAGTCCGAAATACAATCAAAATGTTCATTTTTTTAATCTTTGAATCGTACTTCTCAGGGTCTGGATTATTTCTAGTTTCTGGATTATTTCTTATCACCTGCATATGTTGTATAAAAATACACTTGTAGTGTTAACTTTTTTCAAAACGTCAGATCAAAATGAGCCTTCCACCTTCTAGGCTTAGATGGACGTCTATGTATTGTGTACTGTAGCTGCTAATGTAAATATAGTGTAGCTAAATTGTTTTGTATTGATGGATGGAAGCCCCCTGTGTGTGTTTGTTAGCATGTCGACAAATGTGCTGTGGTGAATGGGGATATGAAATCAATACAGAAATGGAGATAAATATAATATAAATATATAATGCAGTTTTCTCCCCCTTTTAGCAGCTTCCTGTACGTGCTAATGATGATGTTAAGTGAATGTCTGCTCAAGTGTGACTAAAATAACAGTTTTATTCCCTGCAGTAGCCGGAATCAAGGGGTGCTTGATTTACACACCACTCAAGCTGGGTGACCTGTCTTATCAGGATGTTGCTATTAGGCGACACGTGTCGCCATCGCGCCGCAATGATAAGGAATGTCCTTAATGACCTGCAGGAGTCGTCTCTTGGCGGCGTGTGCAACATGTTCACGGGTTGTTACCTCAAAGGGCAGTGCATGTGTCAGTGAAAACTGTGTGTGTGTGTGTTTGTGTTAAATGGTTTCTCTATTGCTGATGTTCTCATGCTCAATTACCCACAGTTCCCCCCGGGGGCCTAGGCCAAGGTAAACACACATCAGCTGGGCCTGATTTATTCCATCAACACGCTGTTGCCTCCCTAACACACACATACACATCATAAATTGGATGTTATGCATCAGCTTTATTAAGATGCACATTATTCCCCATAGGAGTTCATGGAAATAGGAATAATCTGTGTATCCAGGGATACACTGTGGCCATCAGAGTGTACAGGCAATGTTTTAAACCACATTTGAACACAAAGTAGGTGATTTAGTACATGAATTACATTGTACTTCAATGCACTGTTCATATACTGTATTTGTTCAGAATGCTGACAAAGACGACTTACAGTAAGTCACACACATTGTAACTGGCTCCTTTGTTGCCATGCCAAGACCCTACATTGCCTTAAGACTAAATCATCTAACACCTTTCCTCCTTCCTTCTTTCCTTCCTGCCTTCATATGAACTTGCCAAAATATACCTACTGTTCCATGAATACCATCAAAACCGAGCATTATTTTTCTTTGTGAGGGGAAAATTAGTCATACGGTTCTTATACAGGTGCCCATTTTGCGTCCAAGTTAAGAAGAATCAACATTACAAGTGGAAATGCAGTAAGCATTTAGCTCATTAGCCATTAAAATGCGATTTTAAATGTTTCTGTGTTTTGTATTATCATCATTTCCTGTTTCACTATGGAACAACTTCACTGTCACTGATTGTTTCCCTCATCTGTTCGCCATTAAGCCTCATCAGTTCATCCTTCTCTGTGCTTCTGCTCTGCCATCACCGCATCCTCTTCCTGAGAAGAAGAATATATGCAGGAAGGTCCGAAAAGTAAGTGCTCTCACGTTGACCATAAGAGTCCTCACTTGTTTGAAAAGTTAATATAGATCAGGGTGTGTCCAAATATTGGCCAGCAAGGGCTGTACTTGGTAAACTTAAAGGATACGGAGGACGAATTTTCATTCATTCATTCATTTTCTACCGCTTATGATGATGATAATGTACAAATAAAGTCTGAATATCATGAGAATACAGTGGTGCACTTCATTTTATACTTGTATGACAGTGAAAATAGTTAATAGTTAATGGTTAATTTTCAAACAGCTAAAATAATGCATAAAACTAAAAACAACCAATTACCTAAAAATGTCATCCAATACTTCTCTACAAGAGAGGAGAAATATGATCTCAGGGAAGAACTACATTTGAAACACTTATATGCTAGGACTATGTTAAAAAGCCATTTCAGTATGTGGAATCAAACTATGGAATGGATTGAGTAAGGACCTCAAACAATGCACAACAATGAGCCAATTCAAGAAACAATACAAGCAGTTGATGTTTGCTAAATACAAGGATGAAGAGTCTTGAACCAGTCATGATGTGCTATACATATCACTATATTGACACTTACTATGGTACCCATTATGTCATTGTATGGTCATATCACCTCGTACCGAAGTACGAGGTGCATTATTTATAAAAAAACAAAAGAAAAACAAAAAAAAAAACCTTAAACTGTATTATGGAAAGCAGGAAGTGAACAAATGTAATGGTTACTGATTGTAAAAGTACCAGATGGAGGGGTAGGATTTTATAAGCTTTGCTTCTTCCTACTCCTTTTGGACATGTGGAACTGTGAACTGATTATGTGATGCATTCAATTGTAATCTGATGCATGTTCAAATGAAATAAAACCATTACCATTACCAAAATGGTATTTCTTGTTAATTGTCAGTTTATAAAGGTTTGTTGATGGCCACATCCTTCTCTATCATTTCCTATAAGTGGGTATCAAGAATTGTTCTGTTATGACACCCAAAATATAGGATTAGGCTTCATCTCATATTCCCCTTCTGGGCTCTGTCGTCTTTTGGCTGCTGATTTTTGTGCCACACTAACTGTCAGGCGGACCAGCAACATGAACACCACTGTGTCTGTGGTGAAAGTGTGCAACGACAATGTCTGCCATGTCTCCCTCTGATCTCTCCATCAGTGACAATAAAAGGCAGCCGAGACACGACGTCTGCTGTCACTCCTCAGACGACGCGCCTTGTTATCTCCATGCATGGACACTTCCAAATGGAAATGTACTTCATGTATGTACATATGCTTATTAGAACATGTACATACATGAATGTATGGATGTAATACAGCACTGGACGCAGTGGTAGGTACAACTGCACCATCTCATTAGATCCAATACACATAGTAAAGCTTTGTTTTCATTGACACTGTCTGAAAGGAATTCATTTAACATTATAACTATTATTGCAGTGATATATATATATATATATATATATATATTCAGGGTCGCGGGGGTGCTGGAGCCTATCCAAGCTGTCTTCGGGCGAGAGGCGGGGTACACCCTGGACTGGTCGCCAGCCAATCACAGGGCACATATAGACAAACAACCATTCACACTCACATTCATACCTATGGACAATTTGGAGTCGCCAATTAACCTAGCATGTTTTTGGAATGTGGGAGGAAACCGGAGTACCCGGAGAAAACCCACACTTGCATGGGGAGAACATACAAACTCCACAAAGAGGGTGGAATTGAACCTTGGTCTCCGAGCTGTGAGGTCTGCACGCTAACCACTCAACCATCATGCCGCTATATATATATATATATATATATGTACATACATACATAGTATATGTAAAACGTGTTGCAACGTCATGTGAATTAAGATGGACCGGAGATGTTTGGGGGGAGGGCACGCTCGCTCGCCCCACATTTTGGGTTCTGGAACCAGACTCATCAAGAGTAGCTGGACCTTGTTCTACTCTGGAGTTGCTGCAGGGGAGAAACAGGCTTTGGGTCTCGACTGACAGAACAAGATCATGGATCCAAGTGCTGTCAGGATCCCCTGTCGGGTGGCTGGACTCCCCCTAAGTGATAGGGTGAGGAGCTCAGTCATCCGGGAGGGGCTCAGAGTAGAGTCACTGCTCCATTACATCGAGAGGAGCCAGCTGAGGTGGATTGGGGATCTAGGTGTTCCCGGGCATGCCAACCCAGTAGAAAGCCACGGGCCAGACCTAGAACATGCTGGAGGGATTATGTCACACAGCTGGCCTGGGACCGCCTTCTCCTGGTGGAACTGGAAGTCCATATCTAGTGCTGTCAGACCGAGCAAGCTAATAGGGCTAACATCACATGTCCTTAAATCCGCAGTGACGCATCTTCAGTGAATGTAGGAGTGTCACAATCACGCCGTAGTTTGCTGGAAAACTATTAACCCAAAAATAGCGGTGGTGGTTTACTCGCCGACAAAAGACGGTATCTTCAACAAAGTACAAAATACTACAAAAAAGTCATAGATGACAAGAACATTTAGGGGTATAAAAAGGTCTAAATAGGGCGGCACGGCGGTCGAGTGGTTAGCGCGCAGACCTCACAGCTAGGAGACCAGGGTTCAATTCCACCCTTGGCCATCTCTGTGTGGAGTTTGCATGTTCTCCCGTGCATTCGTGGGTTTTCTCCGGGTACTCCGGTGTCCTCCCACATTCCAAAAACATGCTAGGTTAATTGGCGACTCCAAATTGTCCATAAGTATGAATGTGAGTGTGAATGGTTGTTTGTCTATATGTGCCCTGTGATTGGCTGGCGACCAGTTCAGGGTGTACCCCGCCTCTCGCCCAAAGACAGCTGGGATAGGCTCCAGCACCCCCGCGACCCTCATGAGGAAAAAGCGGTAGAAAATGAATGAATGAATGAATGTTCCACAAGGTCAGTTGAAAACTGAAACAAAAAAATCCAATACATTTTTCCTGTAGGAAATAATGTAAATCCGATGAATCTGTTCCAGACACCATTTTCCAGAGAACAATTATAGTTTTACGTAAAAAAACGAATCATATAAAACTGTGGCATTCGAAAACCAAGGTTTTACTTTTGCATTAGCTAGTGTTCGGTAACCAATACATCAATATGTTATATTCCCATTTGTAAACATTTCCTTGTTTAAATTCAGCCTTTATTTTCATAACTTTATGGTATTTTTGTCATAACGGTACTTTATCTGGGACCCTAATACAGTTTGTATGCCGGTGTGCCTAATGTCGTATGATTGACTAGCACAAGGTCTCAATAAGTGAAAAGTGCATTGCATAACATTTCATTTGATACGATCCAAATGAAGTATCATGGTCTAAAAATAAAGCTTAATTGTTCATTTCCAGCTTTTCATCTGGTGTTCATAATGTGGCTGTTGTTGTTCATAGGTCACGCTGTAAAACGGAGTAGAATACGTGAGTGACAAGGCCAAAAAGCTCTCTATTAAGTGTTGACCTCGCAGCGCACGTTGGCTTTGTGCGTTTGATCCCTACATCTAGTGTGTCACTTCAAAGCACCTCATTATCTCCTCCTCTCTCTTATCAACCTCTCTACTGTTAGTCCACTCATTGAGCTATTATTGTGTCGTAACGCCACTACACTGACAGCTATGTCACGCTCTTTCTACGACTTGCCAAATATATGTCTGGACATACTGTACTTTTTCCTTCTTTCATTAAAATGCAGTTCAGTAGGTTTCTTTCACCACTTTCATAGTTTTAGGATTCATGTTAGTATGTTCCAAGCTTTAATGTGAGAAAACAAAGAAAAAAAATCTGTAATTTTACACAAAAAGTGGTGATGTTAAGAAGAAATTTGGAATATTACTCAAATTTGGTCATCACAATACATTTATAATTACCATAATTTTGAGAGAAAAAACAGATTTATACATAAATAAACTGAACAGGGCTATAAGCTGTACGTGTCCACGTCATAAAATGGCAAATTGTGGCGTACACGTGTCATTGAGGACCAGGTAGCTCTTTATTTGACAGAAGCCAACTTAAAAAACAGACAAAGGACGCTAAACTCATCACACAGCAACTTAACACTCAAAAGGTACCCAAGAAATATGAATTATGAGTTTAAAATAAACAAAAACAAGTATTTTTCTGCGATATTAGATTCAATGTTAATAGAATGATAGAATATTTTCATAGTTTGGGCATGGAAAAACCTGTTTATGAATTTATCAATATGGATTATAACATTATTGGAGCCCTGTAGACCTGAAATAACACCTTTATAGTCACCTTTACACTCCTACTATTCGTTGTTTACTGGCCCAAAGCTTGCAAGCTAACCAGTTATCCTCAAATTAATTTCTTTTAAACTCAAGAAGCCAAAAATGTACCACTTCCACACAGGATGGGAGGAAATCTTTTTTTTTAACTCTATCATGTTGGACATGCCATAGCTGACTTGACAACTTCATGGTGACCATAGTCTACACAAAACAGTAATCATTAATAACAATTAATTTCTGAAAAGCCGCAATATCACGAGGGAGTGATAATCGACCCGCAATGGTGTTGTACTCCTTAAGTGTGGTGCTTGTGTGTCTCACCAAACATGCTGTATTTTCTCTTTGTGTGCCTGAAAATGCTTAATTAAAGCAACAATATACATGAAATCTGCTTAAATATGCATTTTCTTTTTGAAATAATAATAAGCTGTGTTCAACCATAAAACTAAATGATTTATTAATTGTTACTCAGCAATGCATTTTGGCTATTATGAGTTAAAAAGTCAGAATTTAAAAGGAAGAATATATAATAACAAGAAACCAATAGTATATTATTATTATCATTATTATTGGGATTTAAAGTTGTATTATATTAATATAAATACTAATTAATACTCCTTGTTAGGAAAATTAAGTTACAATATAATGAGAATAAAATCGTAATGTAATGAGAAATAATAAAAACAAACATTCATTCATTCATTCATTTATTTTCTACCGCTTTTTCCTCACAAGGGTCGCGAGGGTGCTGGAGCCTATCCCAGCTGTCTTCGGGCGAGAGGCGGGGTACACCCTGGATTGGTCGCCAGCCAATCACAGGGCACATATAGACAAACAACCATTCACACTCACATTCATACCTATGGACAATTTGGAGTGGCCAATTAACCTAGCATGTTTTTGGAATGTGGGAGGAAACCGGAGTACCCGGAGAAAACCCACACATGCACGGGGAGATCATGCAAACTCCACACAGAGATGGCCGAGGACGGCAAAAACAAACATTTAGAAAATAATATTATATACCGAAAACCAAGAAAAAAAACGTTTGCCTCTCTGATGTGCAACTTGGTGTTTTCAACACAACGTGATTGACAGCATCAAGTCCACCACTTTTCCATCGGTTCTGTTGGAAGTTTGATTCAGCTCTGCGTTCAAGTTGTGAAAAGTAGAGCATGGTTTGACTTCGCCATCGATCTTGACGCTCATCTGCCGACACAATCCAGATGGGTCGCCAGATGCGTCGCTGCCAGACGTTTTGACAGGGGCGCACACCCCACCTGCATACGAAATCATCACAACTCCCGCTGCTACAGAAAAATCCAAACCCCCCTTGAATGCCTCGCTCTCACACCGGCTTGAATGGAAAAAGAGTTTGAGGACTTTCTGACTAATAATGGCGTCGTAATGGACTTGTGAGCAAAGCGGCCGCAGAGAACTCTAATCATGTAAAACAAGACTAGTTTGAACCAGGGCTCATGTTAATCAATAAACCGGTTACCTGGCGCTGCTCGACTGAGGATTCTCTTTCCCGCCCCTGCCTGATATAGACAGGAAGCGACGGTGGAGGGAAGGGAAGATGGAGGTGGAGAGTGCTTGATTATAATTACAGATTTGGGTCCGACTGTGCCTTTGCATAACCTGCTCATTACATCCAATGTGTGTGTGTGTGTGAGGCGCTCCCCAGCTAGTCCTCCTGGCCAAGAACAGCCGACTCAAGTGGGCCCATTTAGAATATAAACACACAAAAACCTGTTATTTCAATTGACCTCCGTCACATCAGGCTGTCAATGATCTCATGCTCTGTTCCTCTCCGCCGTCTCTCGCCTCATTCCTCGAGCAGGGTGCTATGCTAATGAACATTTTTTGTATGGGGGGGGGGCGAATGGGAGACAAATTAGAAGCAGGGGTGTTTAGCCAAGGAGGTGGAGGTGAGACAGCCGGCAGCGTTTATGGAAATGGACAGAGCTGAGGGAGAGGAAGCTGAAGCCAAAAAAAAAAACTGTCACAGCAGTAGAACTTTTGTATGAGGTTGTTAAAAGAGAAGCAGAAAGTCGACTGTTGTGTTCTCGCTCACTGGTGTTGTATTGCCTTATTTGTCCTTCATTAGATTTGTCAGCATTATGCTACAGGCATTCCCCGGCCAGACTCTTGTGGCTCCTGATTAGGAGATGAGAGGTGTTGGTGATGGACTCACTGTACACATCCATTAGCATGACTCCACCAGTGGCGTCATTATGAAGAAGAAATATGTCGCTACGCAATTCCATCATCATTTAATCGCAGGCGTTCAGCTTTTTTGGACATGAAATACCTTCCTGTCATTGTAGGGTTTTTTTTCTTTTCTTTTTAGCAGCCCGCCACAATCGCTTGAGCCCGCAAGCGTCAATGTTTGGAGGGTTGTTTACGCCTGTCGGCGCGTATTTTCCTATCAACCTGTCAATGTTAGCTCATTTCCAGCTGGAATGTTCAAGAACAAAGTTATTGTGAGAATAAAGTCACAATTATATGAAGAAAAGGTTGTAATGTTATGGGAATGCAGTTGCCATTAGGACAAGAATATTTAAATATATAATATAAGAATTACGCTCTGTGAAAAAAAGTCACATTTTACGAGAAAAATTTGAGAAATTAAAGCAATAAAAATATATACATCACGTGAAAAAACTAATGTAATGATGTTTGTGTCAATGTTTGTGACTAGATGAGAATAAAGTTGGAATGACAAAACAAACAATATTACAATAATGTTGTTTAAATTTAAGAAAAAAGTCAAACTTACATGGAAAAAAGTTGAATATAAATTTAGATGACCGAGTGGAAGTTGCAAATGAGAATCTGTTATCAATTTTCTTACCTGGATAAATAAAGGTAAAATAAAAATAGATACATATGAGAATAATTTTTTTTTAATTACAACAATTATTAAATGAAGTCATGAGTTCACCAAAAAAAATACGAGTTGAGATGTTACAGAGATCTGGCCGTCATTAGTTTAAACCTAAAATACGAGAATGAGGTTGAAATTTTATCTAGCAATCATCACAATATTACAAGACTATAGACATAAAATGAAATAGAGAAAATGCATACTCACGTGAAAAATTATCATAATATGACAAAAAAAGTAAAAAAAAAAGCCAAAATATTTTAAGGAAAAAAGTCTAAATATTAAAAAGTTGGAAAAAGTTCCAATAAAAAAAAAAGTCAAAATTTTACAGAAGAATTCATAACGAGGAAAGTTATAATATCAAAACCGGGCTGCATGGTAGACTAGTGGTTAGCGCGAAAGGCAGCTAGGAGACGCGGGTTCAATTCCCAAGCACGGGCATCTCTGTGTGGAGTTTGCATGTTCTCCCAGTGTGTGCGTGGGTTTTCTCCTCCCACATTCCAAAAACATGCTAGGTTAATTGGTGACTCCAAATTGTCCATAGGTATGAATGTGAGTGTGAATGGTTGTTTGTCTATATGTGCCCTGCGATTGGCTGGCGACCAGTCCAGGGTGTACCCCGCCTCTCGCCTGAAGACAGCTGGGATAGGCTCCAGCATGCCCGCGACCCTCGTGAGGATAAGCGGTACAGAAAAGGGATGGATGGATAAAATCAAAACCAATCACTCAGTCAGAAATAATACTAAAATACATTTTAACTTAAATGTGATGGACACCATAAAGTAAATCATTAAAAAACAGTTTTCCATTGGTTCCATTATTTATTTGCACTCAGATGTCGACGTTCAGCTTTTCACTTGAAATACTTTCCTGTCATTGTTGTTGGATTTTTTTTTAGCAGCCATCACAATCGCTTGCACCCGTGAGCGTTGATGTTGGGAGAGTTGTTTACTCCTGTCAGCGGGTGAATAAAAGCCAAGGTAAACGGAGGTAATGGAGGACGTACACCTGCATATAAGCACACTTTGAGCTTTTTTAAACTCATTCCCAACCCATTAGTCTTCCCTGCTAACCGTTGGGCTGTTTGCGCAAACCAGCATAAACGAGCGCGACAGCCTGCTTAGCTGTTTTTAAACGTTGGCATAAAGCTGCATTATTTCCCCCCCAAGCGGCAGGAACTGCGCCGCCTGCTCGAGTCAAATAAATTAGCAAAAAAAAAAAAAGTGCATTGGACTCCATAGGAATGATGAGTGGATTGCTGCAGACGGCTTTGCCGGCTACAACACTTCACAGCGCTCATGCATCAATGAAATTTAACGCTCGGGAACACTTTAGTGAATAAAACCGCACCCAACGGCATGCTCAAAACGGCCTACGATCGGGTTGATTCCCCCCCTGAGAATTCGCACCTTATTTAGAACCGTTATTTTGGAGTCTTTTGCAGTATTTATTTTGGCTTTTTAGCTTCCAGCAGAAGCCTTTAAACCTGCATGGGAAGCACTTTGAAGATGGTGTTAGCTGAGGAACCTGGCTAAGGTAGCAGAGCCGCAGGAAATGCTGCTACTTTACTTTACAAATACAGCATTGTTGATAGAAATAGGGGTACAGTACATTTATGTCAATGCTACAATTATGTCCCTCAGGGTCCCTTGAGTCTGCACAAACTACCCTTTTCCATTGCAAAGTACCAACTGTATTCAAACTAGTACTGCAAAAACCACTCCACACTGAATGCACCAGTGTGAACGAGACAAACAACAATAATGGAGAACAACGCTCTCCTGTATTTACCAGAAATATAGTGGCCAGAAATATTTCAGTATTAAACAAAGCAAAATTTGTTCTAAATCAGAAATCACTTCACACTCTTTATTGCTTTCTGGTTCTGCCATATCTTACTTATTGTGTGGAAATATGGGCTAATAACTATAAAAGCAATCTTCACTTGCTAAATTTACTGCAAAAAAGGTCAGTAAGGAAAATTCACAATGCCGCCTACAGAGAACATACTAACTCCTTATTTTTAAAATCACAAATACTTAAACTTGCTGATATAGTTCATCTTCAAACAGCTAAAATAATGCATGAGGCTAAAAACAACCAATTTCCTAACAATATCATCCAATACTTCTCTACAAGAGAGGAGAAATATGATCTCAGGGAAGAACAAAATTTTAAACACACATAGCCAACTGCCATTTGACACCCCTGCACAATGTAAAGCTCCATTGTTCCATTTAAGGAAAAAGCACACCAAACCATGATGGCGCCCCGTCTAGGTTAAAGTCGTAATGTACAAATAAAGTCTGAATATCATGAGAATACAGTGGTGCATTTCATTTTATACTTGCATGACAGTGAAAATAGTTAATAGTTAATAATAGTTAGACAACAGTTAATTTCCAAACAGCTAAAATAATGCATAAGGCTAAAAACAACCAATTACCTAAAAATGTCATCCAATACTTCTCTACAAGAGAGGAGAAATATGACCTCAGGGAAGAACTACATTTGAAACACTTATATGCTAGGACTACGTTAAAAAGCCATAGCATTTCAGTACGTGGAATCAAACTATGGAATGGATTGAGTAAGGACCTCAATCTCTTGAACCAGTCATGATGTGCTATACATATCACTATATTGACACTTACTATGGTACCCATTATGTCATTGTATGGTCATATCACCTCGTACTTCAGTACGAGGTACATTATTTAAACAAAACAAAACAAAAAAAAAACTTAAACTGTATTATGGAAAGCAGGAAGTGAACAAATGTAACAGTTACTGATTGTAAAAGTACCAGATGGAGGGGTAGGATTTAATAAGCTTTGCTTCTTCCTACTCCTTTTGGACATGTGGAACTGTGAACTGATTATGTGATGCATTCAATTGTAATCTGATGCATGTTCAAATGAAATAAAACCATTACCATTACTGTACTTATTAAGGCAAATTCTATCCAACAGCAGACAGAGGACAGTGGGCCGCAAAGGGCAAAGATATTGTGCTAAGGCACAGCAACGGCTAACTTTAAATTCTATCCGAGAAGAGACTGTGGGTGGTGAGAAAATAGGAGTGCTGCAGTAAAGCAGAGACTGCGGAGTATTATACTACAGCGTCCTGACCGAAGGCACAGCATGTGCTCTCATATTTTATCCAAGAGGAGACTGGGGGCAGAGTAATATGATGCTCTTTACATTCATTGCAGGACAGACTGCTTTAGTAAAATGTGGGCACTGCGGGGACATCTGGACACAAGACGGGGAGCATCCATACAAGCAAAGTGCAGGGGGAGCCATGCCAGCCAAAAAGGACCCCTCTTGATCTTGAGTTATGTTAATTAGATTTGTTAATTCAGTGACCCTGTTCGGGGGAGAAATCTGCCACCGACACCTGCTTGCCTTTGCTTGCCTGCCTGCCGTCATAGCTTCCCAACACAAGGACGCAGATCCGCCGTGACACTGCCTTCATTAAATAAAGCAGAGCGAGCCCCTAACAGCATTTGGTGGAAGGCGCCATCCATTCTGATTCATTTAGATCATGTCTATTGGAGGCGACGGCGAGGGCCGCGCGACCTGCTGTTTCCCCCCGCTGTCGACTGCGGCCTTTTTGTGTGTTTTTATTCCATCTCACAGTTTCTCCGCCTGGAAAAATACAGCAACTTGATGTATTTTTCAGGACAAAAGAGGCTCTCGTGGCCTTTCTGATGCATCATGTAATTTTCATGAGAGCGGTGGGAGAAAAAAAAAAGCTTCATAAAATGTCTGTTTGCCTTTTGGTGTGATGGGCTGTCGTTGCGCTTGTCTGTCTCACTTCCTCTGCACTTAGCCTCGTCTCTGTGGATCAAGGCCGGTCAGGGAGAGCGTGGCACCGCGGGGCCGGAAGGCATGGGATGCCAGCATAAGGGTAGTGGAAACCTACAATGTCAAAAATGGAAGTATGTGCCCCTGTAAGAATCAGCATCTTCTCCTCAGCTGCAGTTCTGGCAGCTCCTGGTGGTCAACCAACCGTGTGCTGTCCTGGTGATTGAATTGGCCCAGTGAGCATATGCTCTCCTCCGCATCATAAACTTCAATTAGATGTCTTGTAATGCAATTTGATAGCGCTGCAAGCACATGTGTGCACGTTCAACACATAGAGTGCGCTTTGGAGTTAAATCCTTCAGTGTCTTCAAATTGGTCCTTTTTTTTCCGAGAGGTTCAAACACCAAACTGTGTGATAATCATGGCAATTTGGAGCCTGATTTACAATTACTTGCAATTACGTAACCTTCATTCAAATCTTCAATGCTTTCAAAGTCACGTGCGTTAGCATTAATTCGGATAATTCTCTGATGTTTATGCAAACAAGTACATTAACAACATTCATTCATTCATTTTCTATTGCTTATCCTTACGAGGGTCGCGGGGGCGCTGGAGCCTATCCCAGCTGTCTTCGGGCGAGAGGCGGGGTACACCCTGGACTGGTCGCCAGCCAATCACAGGGCACATATAGACAAACAACCATTCACACTCACATTCATACCTATGGACAGTACCCAGAGAAAACCCAAACATGCACGTGGAGAACGCGCAAACTTCACACAGAGATGGCCCAGGGTGGAATCGAACTCGGACGATATTGATACCGTGCTTTTTCACTGATATCGGACAATCCCGATGGGTGGCTGATTGATCGGAACACCGCTAGTTTTCATAGGTCTTTTAGCAAAGTGTTGACACTTGTACACCAATATGATATTTAACAAGGCATGAAGTGCATGTTGTTTACACTAAGTGTCAATATGTACAGTACACAGTATAGAGCACATGACTACTTATAGACAGACAGATAGGTATTTTAGTAATCTTCGACATGTGTTCCCAATCTGTTTTTTTGGTTGTTAAGAGGTAAATGTCCACATTGACCCAAAGTAAACTTCCATATTGAATGAGCACCCCTCCATAGCCACATGAAATGGTTTGGCCCACTACAGTTTTCACTGTGTTTTGTAGCTAGCTGTAGCTGTTGCAGTGTTAGCATCATGTGTTAGCCTTCATCTCACATATTCCACATAATGATTCTGTTTTAACTTTATTTTATTATTGGTAGATTTAAAGTTAAAGTACGTGTTTTTTTTTAAAGAAATATTTAATAAAAGCGTTTTGGAATTTTACAAAAAACGACATTGAGACTATAAAAGATGGCCTTCAACACATTTGTTATGTTGTCTTGCCTCAAATAGTGAATTGCATACATTTGCAAACCTTCAGATTTGGACTTATGTAAAGCTCTTGTTGGGTCAGTTAATGTTCTGGAGATGTAGAGACAACAGCTGCCCGGGGGGGGGGGGGGGGGGGGGGGCGGGGGGTGGCCCAAGGTGATCTTTTTTTCATGGTGCCCAAAATTCCTGGCCGCACCCCTGATGTATTTTGACGCTTTCTGCCTTCTACTCTCTTCCAAATGAGTCTTCTCCTGATGGTGGCGTCGGCCTGACAAACACAAACAATATGTTGGCTGCAGCCAAGGACTGTGTGAGCGTCTTGTTGCAAATACCAAAGAGAAATGGATCCAAATTTTAATTCCTTGTTGTCAGAACAATCGCGAGGGGAAGACTTGGATCTTTGCAAAGTGCGTGTGTGTTTGTAATCAGAGTTAATACAGCTGTCAAGCAAGCAAACGCCGCCTCCAAATGCAATTTTTGCCAAAAGATGCTCCCTCTGAGACTGCAGCCAAGCTAACTCGCTAAGTTCTCGAGATTCTGCGGCCAAGGCTTCTGATCTGCAACCATGCCAAACATTTATTCCCAGGTGTGCAAAAAAAAAAAAAAAAGAGGGCTGGGTGTCGTAGTTTGATGAACGGCGCTCCAGATGTCCATCAATATTTAGCAGTCAACAGCGCCACCAGGGAGGGGCGGCAATGAGACAGCTGACAACGCGAGGTGGTGCTCATCTGAACTGTTGACTCGCAGTTTAGCTGCAGCAGTAAAGTAGGCCATGAAGACACTGAACAAGCAGACGATTTCATTATGTCATGGGACTCACAAAGATTGGAAACTGGAGTTAGCATTTTGCCACGTAGGCTAACAACCATACAATTGTGATCACTCACGTTTTTTTGTGCAATTCATGATTTTAGTCCGATATTGTACAGAACAAAACAGAACGGAAATTACTGTGAAAAAATAGTATATCCAATGGATGCATATGTCATTGCATGCATCCCTCTGTTTACATTAGAAAATAGCTGATCCATATCCAATTTTTATGCACAAACAGATTCATGCATTTTTTTTATTCATGAATAAACCCCTAATTCACGAATATTGTGAAGTAAGAAATTCTAAGTAATCAAGGATACAAATTTAAAAAAAGTTAAAAAATATATATCACTACCTGCGACAACATATACTGTGACTTCACACACGCAAGCTTTGTTTACATCAGAAACAACATGGATGCCCTCAGAACTGTGTTGGTTGTAGCTACTTTTCAAGCACTTTTTGCTTGCTTGTATTTGCACGCCGGTGGCACGGCGGTCGAGTGGTTAGCACGCGTATCTCACAGCTAGGAGACCAGGGTTCAATTCCACCCTCGGCCATCTCTGTGTGGAGTTTGCATGTTCTCTCGACTCCAAATTGTCCATAGGTATGAATGTGAGTGTGAATGGTTGTTTGTCTATATGTGCCCTGTGATTGGCTGGCGACTGGTCCAGGGTGTACCCCGCCTCTCGCCCGAAGACAGCTGGGATAGGCTCCAGCACCCCCCGCGACCCTTGTGAGGAAAAAGCGGTAGAAAATGAATGAATGAATGAATGAATGTATTTGCACGGCCAAATATTGCTTCACTTTAAAAAGAAAAGGTTATGTGGACACCATTTTTTAAACGGACACAAATATGCGGTTTTAAAAATACTCATGTGGACAAGGCCTTAGGCTAAGCTCATAGCCTGGTTGGGACTAAGTTATATCCAGGCTTTCAGCTTAAAATGGGCTACTGTTTCCTTGTGTAACTAATTCAGGGATGGTGTCACCATTTATTGAGAACCTCGTAGGTGATATGTAGATGATGTAGATGATATCCATCTATAAGCAGGTACACCTAGACTGGTCGCCAGCCAATCACAGGGCACATATAGACAAACAACCATTCACACTCACATTCATACCTATGGATAATTTGTAGTCGCTAATTAACCTAGCATGTTTTTGGAATGTGGGAGGAAACCGGAGTACCCGCATGCACGGGGAGAACATGCAAACTCCACACAGAGATGGTAAATAATAACCGAATAACCAACGCCAGCAGGCTGCAGCCATGCCTTTTATATCCTGGGAGCGTCCCCCCAGGTGCGACAGATCAGACAAATTAGCCAATGGGTGAGCTCAATGGAAATAGAGAGCGACCACAGCTTTAGGAATGTGACGCACCTGAGAACCGCAGGAACCTCAGCAGAGCCGTCACACTGTTCTAAAGTGCAGCACGCTGACACATGCCATATTAAATCTAACACATTTGCAGTAAAATATCTCATCTTTTAATTACATCTGCCCTCTCATTCCTGTCCACCCCTCCACACTCGCGTGGATTGAGGCGGTGAAGGCGTGGTCACGTGACTTGCATGTGTAATCAGCAGGTATGAGTCCTTGGATGCGTCCCTTCTTGAAATGAAAGAGCCTGCAGCCAAGCTCCTCTCCAAAGTTGTTTTCCCGGCGAAATTAAGCGATGGACTAATGGCGTAAACGCTGTTAATTAGCGGCAGCAGTTGGCCAAACAGTCGTCTCTGCCTGTGACTAATAAGAAATCAATTAGCAAATGAATCGGTCATTAAGTGAAGAGCTCATCTTGGCCGGGGTATTTTTTAATGATTACTCTTTTTTTTTTTTTTAATGCGTGTGATCCCGACTAATTGCGTCTGTCATATGGCGCTCGAAGCTTTCAGCATGCCTAATGAAGCTTCATTAGATCATCACTGGCACTCTTGGAAGATTCGCAGGCAAAAACCTGCCTGCCAATTATTTTTAATTGCCAGACAGCGCACAAACAAGTGCCCGCCGCACCTTGACGAACATGGCTGCTGTTCTCCGTTTTCGTTTTGAGAACGATTAGAGCGAACGCCGGGGCCTTTTTTTTTTTTTTTAAGGACCCCATCAGCTTCCTGCTTTGCTTTGATGTAAAGACAACATGGCTGACATGTCTTGCTACTGCCCACGTGTACGTGTTTTGTTCTTGAGTTGTGTGCAGGTGCAAAGCCATTGTATGCATACCTTGAACACAACACTCTAGTATGTCCAATTAACGTTCCTGCTTTCACCAAAAAAAAAAGAAACCAGAAATTCAACCCATGAAATAGTCATAACAGTGTGTTACATACATATTTTATATTAGGGGTGTCAAATTAAAATATTAATTGAAAGTAATTAATATTTAGTGAGTGTGAATGGTTGTTTGTCTATATGTGCCCTGTGATTGGCTGGCGACCAGTCCAGGGTGTACCCCGCTTCTCGGCCGAAGACAGCTGGGATAGGCTACAGCACCCCCGCGACTCTCGTAAGGATAAGCGGTAGAATATGAATGAATGAATGAATAATATTTAGTGAGTTATTTTTAAAATTGCATTAATTCAGTTCTTCTCAAATTGTATGTGTGTGCTTGATAAACATGGTGGAAAACCATGCTTATGCATCCAATGACCTGTCATTCAAGCCACCGTGCAGGACTATACAGTGAGGCCCAAAATCATCAAAATGTACGACGATGAAAAGAATATATACAAAATATATATATATACGTAATATATATTACTTGGAAACGTAAACTCTGGGTATGGACGCCAATAACCAAACACATAATCATATTTTTTTCCAAATATGGCCGTAGGTTTTGAATACTTCATTTTTAGTACCAGATATCTTGTGCTGATCATATAAAATCATATAAAAATAACTTAATAACTTAAGTTACCATGGCTGCTTTAACAGAGAGCTAGCTTTGCTGAACACGCAAGTCCACTACTTTCCACTCAACATTGCTCGCTAACCCACTAAACTCGCTGCACCGAATACCCAACATGTGTAACAGATATTACAGAAATATCCTTAAATTGGAACTAAAATTGCCGAATTCCAAGTATGGTAACATCAACTTGTGTTATTGTAAACATTCAAGACAATTACATCTCTTCGATTACTCTAATGTACTGTTTTTTTAAGTAAAACAATGACAATTGAGTTTTTATGGCCATAAAGTATGTGGTAAAAATTTGATTTAGTGTTTTTTGAGACACACTTCTGCTTGGTATTTAATGACTAATGTAAATGTTTTTATAAACATCAGGGACAGGCAGTACGTGATATAACGGCGTTGTTTTTATTAATAGTTTGAATCAGCACTAACTTGTGCAACGTTGGGCAACGCGTCAAAAGAAACATTTCTAGAGGTGTCGGTTATATATATTGTACTTCTTTAAATTAAATTGTACTCTGGTTATAACTGATTACAATGAAGAAAGATACACACTTTTTCACAATATGTTTTAAGCTGATGTTTTGTGGCTGCAGACCATTTTTCTTTTGATAGATTAATCTCACTGTTGAAACACTATAATAAAACCTAATGAATGTAGTTTAAACGTAATCCAACAAATACAAATATCTTTCCTTTTTGACAGAGGTAACAACACAGTCAATTACCGTAGATGCCTCATAAAGCTCCCAGTTTGTTTACAGTGCATGTGTAATACGAGTAGCACAGTTGGTCAAATGAGCGTCTGTTTACGTGGCGCTGGTACACAGCTCATTATCAGTGCCTATTACAAGCTGTTTATGGGCCACCAGGTCTAAAACTACGGCCTGGTGGTCCTGCCGACAGGGTCCTTATAGAAGACTGCTATGTTCTCTGAGGTCAGCAAAAGCGAATTTCCTCAAAGATTCCAGGACAATTTCTCGGAATTATGAAGACGTCTTAATCCTTAAAAAGGGTTGAAAAAAAATGACTTGATGCATGAAGTCATGGGTAAGATGAGTTACTCAGCCAGCTTGAAGGCATCACATGAGACAGGAAATAAACATTTATCATTTTATGTCCATGACTCACTTCTGCCTGAGACACATTTGTATCTTTTACTTCTCTGTCAGTGACAAACTTAAACTTTACCTGCTTATGCTTTCTAATTAATATCGATAAAACCTCAATTAATAGCAGACAACTACTATTTTTGGATGTAATGAAAAAAAAACTTTATTTGCAAAAACAAGTTTGGATCTCCGCCACTAATTTAACACAGAAGCTGAGTTTGTGTCAAGTACGTGTTTTGAATACATTCATTCATTCATTCATTTTCTACCACTTTTCCTCACGAGGGTTGCGGGGGTGCTGGAGCCTATCCCAGCTGTCCTCGGGCGAGAGGCAGGGCACACCCTGGACTGGTCGCCAGCCAATCACAGGGAAGTAAATGCATTTACTAAATTAAATTAAAGCATTGTCAAGCATAAAAAATGGCTAAATGAAGTGAAATACAAATATATGGATTCAGAACATGTGTTCAAAGACGTGATGATATGTAGTATTCAACACTGGTCACTTGGTGTCAGTAATGTTACTGTAATGTTCGATGCGACACAGAAGCACCAGACTTGGTCACTGAAACAAAAGGCTTTTCTTACAGGTTTGAATTACAGTATCTCACAAAAGGCACAATAATCCCTGATTAAAAACATGTAAAAAAATATTTATATGGTCGTAAACAAGTTTTCTATGTTTGAACTACAAATACTACTGTCTTTGGCTGCATTTTGGATTATTGAGGTGAGACACTATTGAATTTAAGAAATAACTCATGGCAAAACAGGAAGGTGGTGTCTGTGTTGATCTTGCTGCTACATTATATCTTTGGGAACACGTCAAGAATCACGTCTTCAATGAAGGTAAAAGTGATGTTAAATGTTCATTTATCCCTTTCATTCATTTATATGTATTATAGTCATCCCTCGTTTATTGTGGTTAATTGCGATGAGTGAATTTGTGCTCAGTAGGGATAAATATGAATAAATTTAATATGTTTGAGCTATAGCATAGAAAACCTCTCTATGACCTTTTAAAATACGTTTCAAACCAGTATTAGAGATGGCACCAAGATAAGCATTTTACTAAATACTGAAGACTATTGCAAAGATCAAAGAAAATCAGTCTACAATAGCATGGAGGAGTGTAGCGTGCAAAAGGTTACAGATTGTAGGGACATTTTAACACATGCACACGCGCGCACAAACAGTTTAGTTCCAAATGAAAGAATTTTAAATAGTTCACGGTGTTATATTTGCATATAAATCAAACAATCAGTTTCTGTATTATTTATGTTGTGATACAGTTGTTTAGGTATTGCTGTCACAAATGCAAACCATTTGTGACATTTGTGTGAATATTTATGCTTGAAATGTATCTTTTTACAAAAAACAGTTTTCCTCAATTTTTTTGTTGGGAGCTGATATTTTCCTGAAACTTACCTATGTCCTACAACTGATTACTAAAGAACAGAAAAAGGTAGGAACACGCTTTTTTGATAATGAAAGACTAGAGTCTAATCTTTCTTTTGGTAGGTTCCATGTTTATATAGTCGTAGAACACAATATTCTGTGTGCCTTGAAAAATCAGTCAAAATTGTCTAAAATAATAGAAATAAATACAACTCACAATAATGCAAAAGTCATACTCACTGACCCATAACTAAATTTTTGTGTGTACTATTTTATTAATGCTATCACTCCTCTCCAGTTCTTATTGATCACCTACAAATTTAACAATAGAAATAAATCCAAAGGACAAACAACGCAAACTCTGATTAGACAGCCCAAAATGAGAAACAAATGAGCCATCTTGGAATGTCTGGGAATCATTCCACGGTCGCACCACTCACTCCTTTTTTCCTAATTCATCCTAATGACGTTGTGTCAAGAACACAACATGGAGGAGCCTCTGTTCTTACCATTCTCAGTGGAACAGCCATTAAATGGTGTGATTGAGACAGTGTAGCATCACTCCATTAAACAGCCTCCATTGGCCAACACCAGAGGGACATCCACCCTCCCCCTTATTGCCAACACACGCACCCGCACACACACAGAAATCGAGACCTTTATTGTAAACGAGTCTCATAGCTCTCTGAAGACGTTAACACGTCTGTAAAGATGGCTCCCCCTGCCAAGAGGAGACCCCACTGCTAAATTAATTTCTATTACAAGCTGCTACTCACTGTCCAAATTGGGCTTTCTTTGCGCAGTGACCGTCATGGCCGTGTCTCCCAAGGGGGGTGTGGGGGGTAAAGGGGTGCTCATGCAAACCTGATGCAACAAAATGCACTCAAGCGTGTCTAAATAATGTATACATGTGGTTCAGCTGTCTGGGCGCGACCCCCCCTCTCTCAAAGAAAAAATGATCAATGTCCGTCTATTATTATTTAGCACACTCCCAAGGCCCCCTGTGCACCCCCCCCGACTCTGAGAGTCTTTCATGTTGCCCTCTGGGAGCCAAACAAAACAGGGATTTCTACTGCAAATAAGGAGCTAAAGCACCATGTGATCAGCCATGAATTATTTCCACACTATTGATTTGTATAAATTGTTGCTTTCCCCCCCGTGGAGTATTTGACCATAACTACATGGTAAGAAAATACATGAGAGGAAGTGATTCCCATACCTAATTAACGAGGCAACGTCACCTGAAGAGCAACTTTACCTGACCCAAATGTAAACGCTACAGACAATGCACAGTGATCGGACGCAGAGTAACAACAAAACATCTGAGTTGCTTACATGATTTTTTTAAATCCTTTTTGCTCTCTAAGCTTTGTTTCAACATCTGGCTTTAGTCTCAATGGAGGTGTGTGTGTGGGGGGGGACAGGTGGTCCAACTACAACACAAGGCTGAGGACTCCCAAATAACATTAAAGCTCCTCAGTTATGAAATCTGTCAACTACAGCAACATACTGTTAACTGCACATTGCATTAACACACAAGCTCGGGAATGAAGGATTTTTACAGATTTTTACAAATATGCATTTAACATACTTGTGTGTGTGTATATATATAACGTTCTTGCAGGCATTTGCAATATTTGACCACCTTAGATAGATAAATAAAGTACCTAATATATTGCCAGGACAGTTAAAATCCAATACAAAGGCTGCATTAAAAAACAGGTCTTTTTTAAAAATATAAATCCTTGAACATTTTCTGGTGGAAATATCAGAATTTCACCCCATTTTCTAGAAAACATCCTTTACAAATATAGCATTTATAAATACGTACATATGTTTACAGGTATGTCTTGTGCAAAGGCAAAAAAAAAGTAACCAAAATATTAGAAGTCGCCCATATTTGATGTAACACAAAACGGCATTGAACAACGTCCCTTTTTAGAAAGATCCTTCAGCTTGACAGTGTAAGAAAGGTATTCATTTTACAATATGTTTAGTACTGTGATTGTCTTGACCCCCTCCCTGTAGCTAAATAAGGCTACTAAAACGTTAGACACACCTTTGATTTGCAAAGGTGCAATCTAATGTGATCCCATTCAAGATCTGCATTAAAAAATCAAGCCTTTTTAGAAAAATCATTCTGACTCACGATGTTTGAGAGGTGTGCATTTACCAATATATTAATTATTGCGATTGTAGTAGTGCACCGTTTCATACTGCGGGGATGTTTCCATTATTTTGATGCTTGTGTGTGTTTGTGGCTCAACAATGCAACCAAAACATTACAAACACCACTTTTAATGAGATCCAATACAAAACTACATCATAAATTAGGCCTTTTTAGAAAGAACCTTCTGATTTAAATTATCATAGGGCTATTTGTTTAACAATATGTTCCTAAGTGAACTTGGAGGAGTGCACCACTTCATACTGGGTGGGATATTTTACAAATATAAAATGATGTAAGGCTTCAATGCTCATTTAAAGTCTTAAAACGGAGCTTGTGCTGCATGAATGAGTGATGGCAACACAATGCTAATCCAGTGCACACGCTGCAGGCTTTGTTTACAGTATCTCCACTCCTAGCTACTACCTCCCTCCTCCCTTTCCTCCTTCTCCCCTCCATGCAAACTCATTTAAGAGTGCTGACGTCTTGATAACGTTGCGTTAGCCTTTCACAAACAGGTAGAGGAGGGATTCCTCAGCTCCTCTAATGAGGAGTAAATGGAGGAGATGAGGAGATGAGTGGCTTCACGACAAGACAAACACTTGTCACCTCCTCAGTGGGACAAAACGGGTCAAGTTATGGACTAAATAGACAATGGGAACCTCAAGATACAGTGTGTCTATTGGAATGACTATTTATTGTATTTATATTTATGAAATCATATTATAATATAATCAAATGAAATTAATCCATCTTATTATTAACACTGTGTATTTTTCCCCAATATGCAACAATATGCAAATATGTAGTATAATACTAATGTGACACTATTATTTTTAATACAGTAGTCAGTACAAAATCAACAGCATCAGTCTAAAGTTTAAACACACTTTCCCATGCTATTGAATGAAGAGGTGTCTACAAACCTTTGGTGCTGTATGATGTATAATTTTAATAATATATTATAATAATTCGTTTTATTTGTTTAACTTGCAGTCGGGTGGGGGCAGCATACATCCAAAATATAATATATGCTTTAAGAGTGTAAATGTTAAAGGGAAAATATTCATTTTAAAATGTTAATATGGCTTTATTTTCATAGCAAAATTACAGTCTGCAGTCTAAGACTACGAAAAGCCAATCGGTAAGCGTGCAACGTTGTTTCCTCGCGTTTTATTTGCATTTTCAGGAAATCCCTTTTGTTGTCTTGGCGACAAAGCTGCTGCGCGTCTTTAAGGGGATTTACGTCTATTAACAGCAGTGTTGGTGTTGGGAGGGTGGGGTGTGTCTCGACAGTGTGTCTTGCACTCTCTCTGATAAATGGAGAGACATCTAAAGTGCGTCATTAGAGGATGCTGGAGCCTCCATGCATGCATGCATGCATGAGCGGTGGCAGCAGCAACACACCCCGGGGGAGCGAACGCCTCTGCCGGCCTTTTTTTGTGCTCGTGTGCCGGTCGGAGCTCGGATCATGGAAGTGCTGATTTCATTAGTTTGATAGACTCATTTTTTTTGCAACTGTACATAGAAGGAACGTTTAACACCCCCTCCCCCAACAACCCCTTACACACAATACACAGCTGATACATCTATTGATTTGTGTACCACACTTGCAGACTATTCATTACATGCAAGCTGATGTTTATTTTTACATTGCATACATTTAAATACCATAATTTAAAAAAATAATTAATTGAATACGTGAAAGCGTGAGTACTGCGTGTAACATTTAAAAAAATGTTTGCTATTTTATAGTAATAATGTTAATAATGTGAAATATGTACTACATATATTTTATAGTACACGTGACATTTGTATTTGTTTTATGATATTTTAAAAAACGCACTATATATTCCGTGTCATTGGAAAAATGGTAAAACTACAACAAATATAACAAAATGAGCATTTGTAACCCTTTTATGCTTAGAATAAAGCATGACTTTCTAATTATTAGACAATAGTAACCATATAGAATTAACATAGAAATATGTCTAAGGGTCCATCTGGTGGACAAACGTGTCTTTCTAATTGGCAAAATAATCAAATAAATGAGTAGTTAACTAGAAGGCAGTCATATTTAAAATAAAAATTAATGGTCCATTTAGTGATTATATTAAATCACACATTAAATCACATAATAAATAAAAATAACATCAATGAAAATAAATGAAGAACGTAATCATACTGCTGCATACTGTTGCTACAACCATAGTATTTAAAATAACAGTATTTGAAATTAGGTAAAATAAAGACTAAACTACACTTGGAATAATTGTTTTTTATTTTTAAAGCCTGATATTTCATTATTATTATAATTGTACTTATTGTAAAATTTAAAAAATTGTCTACAGTATTGGCAGCTTTGTGATATTTAAAATAAAATATTGTCATGTAAAAATGTCCCAAAAATGAGAATAGTGTTTGGTTGTAATTAATGAACATGTAAAGCGTTAGAGAGAGACCATAGTGGGCTCTTTTAATGACCACTCTTAACTTTCATTCATTTAACAGCCTCCATCAGCTCCATCATTGATTTGTAGAGTAGAAAAAAAATCAAAAGAAAAAGAGAGGAATACAGGAGGAGAGGATTGGGGGGGGTGTCTTTGCTGAAAGTTGAATTGTGCAAAAAGTGGAGCTGAGGCCTTTAATTGCAATAGACGGCAGCCATGCTAGTGTGTGGAGGAGGAGGCTGAGGAGGAGGAGGAGGTGGAAGAGGAGTTTTTTTTTTTCTAGAGGTGGTCGTGTATAAATAGTCAGCTCTCCAAAACACAACAGCAGGAGTGATCTCACCTCCACTCCCTCACTCTCCCTGCAGCCTGCGCACACACACGGAGAGTCCAAGCGTGGATTTAAACAATAAGATTCTTTCTTTTTAAAAAAAAAAATCTCACCAGGCTCACAACCTGGGAGGATCTGCAGGGACATCGGGGGTGGCTACGCAAACCAAAAAAAGAAGTAGAAGAAGAAGAAGAAGAAGTGGGGGAAAGCCGCACGCCGCTATGGAAGAGCTGACGGCGTTCGTGTCCAAGTCGTTCGAGGCGAAGAGCAAGGAGAGCAGCAAGGAGGCCATCACCTACCGGGAAGTTCTGGAGAGCGGCTTGGCCAGGGCGAGGGAGCTGGCCAGCCCCGAGCAAGGCGTGCATGACTTCACGGAGGGCGCTCACTGCCCGCTGCACGTCTTCAAGGAGCACGTGCACGAACTGGACAAGGACAAGCTCAAGGACTTTAGCGTCACGAGACCCACGGAAGGTAAAAAAATAAAAACATTCCTAGTACTTTTTACATGTAGTGCATGCAAAACTTCCGAATTTGGGCTATATTTTCCTACCTCATTGGAATTTTTTTTAGCATTAAACAACATGTAACTTACAAATGGGTCATTTTACACATTTATAATTTATAACACAATATAATAACGCTGATTGTAGACATAAACGCAACGAGAACTGTGACAAATTATTCATTTGTTCAACCATTTAAACTACATACATTGTTAAATGACATAGCTTTAACATACTTGTGCAAATTAATTACGGCATTTAAACAATATATTTATTTCGATGCATGGATGGATGGAAATATGATTTAAAAAATAATAATAACTGAAACTATACTAATAGTATATTGCAATACAGGACATTATTAAATGGACCAACTTTCACCCAAGTGCACAATTGTATTATTTTAAGTGATTTACACAACATATTAATGTTATTTCCAGACATAAATAAAAATAGAACGTTTTTTATGTTTAAAATAGTAAGTGTTACCTGTTTTTACACAATAATTATCTCAAATTATTTAAACTGCTTAATAATCTTAAATGCAAATGTTCTTATAGCCTATAACTTTAACATGCTGTGCATTTGGACACACAAACGTATTTATTTGATATCATTTTCTATTGATGCTAAAACATAAATGACATTTTTAGTACCACGGTGTCCTATTATTAGTAGTACTTCCAATATTGAGATAGATATAGTTTTACATCTATGTAGTACGGTTGTACATTATAACAAAAATGTTACAAATCAAATAAAAATCAAAATAATGTGAACAAAAATAAAGTAACTCTTTATTAAAGAATAACGAGCGTATGTTTCATCATTTGTAGTTGTTTAGTACTTTATGTGAAAGTAAATAACACATTTAGACCTGCAAAACAACCCTTAGTATAATGACATGTATTTATTTATTCATTATATTATTGGCTATTATTGGCTTCTTGCATGATAAAGTGATAGTGACATATACATATACATATATATATACATATACATGAGTTGAAACTTACCTTGTATGTTAACGTCAGGCATCTACGAGTGTAGCAAGGACAAGAAGGAGGAGGTGAAGTCCGAGGACGAGGACGCTCAGGGCAAACTGAAGCAGCGGAGGAGTCGCACTAACTTCACGCTGGAGCAGCTCAACGAGCTGGAGAGGCTCTTCGATGAGACCCACTACCCGGACGCCTTCATGCGGGAGGAGCTCAGCCAGCGCCTCGGACTCTCCGAGGCCCGCGTCCAGGTGGGTCACCATGTGGACTTTGTACCGTCCTTTGGATTTTTTGGGGGAGGTGGTTCGTTCACTGTGAAGGGGAAAAAAAGTGATGATAATTTGCATGTACATCTATTTAAAAAGGGAGTATATGATAATTGAGGGTCAGAGTGACACCCCAGTGGAAAACATAGAAATAAAGATTTATACATTGGTAGAATGAAAACATTACGGCAAAGCAAAAAAAAAAATCACAGAGGACATTTATGCAAACACAGATGACGTCATCTGTTTAAAATGTATTCAACATGATAATTATGTGGATCTTTGTTTTTTTGTATTATATACATAATTTTTTTTGGCATTTAACCCGTACTTACGCAAAACAATCGAATAGCCTTTACTATATTTCTATAAATGTATATGTATTTCATGTTTTATTTCTAGAGAAAACCTTAGCAAAGCATATTAAAATGAATGAACGAGGCGTGTACACATTAGAAATTAACCAATTGTACACAATAAGTGTTTTTACTTAATGAACACCAATGCATCGTTGTTTAAACACAAATCACACGTGTAATACTATAGTATTGCGTTCAGGTGCACCGGTGAAAAGTGTGTTTATTTTTTGTGTTGTTGTGAGAGCAGCTGTCAATGCATCTATATAATTGAAAGTTATGAGCAGGCACTCTAATTCACTTATGGCGCCTTATAGATGTCATGATGTGTGTGTGTGTGTGTGTGTGTGGCGGCGCGTTGCTAAATTAAATGTCATTATTCACTGTCTCTTGTCCAAAAAAAAAAAAAAAAAAAGAGGGGGCGTGCAAAAATGATTTTATGGCGTTTGTGAAGTAATGAAGGCCTAACTCACTTCAATCTCATAATAGACACTCTTTATCTTATCTGAACAATATAATAATATTGTTATCATTAATATTAGTCATCATTCTCCACGTCACTATTATGACGGTGCATCGACTCGCTCCCATTGACATCATCATTAGCATCACTCTCATAGTCCTTTGAGGTCCGAGCAGTCCCTAATTTGAAATGATAATCATTGCAATGAGACCGAGGGGAGGGTGATAGTTAATGTTATTCACAGGAAAAAAAAATTAGCTGAACGATCATCATGAACAATTGCAACCACCCTGCCTGCAATAGAAAACACACTATGTTAAGAAATAATATGCAGTATCATATAAAAAAACGAGCATTATTCCAAATGCATACAACATAATAATTGTTTAGACTTTTAATGCAGCTTTGTTAAAATCATTAAAATGTAGTTGTATGCAATGTAACACACGTGAGATATTTACACGTGCACACATTCCTCTTATTTTTGCATACCTTACAATATTCCTCTTTGCACATATGCAGATTTTTATACATATTTCATACAATTGAATATGTATTAACCCCCTCACCCATTTGCCCTTTAAATTGGTTTATTTATAAGAGGTGGTATTTTTAAAATGTATGTTGCAATTCATGTGTATAACTACATGCAATGTACATGCAAGAGAAAACACCATACCAAAAATGTAAAAAAACAAAACAAAACATAATGAGGAAAATAAGAAAGTATACATGTAATGTAAACGTAACTGACATGTATATGTCTATAGCTTTTCCTCAATGTAAGTTCAATATTGTTATAGTTTTATTTATATACAGTATTATAAATACATACATTGTACATTTGAACACTGTGCACACTTAGCATATTCTATTTATTTTTTCCTATCAAATGTCTGTATGTTTGGGTGAATAAAGTATCTATTAAAAGATTTATATGGCATGTAATATTTGTTCCTGATTTGTATTTATTTTTATTGCAGGTTTGGTTTCAAAACAGAAGAGCAAAATGTCGGAAACAAGAAAACCAGATGCACAAAGGTAAATGACCTTTTTTTTTTTTTTAATGATCTCTTATAAATGATATTTTTGTTTGAAAAAGCAACTAATTTGTGAACGCTCCCATCTCTCATAACAACAACTGTCTGGCTGCCTGACAGACATCTTTCCCTTCTCTCCAGGGGTCATTCTGGGCAGCGGCAGTCACCTGGACGCCTGCAGGGTCGCGCCCTATGTAAACATGGGGGCCCTCCGGATGCCCTTCCAACAGGTAGGCCGTGACTCTTTCTCATAGGGGTGGGGGATATACTCATGCAGTTAGGAGTTAAAAAGGAGTTAAATGATGACTCAGCAATGTGGCTTCATGTGTTTGGCGTCCATGGTTTTGATTACACACTGTAAAGTGATGCACCTTTCACCCCCCCAAGCTCTTCTTCATCCTCCATTTGCAGCAGCTCGTGCTTTCTCTCTCTTATAAAGCCTCTGCCTGCTATGTTGTGACATAGCGCCGGCCTAATTAGGCCAACGGGGCGGCAGGCGTGAGCACATGAAAGAGACGATGAAAGCCAAGGGGAAGGGGGGTAGGGGGTGTTAAAAAAAAAAAAAAAAAAGAAGGGTCCTGATGGATATTGAGGTTGAGCTGGCAGGAGTTTGAGGCCTGCATGCTGAGAGATGTTGGAGTACAGCGTGAGTGTAGGATTCAAAACAGGTGAGCTTGGCTGAAACATACCCTATGAGTATTACAATACAATCGGGTACCTCAAAGGTCCAAATACAATCCATTTTGGGATGCCTCGCTCAGATTTTTTTGCCCATAGAAACTCATGTCAACTGAATTAATCTGTTCTATGATTAAACTGTGGCCATCATACAACTTGAATTAACTATACAGGCAATGTGTTAAGTAAGCTTCTACCAAGTCAAATAAGAAAGTAAAACATTGCTGTCACACGACAAGATGGTTCTAGTTTTCATTACTTTTTCTGAATTTTATGTCGAAATTGCGTGCAGTTATAGTGACAAATAGTGGAAATACACATACCTTGTTTTTACTAACTGTCTATGCTGATGCCACAACAAAAAAAAAAAACCCAAAACTTGGATGTTTTTGCTACCCCTTTTTGGGTTTTTTTTGTATCTTTTCCCTTAATATTTTGTTGAAAACAACCAGTTCCTGGCTGGCAACCAGTCCAGGGTGTACCCCGCCTCTCGCCAAAAGACAGCTGGGATAGGCTCCAGCATACCCGTGACCCTAGTGAGCATAAGCGGAATAGAAAATGGATGGATGGCGGGATGGACAACCAGGTCTAACATTACCGTACATTGTTTCCACCATAAAATCTTTCCTGAATTAAACTCTATGGTCAGTTTTTTGTCACTTTCCTAAACATTATTTAGCTAAAAAAACATTCTGGCTAAAAACACACAAAAAAAAAACATAAAAATAAAAAACATATTATTAAATTAATTATTATTACTGACATAGCCAGCCACTTTCAATGCCACTTTTGTGTTTCTGTGCAACTTTTGAGAAACATTTTTAATGGCTTTTAAGACAGTTTATGGTCCTAATGTTTTCCGTTTCGGTATCAATGCACTTTTCACTTTTGTTTTACCATCACCGGTACCATTCTGTGGTGGCATTACACACAAAAATACCATCTGATTTGCTGTCACACACAATGGTTTGACTTCTTAAGTTATTATTATTATTGCCAACTTATAGCTATATTGTACTGAAGTTCCAAGACAGAACAATTTCGTTGATATTATATGCCTAGGTTGCAACAAAGTACCTGTTCTGGTTTCTGTGGTTATCGTCACACTTTTCACCATCACTGATAACCTTTTTTGGTGTCATCACAAACAAAAAAGCTACACAACTTGCAAGTTTTTGTGTGATTTTGAATGTTTTTTTTACATGTTTTTAAAACATTTTGATTGTTCTTCACAGCAACTTGGCTGAGCCATATTGTACTGAGCAGCCAGGACATAACATTTTTCTTGCTATTATATGGCCAGGTTGCAATAAATGGAAGTTTATATGGTCATCATCACACATCTTTGGTACCCTTCTGTGATGGCATCACAAAAAAGCTAAAGAAAAAGCAAAACATAATTCCACTTGCACGTTTTTCTGTGACATTTGAGGGGTACTTTTTCTTGTGTTTGCCAGCCAACTGCAAATAACAAACATAAATCGTAATTCCGTAAAGGTACACTTCTTAACTGTCATACAAGCATAAAAATAATAGCAGAAGTTAAAATAATAAATTAAGGGGACATACGCTGGAGGGGCGGGCGGCCAGCACAAAAATATGATTTTTTTTCAGTTTTCATATTTTAGCTGTCATGATGTTTGTTTGTCCTTGGGGCGCTAAGCAACCCTAACTGGTAACACCGTCCAACTTCACTTTCATTTTCAGCATTTTCGACAAAGAAAAACATATAGTGAAGTTAAAGCTTTCTATGCTGGTATTTGGCTTGGAAAAGCAAAGCAGCAAATACTTTCTCGCTTGTTCATGCAGCAGGCTTTGAGACACATGAGAAATGGCAACACGCTCCTCTCTTCTTCTTTTTCCTCCTCTGAAGTCAGCACATGCTTAATTTTCACCTCCTGCTTTTAGAAAATAATTGGCCAGAATGTGAAAAGTGATACGCTATGCTCCTTATGCCTTCTTTCTCTCTCTTTTTTTTTTCTTTTCTAAATCTGCCGCTGCCGCTTTTGACTTAGGAATATGTCTGGATAAATATTTATAACTCCAAATATGAGAGTATCTTTTTAGTGCAAAATTGTTTATTTATGCAATCGAATACATAATCAGGATAACAAGACAGCGTATTTCCAAAGGGTATAAGCGCCAGGCCGCCTCCGTCTGAATTAAACAAATCTGTTCTGGGCCTGAGAAGACTTTGTTCAAGCACCATTAAATTGGATGTGGTGTGTGTGAGAGAAATGTAGGATTCATTAACTTTTGGAATAACTGACATGGGGGAAAAAAGAGGAAAAATTGTGGAGAGGGTGTGTGAATGGAGGGACCGTGTGAGGCTCGTGGCTATTTTCTCAGAAAACACACAGCAGCTTAGAGGGGGTAACCTTTAATTGTCTCACAGTGAAAGTCTCTTTCACACTGCCTGTAAAAAATTTTGATTTTTTCCCCTTCAGGGGGGCGGGGGAAATAAGGTTAACCCGGCAATTTTCCGGCATTGAGGGTCGTAGCCCTTTTCAAATTGCAAGTAAAAATCATGATTTTTCGCTTTTTGCCCTTGTTGATGTTCTGTACAAAGCTTACCTAGCAATTTTCCGGCTTTGGAGGTATTAGCTTTCCCTATCACACAGCCCAGACACAAAAATAACAGACACTCCTAGTTCCTAGGTTGTAGCTTTTCCTTTCACACTGCTGGTAAAAGCTAGCTTTCCCCCTTGTTGATGTTCTACACAAACAACATAATAGAGTGGCAAAGTCAACCAAGCAATTTTAGTAGTAGTACCTTTCACAATACTAGCAAAAGCTTACTTTGTCCTCTGTCGCTGTTCTGTACAAACAACAAAATGGAGATAAAAAGTCGGCCTGGCAATTTATCACCTTTGGGATGTAGTAGCCCCATTCATACAGTCAGTAAAATACAGCACTTAGCCTGGCTTTTTTTCTCATATTGCTGTTCTGTATGAACTGTACCAACACAGAAAAAAACAGCAATTTTCCAACTCTGGGAGCAGTAGCCCTTTTTAAACTGCAAGTAAAAGTTACTTCTTTCCGTGTGGCTGTTCTGTACAACAAACGTTAGTAGGAGGTACAAAGTTGACTTCTGAGGTAGCCACCCCTTCCCAACAGATAGTAACAGCAGGCCTAATAGGTTGGTGGTGTTTCTTGTGAACAACACAGATCGCAGAATAGAGAAACAAACTGAGTTAGTATCAGAGCTAGAACAGAGGCGGGACACTTCCTGTGTGCAATGTGTAACACCTGACACACACTTCTGCTGCCCTGTTGTGTTGAGATCAATTGTCACCGTCCGACAAGAGCTTTATAGATAGATGAATAGATGGATAGATGGATAGATAGATTTTTTTATTGTCATTGCACAATAACACAGCAGTGAAATTGCCAACGAAATGTCGTTGCCTGGCTCCCGTATAATAATAAATAATAATGTGGAGAATAAATGGATGACATCAAATATGAACAATGTACAGCGTAAACAGTAATTTGTACAAATAAATAATAATAATTACAATTTTTGCGTGTGTGTGTGGGCAGGTAGAGGCTTATTTGGCATTGAGAGGCGTTATAGAAGGCGTATCATGATCTGATGACGCCACGATGAGTACATTTTCAGTGGGAAATTTGTGTAAAAGACACACACCTTGGCAGCAAGCTTTGGTCTAAGTCAACCTGCCGATCGTCTACCTTCTAGAGTTCTAGTTTCAGCGGTGGAATGGCACCTGAGTGCAAGGGTTTTCTACAATGTTTTACACTCGAGAATCACTTCTCCTCCCCCTACTGCGTTGAAAACAATTGTGGCTGTCTGGCAAGTATTTCATGTCACAGTAGAAGTTGTCATCTAATTATCTGATAGCGGGATGCCATGTCCTTGCATCAAAGCACATAGCAATGTCCAGCTTTGTCTTGGATCTGCTGTTACTTCTCTGATGCAGCAATTTTGCAATATGTTTGTATCTCTGTAGTGTAGTATTTTATACACCACAACAGACACTGGCAATATTTATGAAATTATCTGATACCGGGATGCCATGTGGAGGTACGCTATCAAGATGATGATGCAATTATGCAGGATTTCTGTGTAAAAGACAAAATTATATGCAGCTTGAAGCTTGGTTTGTAACCTTCCGCTTAATAAAAGGCTCAATGTCAACTGAGTAATTTAGTGCCTTTACCGGAAATTGCTTCTGTCAAACAAGTATTGGATCTACTATTCATGCTCTGATGTGATAATTATGCAGGTTTATTTATAACTTGCTACTTTTTTTTCGCTCTTCCAGGTCCAAGCACAGCTCCAGCTCGATGGCGTCACCCACTCCCACCCCCACCTGCACCCACATCTGGCCGCCCACGCCCCCTACCTGATGTTCCCGCCCCCTCCTTTCGGACTACCAATCGCCTCTCTGGCTGATTCAGCCTCAGCAGCGGCGGCAGTGGCAGCTGCCGCCAAGAGCAACAGCAAGAACTCCAGCATCGCCGACCTGCGACTCAAGGCAAGGAAACACGCCGAGGCTCTGGGACTCTGACCCCAAAGCGGGGGCCGCCCAACACCCACCCCACCATCAACACCACCACCACCTTCGCCCAATCGGCCTGTTAATGGAGTCTGTGAAAAAAAGGCCGTGACACTCACAGCTAAACCTAAACACTGAGTGAGCATGAAAGAGACGAGCGAGCATGAAAGAGACGAGCACAGAGAGAAGGGGGAGTGTGTTTTTTTGGAGGAAGACATTTATAAAAAAAAAAAAAAAAAGGAGGGATGTAGATTTGTCACAAAAAGACCAGCTGCCAAAACAAACCACTTTTCCAGCGGAGCGCTAATGAAATACCAATGAAGTCACCTTCTACTTTTCGCCCCAACAGGCAGGACTTCTGCGGGGCCAGTGGCTCAGTCCACTCCAGGCACAGATCACACAGACCCGGGGACCGTACAAACACATGTGGATGTCTGTCTGAGGGCCCCCACGGCGGGGCCATATGGGGCCAAGGGTGGGCTTGGGGACGGGGGCATGCCTTGACACCCACACCCCCCTCCATTGCCTCTCTGGCTTTAACAAACTTTAAGAAGCGGTCATGTTTGTTTGCAACCACTTTTGTCCGTGCATGGAGGCCTTCCTGTAAAAGCTCATTTTACCCTCCCCGGCCCTTCTTTTCTGATGGACTTGTGACAGAACAAAAGCAACAACTTTCATGGTCGCACCCACCCCCCTTTTCTCCCTTCTTGGACTTTTTGTTCCTTTCCGTTTGGTAAAGAAGTGAAGACAGCCTTTGCACTTCAGGGTGTTTGCAAGAAGCAAGATACTACTTTATTATTAAATTAAAAAAAAGAAAATAAAGGGGTGGGACATTTGATATCAGCAAAAAAAAAAAATAAAATTATAAAGGGTATAACCAATTTTTTTCAGTTTTTTTGTACTTTGGAAAATAACCATGAAGGCATCAGTCAAACTGAAATGCAATGGTGTGCAGTTTAAGTGCAATACTGTAAATAGCGAGAAAAAAAAAGTTAAAACAGCAAGCAGTTAGTTCACGAAGAGACATTTTGTTTTTTTTTTTAATGCACTGTTTCTTTGACGCCGTGTATATTTTGTTGGATTCCAGAAAAACAAACAGGGTGCCGTTTTTCCTATAACCGCCACAGCAGGGGTGTCCAAAGTGCGGCCCAGGAGCCATGGTCAGACCACAGATTGTTTTTTTTTTTTGCAAATAAAATCAATTAATTATTAATGAAATGTATGATTAGATATTACACTAATTTGCTTGGTCAGCGATAACACAAAGCAAATGTGTTGATGTTTTGTTCAGATAATTTAGCATACAGTATATTGACCGACGTTGGATTGCTTTTAGTATCTTTAATACACACACATTATGTAATTTTTCTTTCTGTGGCCCTTGCTGGACAACATTTGGACACCCCTGATCTACAGGAAGACTTGCGAGTTATAAGGAGAATTTAAAAAATGAAATGTACGACTTGAAAATGTTTAAAAATCTGCATTGACATCCAAACTAAGCAAACTATTAGCTTTACTGTGCATGTTGTGTGTGACATTCATTTTTCATTTATGACAATACGAGTCCCGGTTGTAATAGTCGCAACTATTACTTGGTTTTTATTGTTCAAAACTGCTGTTTTTAAGTCTCCGGAGATGTCTACAGGCTCCACCCACTTTCTGTTAATCAATCAAACCCTCATTTTTACCGTGTGTCTCCATTTTTAAATTAAACATATGCGTGTTTTATTTATTTTTTCTGAAAGTTTATGAAAAGTTTGAAAAGTTTTTTACGTTGCTTTGTATGTTTATGTTTAATTTTATTTTTGGGAGTGTTTCCTGACGTGGAAAGAAAGAAAGAAAAAAAAAACAAAAACAGAAATGTAGCGTGTCCAAGTTTACAAATGTTTCAGGGATGGTTTGAATTTTTACCGAGATTCCGCAGAATTTGTTGTACCCACGCTTTATCATTTCAAGCATGCTTAAACATGAATCATCGTAACGGTTTATTTGTTTTGCCTCCCCAATACCCCCTTTTTGAGTCACAAAATATGAATGTACATCTTGTACAAGTAAACTATCAATAAAGTTATAAATATTTGTACACGAGTGTTGTAGTACTTGTTTCACATGAGGTGTTTTCTCAACTTGTGTTTCAGTAATTAGTTGCGAATAGTTCAGGGTCACATACGAATGAGAGCTGGACCCCAGTGAAGCTGCTATCTAATCCAGATGCTGCAACTTCCAGAACATCCCAAAATTGCTGCTTCCACCCTTACATGCTTATGTTGTTACTGGTGACTGGCAACGTGATGCAAAATGAGGTTTCAGGATGTTAAAAAACATGCTAATAACCTATTGCTAATGATGTATATTTCCTAAATTTGTTGTCATTTTATTTTTGTGGTGCTTATCATTAATAACTTGTGAACACGTGACCATGATACCGACGTACTATACTGTACTGTGTACGCACATGTGAGAGTGCACAACCCGGGCTTTGACCTTGTGGATTATTTTGATTCTTTCACTTTACTTCTACTATGCAAAATGGTGTCCATAGTTAATAACTGGTGGGAGGAGTGATCACATTAATACTGTACGACATGTCTACAACGTGTGTTGCCACATGCTTGTGCATGAGCGTACCATGGGGTTTGACTTTGTAGATCATTTCTAGCCTTTGTATTCATTTTTACTATGCAAAGTGGCAGTTATCATTAATAACCAGTGGGAGTAGGATCATATTAATACTACACAGGCTCATAGGCTGTGACTTTGTGGATTATTTTGAGCCTTTCAATTATAAGACAGCATTTGCTTGTGTGTAGGCATGCTTGTAGGCATGAGTTTTGCCCATTATTTGGAGTCTTTGTATTTATTTCTATAAGACAAGGTGACGTTATTCGAAATTACTAGCGAGAGTATTGATGTCATAAATTACTGTATTTGTGTATTGAGTGACTTTGGACTTTTTGTATTATTTTGAATTTTTTCATTGATACTCTATGAAGCAAATATGTGATTATCATTAATAACTGGTGGTAAAATGTGCGCATGTGCATCAGTGAGCCTACTGTGGGTTTTAACTTTGTGGATTATTTTAAAATTTATTTTTACTATGCAAAGTGGTGGTTATTAACGACTGGAGTGTTCATAACGACATTGACCTTGAGTGTGCATGTGCTTATGAGTCTATTGTGTGATTTGACTTTGAGATGACTTTGAGTCTATTTGTTTCTTGAATGTAAAGTCATATTTTTAGGGAGGAGGAATTGGATGAATGACTACATGACACATCTAAGATGCGTGAGCATACAGTGGACCGACTACATAAGTACCTTGTTTGAGTGCTCACACCAGACTCGGTGTCAAGTGTGCCCAAGCACAGCCTGTAGAATTTGGGTGTGTTCCTTTCTCTTGTTCCACTAAAAAACAGTCGGCCTCATATTTTTTCTTTCCTTTTTAGGCCTATTAGCTTCCCCTGGGAGCTAATTCCAGATGTGTGTACACAAAGTAATTACACCATGTGGTATAGTGGCCTATTGTCCGAACCCCCTGCGCAAGGAATTAGTCCAAATGGTGTCCTGTTGAGTCCCGTACCCATTCCCCCCTCCGCTCTCAGAAGGTCGCCATGCATTTAATTTGTACCTCTGGCTCATACATCAAGATTGAGCGATATAGTTGCAGATGGATGGTTCTGTATTTAGCAAGGGCAGCTGGGCCACGTCTGGAAATAACAGCATCCTTTTATGTGTACTAATAATTAGCAAGCCGCCATCCATCACATCGCTAAACAGGCCCTGGCTGCTTTGTCAACATGTTAGCAGCACACACGTCTCTTTACATTGGACACAATAATAATAATAATAATAATAATAATAATAATAATAATAATAATAATAATAATAATAATAATAATAATAATAATAATAATAATAATAGGGCGGCACGGCGGTTGAGTGGTTAACGCGCAGACCTCACAGCTTGGAGACCAGGGTTCAATTCCACCCTCGGCCATCTCTGTGTGGAGTTTGCATGTTCTCCCCGTGCATGCGTGGGTTTTCTCCGAGTACTCCGGTTTCCTCCCACATTCCAAAAACATGCTAGGTTAATTGGTGACTCCAAATTGTCCATAGGTATGAATGTGAGTGTGAATGGTTGTTTGTCTATATGTGCCCTGTGATTGGCTAGTGACCAGTCCGGGGTGTACCTCGCCTCTCGCCCGAAGACATAGGCTCCAGCACCCCCGCGACTCTCGTGAGGAAAAAGCGGTAGAAAATGAATGAATGAATGAATAATAATAATAACAATAATAAGACAAATAGCACACGCCAAGGACATTGTAATACAGATTACCTCGAGTGGTATGACTCCTCAGTAAGTTTGCTTTTTCTTTGTTTTTTTGTGACGTCACAACTAGCGATGCTATGATTAATCAGCCACCGATCAGTATTGGCCGAATTCTTACAACGAGCAAGTCAACCAGAATATAGTGTCTTGACTTTGCCGTTTCCATGGTAAATCCAGTACATGTCAGTAGGCTTTTTGCAAAATTGTTTTGAGTTTATTATACAGTGGTTAACTTGGTGGTTAACTCTATTAAAAAAAACAGTGGTTTTGCAATTAGAAAATCAAGCCAACCACTGTCCCGGGACAGACTGTGCCTTAAATTTGGAGATTCTACTGTATCGGTTTATTGTGGCAATGAGTATGACTTTTGTTTTTCTATACAGTGGTTCAAATCTATTATTATTATTATTATTATATTACCGATGCGAACAAATACAACAGGCTGGAAGTCAACCATAATGAATAATTCATTAATTCATTCATTTTCTACCGCTTTTTTCTCACAAGGGTCACGCGGGGTGCTGGAGCCTATCCCAGCTGTCTTTGGGCGAGAGGCGGGGTCCACCCTGGACTGGTCGCCAGCCAATCACAGGGCACATATAGTCAAACAACCATTCACACTCACATTCATATCTATGGACAATTTGGAGTCGCCAATTAACCTAGCATGTTTTTGGAATGTGGGAGGAAAACCGGAGTACCCGGAGAACACTCACACATACACAGGTGGAATTCAACCTTGGTCTACTAGCTGTGAGGTCTGCGCGCTAACCACTCGACCACCGTGCCGCCCATAATGAATAATGAATTCAGTAATTTTATTTCACTTTTATTGGACAGTGGCTACAGTAATTTTTATTTATACTTGTAAGGATATTATTTTCAATAGCAATGCAAATACTGTTTTAAAATGACAACAACAATTGTGTTAGACTGTATTTGACCTTTTAGAATAGTTTTCTTTACATCCTCTCCAATTGACTTATTCTCATTTATCCTCCAATGAATTACCACTGACCACCTTTTCCTTTTTGTATTGGATCATTGGAAATCTCCAGCGGCTGAACCTCGTCCGGCTTTAGACGGCAAGTCTGAGCCTCGGCGTTAACACCACGATACCCTTTACCGGTTCGCAGTGGGTCAAGTGCAATGGAGTTTGGTGTGGGCGAGGGGGATGGTGTGGGGTCACGTGAAAATAGTTTTTAATCACATTTCATTGCTGCTAATTCTCTTTGAAATGTCACACACAACTATGATCAGACGGAATGTGAGTCGTGACAGGCTGGAATAGCAGGGATATATAAAAGGGTGTTTTGAAGACTTTTTTCCATCCGTACGACTACTATTTGAGACGTAAAAATGTACAGCTGTCTGATAGAGTTTTCCCCCTTCCAACCTGACTCAAATGACATGTAAATCCAGTTCCGGCATGTTGAAGTGAAGCCACCCAGAGAACGCTCAGCTGAAAACAATCGAGCTCAAGTGCTGAAGTCACTCGGTTCAAAGGCCGCCTTTGATCCCCCCCCCCCCCCCCCCCCCCCCCTTGCCGCCGCCACCTCCCGTTTGTTTGGCCGAGGTTTTTACTTTGCTTTGCTGTGCTCGCCAACGTATCTGGAGTCGTCAATAGTGCGGAACCATATTAAAACCAACATTTTAAGTCTGGGTCAACACCTCGTCTCAGTCGCACTTGAAGCAGAGGTGCAAAGTGTCAAGAATTTAGGAAAAAGAAGGAAAAAGAAGCAAGGTAGGTAGAAGAGGAAAGGGGGTGAGGAGGAGCAAAATAGTCGGGCATTAAGTTCACATTCCATGTGGCCATTGATGTCACTCTCATTAGATTAGCTTGTTTTCATTTGTGTTTTTTTTTGAAGACGCCATGTTATTGAAGAAAAACACGTTCACCTACATTCATTTCGCAATAGATAAGTAGATAGTCATAAGCGATAAAACATAAAAGCGTTCTTCAAATGGTCTGCTTCTGGCTTTACTTTTCTGTCCAGCAAGGAACCATATTTGGCAATTAAAGTCGAAATGGATGCCACATGACTCATTTTCCTTTTATGCGATTAAACAAGAATCATATTATATTTTACTTTGCACAACTCAGCTTGTTTATGTTTAGAAATATTGAAAATATTATTTTACATAATGTAGTTATGCTAGTCTGTACCATCCATCCATCCATATTTTGGACCGCTTATCGTCACGAGAGTCGCAGGGGTATGCTGGAGCCTATCCCAGCTGTCTTCGGACAAGAGGCGGGGTACATCCTGGACTGGTCGCCAGCCAATCACAGGGGCACATATAGACAAACAAATCAAATTATTATAATACTTAATAATTAATATTAATATTATTATCACCATAAAGCAGTGGACTCATGTGGCCTCAAGCCAATCAGTGGAAAAAAGTAATAATAACCTGACATTAAGGGTATATTTAAAATAAACTAAAGAAAAATACAGTGAATGTCAATGCCAGCCAATCACAGGGCACATATAGACAAACAAATCAAATTATTAGAATACTTAATAATTAATATTATTATCACCATAAGGCAGTGGATTCATGTGGCCTCAAGCCAATCAGTGGAAAAAAGTAATAATAACATGTCATTGAGGGTATATTTCCAAAAAGTTTTGCAATGAATGTCAATGCCAGCCAATCACAGGGCACATATAGACAAACAACCAT